>NC_051187.1:117304464-117610499 GCF_015220075.1 Falco rusticolus | reverse complement strand
TAGTGCTCAGTTACACAAAGCATCTAAAAATGTAAAGCTAAGGGTTAAAACTGTAAGTTAAAGGAGTAAGTTGACAATACAAAATGTCTTGCCTGAAGGATATCAAACATCTAAAAAAATGGCTATTAGATAAATCAGAGAACTGACTGTTCTCTAACCTAGTCTGTTGGTATTCTCAAAGGAGGTAATCATTATGTAATTATTTTCTTGAGACAGACAGCATCATCAACCACTTTTTTATGAATTTTATGACATGCTAATTTCCCATCTGTCCCAAGTAATAGAGACTCTACACTTTAGTTCATTCACCATAACTTAATAGCAACATTGCAAGAACTAAATGTCTGTTCAGTCCTTCTGAAGGTGAGGTGTAGATGAAAATGTTCACATTGTTTGTACTGGAGGGAGCGTTCCCCTTCAAACGTGTCTCTACCATCAGTTACAGATGCCTTCATGTTGACAGTCATCAGCAAAAACCACGGTCTTGGTATGGAAATCCAGGTCCGGACGCTTACAGGATTTGTAATACTTATCCACAGCAACTTCAGCAGGTGCAAACAGATGGCTGACATTTCTGTTAGGCCATAAAATGCAGAGTACTACTGTCCTGCTACGCCTAACTGGAATCAATTAAGTATAAAGCAGGATATCAGGCTGTGAATCACAAGTCATTTGTTTCCTGTAAATTGCATAGTTTGTTGGGTTTTTTTTTAATGCTTCATTTCATGGAAGCCCCAGGGATGGCAGGAAAAGCAGCAGAAGAGGGAGGTGAATTCATACTCAAAGCAGTGAGCTTCCACGTTAAAATCTCTGAGAGTAAAGCTAGTTCTGGACGTTACTGCCATACCCCACCTCTGGTGTCATGTTCCTTCTCATATGACCTCCTGAACTCCTTTCTAAAATAGGCTGGATCGATTACTTATGCTGTGCCTATATGGCTAAAACAGAACCAAAACAAATAACGATAACCTTCCCTGAAATTATGTTGCTGGGCTTGATGGTTTCACTAATGCTCTAAGAACAGTTATATCAGAACAAATAATGGATGCAGAAATCTGCATCAGAAGTAGCTTCAAGGGACATTTAAGAGCTTTTTAGCTAGCTTTGGGAACTCAGAGTCTAATATTTAGATAGAGCAAAATTACTGTAAACAGAGGCAACCGAGTGGAAAAAGGATAGAGGGCAGAAAAAACTTCTAATGTGAAATGCAAAATTAAAACAAAGAGGAAAAGAATCCAAAAAACCTCTGCTATTTTTGTTCCTATTTCTGATTTGTACAGTGACATGTAAGAGGAATGTATAAATATGGTAATAGAATTTTCATTTCACATCATGCTCCTGTTTTATGTCTTCAGTTTTCTGTGAGTCAATCACAGTCCTTTGCTAATTACTGCCACAAAGCTGAATAAATGGCAAAGGGAAATAAGCAACATTTGTGTATAGGGTGAGTGTAGTGACATTATCTCAAAAGAATAAGTTGATGTGACAATGTTTTAAATATGAGCTGGCAACTGCTAGTGAGCTTGCACTGCCTGCTTTTAACCTTTAATTTGCGAGAATGCTGTGAATAAAGATTAACTTTATTTATTTTTTTCAGCCTTCAGATTGGAGCTGTTCTCATTAATGTTTTGAAAAGTCCCGTTTCCCAGCGCTTTCTGTTGTTGCCTGTTTGCCACCTGATTCACTCTTCCAGTGTGGAAGAGTGGAGGACTAGTGGAGCTCTCTTCTCGTGTTACCTGAACAAGAAGGATTTCATAGTCCAGAAGATTCAAACAAAAAGTCACAGATGTTCATGTTCAAAGACTTGTACACTATTCACGTACCTTTCAGACAGCCTGGAGCTACCTCAGGCTCTGGCCATATCAGTTAACCTCCAAAACGTGAGTCATGGGAAGGGCACATTGAATCCAGAGGAATGATCAAATCTATAGACGTTGTTGCTGGGCATAAATGTTCGATGTATATTTGGAAGGCTTCCTGAAAAGCAAAGAAATTATAGGAAGTATTCTCCTTTGCTTTCTGCACTCCCACCCTCCCGGTGCCTCAAGCGATAGGATTTATGGAGCTTGGGGGGTGTATCTATGCTGTGAAAAGCGCGTTTAGTGGCTAGAGTGAATCTTTGCATCCTAAACGAGCAGCTCAGCCCCGTAAGATGCAAAGTTCATAGCTCCGTAGTTGTCTTAGTATCCCTTTAATAGTCCTGCATTAACTTCCATGCATACTTTTCCTTTCACTGGCGTTGGGTATAGAAGCCTGTTCTGCCATCCACCCACTTATTCATTTACCTAAGTGTCATAATTTTCAGATTAATTATTAAACCTCATTGTTTTTCCCTAACTGCCATGATGATCCAAGTGGTGAATGTTATAAAATTTTATATTCAAGAGAGAAAATATTAATAATGAGCAAAAAACAGATTCATCCAAATTATCTTTTTGTTTTGAGACAGACTGAAAAATCAGCTATTTGCAGAAGCAATACATTTTTTCTCTCCCATTTCCTTACAAAACAAATAAACCCCAACAAATACAAGTGAGTTTGTATAAGCAACCAGCTCAAATCAATATTCACAGAGAAAAAAATCAAGGTGTATGTGAACTGATGTCTGTTAAAATCAAGGAATCTTTACATACTCCCAAGTAAAAACACCACATATGGTTTCAGTATGTGGCTTCTATGCTGTCCAAAAAAAAAAAAAAAAAAAAAATCCAACTTTTTCCTATCGTCTTTTTTAAGGAAAAGTAAGCTGTTGAAGTTACATTTGTCAAAGCTAAATCCTATGTTGGAAGCACTCAATGAAAACAGAAAATTAATTTCAAGAAATGCATATAGAGACTGACTCTCATGAATATTTTTAAATATGTATTTCCATTTACTTTCTCCAGAGTTAGAAAGAGCAATAAAAATAAAACAATGAATTTCTTGTTACTAGGTGGGCAGCTTTTGCAATGGAATTTGGAAGTAATTTATGTGATGGAACTGGCAAGATACACACCTGAGATGAGATGAAGACACTGGGGAGCTTTGAAGGGAAGTTATATAAATGTGAAGTAAGGATGAAAGACGGGAAAAGGAAATGAAGATAAAAAGATTTTAAATACCTGAGGGCAAGGTAAAAAGAAAGTAAAGGCATCGAATTCATTCCTGTGTACTCTATTAGCAACAAAGGACCCAAGTAATATGATCAGAGTGAGTTTTCTAAAAGCAAAAGAAAATATCAATGTAAATTTGTTTCTGGCAGAGAAAACATGCTCGTAGGATAGAGGTTCTTTTCCATCACTCATTTTTGAATGCCAGCATCCAAATAGGAAACTTAATAGGACAGGATGTCTTATTTGTGAGTTTCTCTAGGGAAGAGTCATATTCTGCAGAGAAAATGCTACTTCACTTTCACCTGGTGGAGTTAACCATTAACTCTCCAAAAAGGGATCATGGGATACTCGTGGAAAATATCCATACAGTGTCCCCAAGCACGTGCCTTTTTTGTATCGGTGCTTCTACCTTCAGGGTTTTCTGTTGCTATTGATGTGCAACTGCAGCTTGCTGCTTTGCTTTGCTACGTTAAGATTGCTGGCGTTCTTACAACACCTTCCCTGGATATTTACTGCACTTTTTACTGGCAACAGAATGAACAGAAATAATAATTCTGACATTAATTAGCTGAGAATCTGTACATCATTGGGAAGAGGAGAGAATATATTTTCAGAAAATCCTCAATGAGAGTCATTTTGAAAGCTCTGTCATGGCTGTTGGATTCGAACACCGAAAAAGAAAAAGGTAGCTGGGACATCTGACCGTTTCAGAAGGTGAGAAAGCCATTATTAACAAAAGACTGGCTGGAGCAGCTAGGAAGCAGCCTGTTGGGTACAGCAGAACGGAGGGAGCTGGTTGACGGTCATTTTATCTCTTTGGCAGAGAACTCACTGTGCTGGAGATACAGAGTCAGAAACCTCCTAGAGCAGCTCTTTGCTACAAATGAGTACGTAATAAGCTGCTTTCTGTAAAACATGTTAAAATTCTGATGAAAAGCACAACGATGTGGTTATTTATGCCCTAATTTCACAAGAGTAAGTGGAGATATTTATAAATAATTACCAAGTAAAATACTCTGGTTCTCATAAAAGGTTTCTGATTTGTCATGAGTTGCCACAGTAGGCATAAATAAAATCAAGAAATTAAAGAATGCCACATCCTTTCAGAGTGAGAGAAAGGGAGTAAGATGAAAGTAGAATTGGATTGGCCACAAGTGTACTACTTGTCTTTCACGAGAGTGGAAGTGGCCCTCATTGGCATCCTGGTTCTCTGGGAAAGGGTCAGCTTGACTACGTGCTAGACACTTATCCAAGTACTACTTTGAATTTAGATCACTAAATGCTTGAGACTTGAAATCTCAAAAATGATGCGGCAGAAACCCTAACGTAAATCTACTGAAAGAACGATACACTTCTAATGGGAATAACAGATTTCAATTCTGTCAATACTGAAGGAAAAGTGAGATCTAAATGCTACTTGTGAGATTAATAAGAAAACTCTGAGGTGTCAGCAAATGCGTTAGGGAGAAAGAAAAAAGCTAAAAAGAAGGAAAAAGATTGGCCTGGATATTGGAGATGATTGAACATGGAAGGAAAGCAGGACTGAAGGCTAAATCAGAGAGTTTAACAATCCAAAACTTAACTAGCCACGAACAAGTACAGCAGATCAGCTGAGCAGAGGAGAAATTAGAAGACAACAGAGACTGAAAGAAGGTATTTGATGTCACTGATAGCAAAAAAAGGCTGAGATCCTGACATGCAGAAAAGTGAGTGCCAGACAGATGAAAGAATTCGGTGAAGCACATACAAAAATAAGGAACTGTTAAAAGGTACTGTTCAAAATGTAAAAGAGAACCATCTCCATAAAACTCAGCCATCTCCATTCAAAATTAAAAGGGAAAAGCACAGAAAAGCAGTAAGTCCAAGTAATGTACTAGTAACATTTCATAATTGGTTAAGGAGCTTTTTACTGGCTCTATTGAAACTTGGCAAGGGACACGATTTTTGTGTACAGTCCACAAAAATTATATTATACTTGACATGTTCAGCTGAATAGTATAGACCTATGATTTTTCCTCTTCTAGGGAATCTTATTGTATTGCACAATATAAAATTATGAAGGAAATAGTAAAGCGTTATCTTAAGAATATGTGTAACAAAATACCAAAACATTAGTAAGAACTCAAGGTAGCATATATTAAGCTTAGCTTTAGTCAGACTACTGAAAAAGACAGTGAGGAGAATAAAGTTAGCTGTGAGAAAGGAGATGTGAACCAAGGTCGTCACAGGTAGAGATCAGCCAGCTAGGCCAACCACAAAGCAATCTGTAGCTGTATATATTACCTTAGATAGGAGAAAACAACTTTGATTAGAAGTAACTACATTTACTTCGGGTTTACAGATAGTAACTTAGTAATATATACCAATACACATGCTAATATATACTAATATGCTACCATTCAAACAGCAGCTCATTCACCTCACTATCTTCAGCTAAATCTCATCCTTTGCTTTAATTCATTATTTGCCATATATTACTGTGTCAGACACTGTAATAATACCCAAACGTTTGGTAGGCTCTGTATACTGTGAATGCAGAATTTCTGGGTTCTTCTATGTTTCTTTTTTTTCCCCTTTTCATGTATGTTTGCAACGACTAATTCCTCCTAAATCTACTCTAATGCCTTACATTTTTTTACATGGACATTAGACTTATGGCTGTAATTACCATAATCTTTAGCCCTCTTTCTGAATATAGGTAGCACTGCTGGCATTCTTCAATGACCCGGTAGATTTGCTGGAAATTCTCATCACTGGGCCTGCAATCCTATGCACCAGTTCTCAGAACCGTTGGCTTGAGATTTTCCCATTCCTTTACCTCCGTGCATTCAACTACTGACATCATTATTCTTTTTATCATGGTAATTTCCATTTCCATACCTTTGTTCCCACTGTCTGTCATGCTTTCACCCCTAGCTCAGCTCTCCACACTGAAAACTGAGGCAACATACTCATTCATTTCAAGAGTACACAAACCTCTGCAAAGATTCTGACATCACAAGGTCCAGTTTTATGTTACCCCTCTTTGCCTCTTACAGTCTTTCATACAATTAGCCTACAATAAATTCTGTACCTTCACTTTATTCTTTAATTTTTTCCATGCAGGGAGCACAGTTGAATACCTCCACTTCATTGGTACTCATCCTCCAACACGTCTCTGGTAAGTGTTACTTCCAGCCTGTTGCATTTCAGGGTTAATTCTATTTCTCAGTTTTGCTCCCCAGGTACCTGGAATTTCTATACAAACATTACTCACTTGTTTATATTATGATGGGTTTTCTTTCTCTGTTTCATTAAGAATATGCTTTCTAGCTTTCAGTGATGACACACACCATTTTGTGTGGCAAAGGAAAATTAACAGGAATTTGGGGAGACATATAGCTTTGCTAACCAGTTTTGGTTAATCTTTGGTTAATCAGTGTCAGCAACAGGCTCCAGTTTCTCTAGCCCACAGTTATGTTGCAAATTGAGACCACGTGATTTCTACTAACAAAGCCTTCAGAGCAGGTGATCTGACTTCCTGTATGATCTCTGCCAAGACATTTTAAAAGATTTTTTTTTCCTCTTCAATGTAAGAATTATTACCTAATGGTTTCTGTTAGAGCTTAATTTCAAATTATGGATTACTGATTCAATCTCTGTCAAAGTATGCTTATTTCATATGAAATAATACTTTGCACTTCTGCTTGAGCAGAAGTAGTATCTTCTGCTTGAGCAAGTCAACTTGCTTTACAAATATTAATTAAGCTTCCCGATGCTCTTTCTGATAGCAAGATGTAATTATTTCTGTTAAAGCAGACACACAGAGAAGCCACAGAAAAGCTGCATCTAAAACTCAGTCCTGTGATTTAGCTGTGAGAAATTATTTGCTCTCTGGTTTAACTCGGCATAGCTGGGTTAATGTTCCTCCAGTCAGTGCTAGTGTCGGTGCTTGGGTTACCTTCTGAAGTGAATTTCATATTAAAGGATTTATGAGTAAATTATTCCTGTAGGGTTTGTTAAGCTTTCTCTTAAGATCAGATTTTACTCACTATCCGTATTTGAGCACTACCGTCTTTATTAGATGGTTTTGTCCTCACTGCTAGGGAAGAGGACCAGAACCTGGAGGTTTCCAAGGACTCTGGAGGTACAGATTTGAGCCACAATAGATAAAGGAAAAATGAGGGACAGCAATAGTTCTTTCCCTTAAGCTCATTCTTCACCTCACAGTTATAAAGATAATTTAGAGACCAATCTAAACCCCAAATAACATGTTAGAGGAAATTCTAAAATGTGGAGAACCAACACATGGAATTCTGTATGTAACATCAAATGAGCAAACTGTCTGCTGAATGTAATAGTTTCCCCCTCCCTATCCCCATACAAGGCTCTGCTCCTGTGAACTGGCAGACAAAAAACAAGCAAAACTTCCTGTACCCATAACCCTGTTCTCAGACACCTTCTAATGATTAAAAGCTTTTACTTGTTAACAGCTTAATTATCCAATTGAAAGTCTGTATAAGCCAAAATAATAGATTTCAGACTTTCGTCGTCATGGTGGTGTGTGATCGTTGTCTTTTAATTGAGTTTTTGGCAGGGAAGAATGGTAAAGTTCATATATTCAAAATGTACCTGTGATGACATATCCTGGAATTAAAAAAGTTAAAAGAAAAATAAAAATCCTACCATGCTGATGGTCGTGTACACCAAGTAAAACATATTAATGTACTTTGATGATTATGCTGAGACAGATAAGAGGGGGAAATGTTGATCAAGTCATTTTGAAAAAAGATAGATGTGAAGGATTTTGGTCTGTGGAAAACTTAGATGAGAGCACCTAGTGAGCTTCATTACCTTTGGATTTATGCAGATGGTGAGTGGGTTTATTTCAGAGTGAAGTTTTAGACTTGTATGCCAAAAGTTCTCATACATGCTGGTTTTGGCACTTAGGAGCTTTTTTAGGATATGGCCCTTATGGCAGGAATATAAAATTCTTACTCATGTTGCATCGCAAACTGTTGCACCAGACTTTCACCTTTTTCTGCTTTCTACATAACGTGAGCAATTGCACTGATTCAATGGTACACTGTAGGGCTTCCCTCTAGCTGGATAGTTACCTTCCACCATTTGTGTTCTTAATGATCTTAGATCAAACACTTTGGAGTGAGGTGCTGCTTTGTGTGAGTAGAAGCATCACAAGATGGTTCATATGGTGCATAAGTCATCACAGTGTTTTGAAAAATCATGTAAGCAGCTCTGCAGTTATGTAAAAAAACATAGAAATGTTTTCTCTCTATGACTTCTTTTTCTTGCTAAGGCGTCACCCTTTGCCTATTTATGAATTACTGTTTTTCTTCCAGGCATTTGATCTTCTCTGTCCTAGTCCAGTTGTTTGGGAAATAACTGCATAAAGGTTTTCTGCAGAAAAATAATTATTAGTAAGAAATACAGTAAGAGATGTGGAAATATACACACATATTTTCTACCTATGTTTAACTTTCCTATGTCCCTGCAGAGAGGGTCACCTACATCTGGTTAAGGAGGTTTATTTGTCTCACGTCTTGTCTTGCATACCGTACTGGCTTCAAGTTTGTAATCAGTGCATAGTTAGTGGGCAACCCACTCGACGATCAGCAAAGGAAGAAGGCTACATACTGAGAATTAGTTTCCCCTTCAGAATTGCCTTTTAGCTGAGGATGGATCTATTAGCAACATCTTTTTGGTACGAATAAAACAGTAAAATAGATGTCTATGCTTCATTACTGTGCCTCTAATATCTCTCCAGAATCTCTGTCACTTAATCCAGTATTAACCTACCTTGGAGGTATATTTCTCTAAACACCTGTTTACACATTTTCACCTGGAATTATTGACTCCAGTACTTCCATTTTATGGGTCTTGATAGACACAGAAGCAATTTGTCCTTTCAGTTTGTATACCCTGAGTGGATGATCAAGAAGTCCATAGCATCAATAATATGATCACATCTCCACAAAGCACAGTATTGCTTTCTTCGGTGTTCCATAATTTGGATGCATTTAGGCATTGATGTAATTGCTCATCTTGAATGATAAAAATAATAAATACTCTGAAATCTTAAGCTGATAGTCTGTGAACCTGAAAATAAAAAGAAAGGCTTTGTTTTACATATGGTATATTTCTGTTGTTTGGATGGTTTTCCAGATAACCATCTGTAACAGAGGAAGGATGGCAAGAAAACTGATTTCTCATACTCGGTTGCCAAGATTCATTAATATCTGCTTAGTATGGAACACTGCCTAATCAGAGGCTGGTTGGACTCTCCATCACAGGTTTCAAACAACAATGTATTTAGAGCCTGCCTTTGGCCAAGCCCTTTGGTATCAATCTAACAAATTTCTGCACATATGATTAAACTTTGTGTAGAACTGTATCTGCTAAAAATAAATAAGCGAAGGAAGCAGGTGAGGAAGAGAGGAGGGACTAATAAGGCAATGTAGGAGAGCACAAAGCCAATTCTGACTGCCAGAAAAAGCATACTGCCTCCGGTCAGCTGAAATCTAGGGACATTATTTGGGCCAGAATGTAAAAGTGTGAGTAACAGGTGGTGATAAACAATAGCACCAAGAGAAAGCAAAAGCAACCTCCTGAACTTAAGGCACACATCACCCAGTAAACTTAGGAAGTCAATAAAGTCCTCCAGAGGCTTGATCCAAAATCTGCTGAAATCAGTGTGAAGATTCCCTAATGTCTTCAGCAGATTTCCAGTTCCCTAGTACCTTCTACACAAAAATAATCCATCTATATATAGTTGTATCTGATCCAGAAGAACATATCGCAACAGCAGGAGTAAAATCCAAGGGATTTAGCAAAGAACTAGTATGGGGAAAAAACCCCCACAACTTTTATTAACACAATGAAAACAGGCAAATGAGTTCTTTATCTCAAAACAGAAGTCTGTTTCGAGACCAAATAAGTATACTCATCTATACTTAATTGTATATTATTATTCTTGTATAATGATTTCTTCATATTTTTTTACTTAGATTGTGGCCCATTTTAATGAATCTCCTCTCCAGTTGTTGAAAGGTAGAGGGCTCTTTGACCTTCTTAAGAAGATTAATCAAGCGAAATTGGTATGGCCTTTGTGAGAGAGCTATTTGATAATAAATACTATTTCTGTAGTTATTATTTTCGCTGTATATAGTAGTATGTAATTCCTGTTACATAATAGCAAATAAAAATAGTGTGATATTAGTAATATTTTGATCCTGTGGTGGGAAAATCATGCTGTGCATCCTTTCAATTAAGGTGATTATTTTATTTTGCTAAATGGAGAACATTTCCGTAGAAAATACAAAATGAAGGCTGAATGGGAAAAAAGATACAAAAATTCAAATACGAAAAAAATCTCAACTCTGCATTCTGAAGACATAAAATCCAAATACGGAACATGCTATAGTCTGACAGACTTTATATAATGTTTGCAATGCCTTATTTTCTCTGAATTTACCCCAAACAGCCTTAGGAACTCATGCTAGGACTCACATATTTTCATTTAAGGGGGCTGATTCCTTGTGACTGTGCTGTAACAACACCTATATTGCTTTTCCAGCAATTTCACCCCTGACTTGTGCAAGAATCAGAGTTAACATTATACAGTGGATTATCAAAGGGGTAAAGAGGCAGTGAGCTGTCTCAGCTTGAAGGGATGCCTGTGTATTTCCGAGACCCAAGATTTCCATTATGCTCAGGATCTCACAACAACAAAAATCCAACAAAAAACTTAACCGACCAACAGCATAAGATCAGTTTTTCCTCCTTAGTGGCTTCAAAGCACCACCTTTGACAACTTTTGTCACCTTTTGACATCACTGAAGCAATTAAAAATTGCTGCCTGTCAATATTGGATCATTTACTCCTTTTGATCAGTCCTCAGGTGCGGATGATTGTCTCTGACCTTCAACATCCATTCCTTTCATCTCCATTCTAGTGCTTAAGAACACTCCTGTACTTAGCCTGTCCTAACACTTAAAAACTATACTTCACTTGTAGTAAACAATGATGAAAAATCACTAAAGCAATCCTTTTGTTCACTGTGGTGACATTTCCTCTAATTAAATTTTCATCTCTGAAGGTATTTGGGCCTCTCTAGTCCATCTGGGATATGTTTGCCCACAGCATTGCCTCAGGCCAAATGTATTTTTGTTGATATGCTGAACAGCATGCTACCCTCAGTGACTGTGGGTATTCCCCACTGGTGGTTTATTTAGAAGATTATTTCACCAGTTTCAAAGTACTTTTTCTGAAGTCTTTTTTTACCTTTTTTTTTTTTGAAAGAGAGCACGAGTGACGAGTGCCCCCCCGATGCCCTCTCTTCTACAAATCAATGTGATTTTATGTTCTTTGCAAGGAGGTTTTTGAACAGGCTATATGTAGACATATGATGTGACAGAGGGGACCACGCTTCTGCAGAGGTCAAGAGCCACATGAGGGACTTTCTCTTCATAATACTTTTCTGTGGTTTGAGCATCAACTTCAATTAAACTGATGAGGGGAAACTGATTTGGGAAGGGGATTCTGACTCGTGATACAAAGAACAATAAAATATTACATGTAGCAAGAAGCTTTGCAGGCCTCACATTATTACTCCATGGCAGGACGTGCCTGGCAGTAAAAGATGGCTTGCATCTCTTTTTGCAGTTGCTATACCACCTCTCCCAGCATGTATTCCAGCAGCTAAATTGCAAAAGGTCATTTTTGCACACATGCACGAACTACTACAGTGAAGGATATAGTTTATTGACTTAAAAAGAGAAAGGCATGGATCACTGCAAAATGTAATGGAAGTGTTTTCTTATTTCCATTCAGATAATAGAGGCCAATGGGACGAACGTCTCCATATTGGCTACACATCACAGATGCTTTTCTAATTCTTTTAATAGAGTCTCATCCCAAAGACAAGCCTGCATTTAGTGTAACTGTTGATTTGACCATACTACAGCTCTGATGTAATTTAGGAATATCATATTTCAGTAAAAACTGAGGTTACATTTTCAGGGGAATCTGATTATTCAGTAATCAGCATTCTGAAACAATTTTATCATACTGAGAGACCTGGGCAAAGGTAGCAGTCTTCATTACCAGAAACCATCAATTTGCAAATTACTTCTCAAACTTCTTAAAAACCTCCACAGCCTCTTTTTTCCCCCAAAAAAAACTTTTGCACTGAAATAAATGCAAGGGTAACTTGCTGAAAGAAAGGAAAGGACACGGAGAAAAACAGAAACATGCCACCTGTGGCTTAAACGGCATTTCTGTGGTTAAAAGTCATTAATTCTAAATACAATCACGCTGTTTGGAAAGCAATATTATGGCTTTCAGAGTTGTATAGTCTGAAATTTCCTTGCTTTGTACCAGTCAAAAGTGGTAGCTCCTAAGGAGTTGCTTTCCTTAAAAGGTTAAAAATACGGGAATATCACAATGGCAGCAATAGGTCATTTGAGAGACTGTGAATGGTTTGGCTGTCCCTTACTGGATTGTGTGGTTTTTTACTGTTGCACACCCCAGTGAGGTGTTCTGTAATTTCTACTTTTGCAAATGGAGTGAAAAATTGGAATGTACAAGTGACCGAGAGGAACAATGATGGTGTTTCACACTGACTTTGCACAGATGCAAATGAAACACAGAAAAAAGACAGACAGTAGAGAGTGGGACCTGTATTATACTGGTTTAAGGTTTCAGTCTTTGCTTTTGGGCTACAAAGCTCACTTCCCTATGACACCTGCACAAATGCACAGTTCCTCGTAGAATATCACCTGTATTACTCTGGATCAACCTCAATAGGAAATCAAAGCCTGGCAATGGAAGACAAACCCCTTGACTGACCAAACCTATGCCAAAAAGCTTGAAGAGCTAGGGATATTTATTCAAGCATAAAAGTAGCTTACGTTAAAGAGAATGCTGTGAAATTATTGCACTGACTGCCTTGCTAGTTTTGGATAAATTCTGTTAAGGGTTGAAATACCATCTTGGTAAGTTCTGAGAAGTTGTATATTACCCTTTAGGCTTTTCAAAAACTTTACATGAACCTCTGATTATACTTTCTATCTCTGAAGTGCTCAGTTAAACAAGAGACAGTGAAATTACATATAGAATATGTACAGATATTTATTTGGTCCTGGAACTTTTCCCTTTTCTAGAGTTTTCTATAGTTCAAGGTACTCAGACTGAACAAGAAACAGGCATATTCTGTTACCGCATTTGTTCCTTTTCTTCTAAAAACTGCATGAGTGTATGCTTTCATTCCATACTTGGAAACTACTGTTTTACACACCCTACAAGACGTAACTAATTCATGAAGGACAAATCTGCAGAGAAAAGGGTCTCAGGGCTTCCTTTTCGCAAGTGAAAAGGACAGAAGTTTTTCTTCATCAAACATGGAAATGTAGCAAAAAAATCCAGCATTAGGCAGAAAATGAACAGTTGCAAGAGCAATATAAACCCAAATTGCATTATGAACTGATTCAAACTTTAAAGAATAGCAGTAGCTGTATCTCACAAGTAAAAACTATCTGTCAGCACTGTTAGGCTTAATATTTTATCTGGGGAGTTCAACCTACCTTTAAGGTATCAAGGGGGCAGCCGGTACTGACAACAAAGACCCTTCGGTTCCACCACTAGAGTCCAAGCTCACGCCTCTTTGCATATAAAATGATCAAATTTACATGTACAAAAAAAAAAAAAAATAAAGTTCTTAATGCCTTTCTAGCAGTAAATTCTTATGCCATGTAATCTCATTTTGAGATTATGAGGCAAAATATTTGTTCAGATGAAAAAATATTAGCAAACCAGAAGAGACTGGCATAAAAAGCAAACAAAAAGTATTTTATGACCGTAAAAACCTCAATGTTCCATTCAGGCAGTTTCTCCACCTCTTGTAAAGGACTCTTCTAATAAGGATGCTGATTTGATTTTTTTTAGGAAAGCCTTGAGGAAATCCAAGCACCTTAGGAATCTACATAAGAAGATAGCTCATCCTTCTGGAAACTTGTTAAAAATGAGTAAGACAAAGGCCTTTTTTACTGGCTCGCCGCAGTCCAGGTAGGAATGCACCTGGCATTGAATGCAGACAACAGCTGTCTCACCAGCATCCATAATCTGTACTGGTGGCTTCCTGGCTGTACCTGTGTGCCCTGAATGCAAAAAGCATCTGTTTCACATTTATTCATTTACTCAGATGGCATTATCTACATTACTTGCTACCTTTGGACACAAGACTCTCATTTATAATTCATAGTACACAGATGCTTACAGAGAGTAGAAGCTTTGGCTACGTTACCTGTCACTCTTAGTATATTTTGTATTCATGGTGGGTAAATATACAAGTATAAAGCTGCCATATTGTGTATGATTATCTATAATGCATTAGCAAACAGTTGTTTGATCATTTATACTGTCATTCTTTGTGGTTGAAATGATGTTAGAATGAAAAATGAAACAAACTATGGGTTCACTCTCCCTGTTTTTCTTTTCTTCTTTCTCTATCTCATTTTGTGTGGTGTTGGTCCTTCCTAAGTTTTTTGGAAAATGAGGGTGATTTTGTCTTGTTTTTTTTCTCTTGCTCTTCTCTTTGTACGATTATCATTCAGTACTCGGTCAGCTATTCAGTAAGTTCACCAGTGCAGCTGGCTTCAGAAGATGCTCCCTATTCTTTGCTTTCATAGGCTCATAAATCCAGCCTGCTGAGAATATTAAAAGGAGAAAAACACTCGGGCAGGAATAAGGCATATCAAAAAGAGAAAGTGAATGTAACTGGGGAAACATTTACTCAAGATTACATATTAAGCAATTTGCTCTTTAGTACGGAAGGAATATATAGAGAGAATATATTAACTGTACTTACCAAGAGCCTACTGCATCCATCAAATGCTGTTAAAAACAGCCATTTTTGAAGAAGGAGAACATTCTGTATACCTTGCATTGTTTTTAAAAGCTATTTTTAGTGCAGTAAATATTAAAGAATGTCATTGTCCCTTGCATGAGCTCTCACTCATTTTTTAGGAGGGCAACTTTGCCATAGATGCTTGACTTAAGAACCCATTAAAATGAAAATATACTCAGGAGCCTTGCAGGAATAGTGCTTGAAGACACGGGCGCCAAGCATGCTTGGCAGCCTGGAAAGCTTACAGAGCTCTCCTAACAGGAATGCCATCACATTAAAGAATTAGCATAGCCCCAGGCAACAGTCTTTTTTTTTTCCTTTTTTTTTTTTTTTCTCTCCACTAGATGTGAATGACATTTTGTATCTGAGGCACATTTTGAAATATTCCTTATCTGCACGTAAGTTTTTTATGACTACATTAAAAAGCAAAAGGTTGGTTTGTTCCTGTTGACATTTGTTCCTACTCCTCTCTCTCACCGGGCACCACCTCTCAAATAAAGCTCTGATGTTCATCTCTCCTTCCACAACTTTCTCATTTTCTCCAAATATTACTACTGCCTCCTCTTCAGACTGTTTTTCTGCTAGGCAGAACCTGTTCTGTCATTCTTTCTAATCTTTACCAGATGCCACAAATTCAGCAAAACTCCCACAAAAATCCCTCTAAAGTCTTTTACCTTCTCAGCAGTGCCTCCAGATTCACTCTTTAAAAATGCAGATAAAATATAATGAATACAGAAAGAATCTCAATATTGGTATCTGAAATCCTAAAATGAACTTCTCTTTTTGCTGGACCTAGTCTACAAGAACTGAAGTCGGGGAAGATTGGAGAAATAATCACTCAGCAGCCTCATCAATCAAACCAGCAGCTTAGGCTGCTAATTATTCCCTGGTGGGGATACCTGAGATTTGAGAATTACAAATATTTGGCTCTTCTGACTACTCACCAAGGAAACTCAGGTTATTGATTCCACTACATGAATATAATCCACCTAACTCAGTTTCTTTCTCTTGGGAAATCTTCTTGCATAAAGTTCTCTGACAAAGAACGTAGAACCAAAAAATATAGCTGCTGACAGCTAAGCTTCGTAATATCCTAATGGGCTCCATTTTGTCCAGTTGCTTTCTGTATTTGCAACATGTAAAAAAAAATTATGTTTTCTCCACGTTAGTTGAAAACTCAGTGCGGCAGCAGCTTATACCTTTGCTCATTAGGCTGCACAAAGCCTGCAACTGAGCCGTGGGGAGGCCGAGTTGGGAAGCTACACTTGTTTCTGGTTTCCTACATGCATGTGGTGGAGTTTGACATTGCTCCATCCATCAGGCTGCAGCAAACTGTCCTTTCGGTCTTTATTAATCACAGTTGGCGAACTATTCTCACTGCACCAATGGTGTTGATGTGGGGCGAGAACATGGCCATGACCTGGCTCTGGTGGCTTTTTTCTCAACGGGAATCAGGAACCAGTAGTGCCTAAGCTCTCCCGTGCCTGGGGGTAGTCACTGTAAGTGCTTTGTAGAGGTATGCCGGGAGAAGAACGAGGTATCCCGTTTCCATGCAAGAGCTTCCTACAGTTTGTCCCTGACAAACTCCAGATATAGATTCCCGTTTTAGAGACTGTGAAGAGCTAAGAACAGAGAGTGAGCAAATTAGGTCAGAGGGCTGCTAAGCCACTTCGATTGAGATCTCAAAAAGTATGATTTGTAGGCTAACTTGGTAATTTCCTGTAGAGGTCAAATATTCTCTCTCTGACTTTCAATCCACAATTCAAAATTTTATTTGATTGCTGTGTTACACTTCAGTGTATACTCCCAATTTTGTAACAAACTATGTTCCAGTTTTCAGCAATTGCATCCTTGATATCTGAAGCTTATTGCTGAGTGACTTTGGGAAGCTTGTATCAATATTATTAGCAGTAATTTTGTTTTTAAAGCATGTTGGAAAACTTCACTGCTAGTCCCTAAAAATATCTGCGCAGGAGGTATTTATTTCCCCCGATTGCAATGGACGCCTGCTGAACACTCAGAATCTGGTAACATAACTTCCATGGCACAGAGCCTGAGAATCCTCATACATCACTGCAGTCTTCAGCTTAAATCCATAAACACTCGGTAAAGACAGTTACAACAGATTTTCACACTTTCATAAAAAATGCACTGCACAATTTTGCCTTTTTTTTTTAGGAAAGCCCTCATTGCCTCACTGTTCTAAGGCCACTTTGGTACCAAGATTTGTTATCTTGGCTGACAACTGCACTGAAGCCTATAATAAGAATCTCCTTCTTTCACTCTAACAAGCAAATTCCCTGTTTTCCGAGAATCCTCTCTAGGAAGGCAGTGCTGAATGTGTATCAGACTTGAAAAGAAAGCCTATCTACACTGCCATTTTTGCTTTTTATTTTTCCAATTTGCAACTCAGCTCACATCCAGCTCGAAGAAGCAATTCTGCGTTGAAAATGCTGCAGCTGGTTTCCTCCAGTGCTCCCCCTATTCATAGCAAGGGAGGCAGTGGTGGGCTTACACAAGATTGGTTTAAATGGGAAATCAATACTGGTTCCTCAGTTCTACAAAAGAGCTGAACTGGGCTGGATTGGCTCCAAGGAGAAAAAAGGAGTTGAGTGGAAAAACTGGCTGCCAATGGGATAGGTACTCTGCTGCCTACGAGACTGCTTGGGTCTCTGCCAATGAACCCATCACAAGAAGTCTGAGATAACCTGGCTTACCTCCTACCATCTGTTTTTGAATGGACAATAAATACTGTAAAAATAAAAAGTTGGAGGCTTTCTGTCCCCTGGCATATATTAGCTTATAAATACATAAATGTTTCTGTTCAGCATCAGTAGGAATTTGTACCTTGTACTGTAGTAACCAGTTACAAAAGGGATTGAAAACTTGTTCTGCAGATGAAAAGTGGAATCATTGGTGTGATTCCTTGTTCTACAGCTAAGGAGAAATATGTGATCTAATTAGCAATTCCATCAGACATTGCTCAGTGATTGGAACATAGTTTCACAGGGTCTCACTTGACAAGACTTTCTATTTAATCTCTTGTATTTAAATTTTCTGTGGAATAAATCTCACTAAAATTCACATTTCTGAACTCTGTGCCTGTGTGCCATTTGACTTAAATAAACTTAAAAGAAAAAACAACGATAGTGAAAGCACTGCAGTAACTTAATTGTTGTGTTTCGCTAGATGGTCAGTCCATTAATTTGGTTATTCTTTAACCTTTACTAGTATTGTGCAGAATGCAGAGACATATGTTATGAACTGCCTTTGGACTTTCTATCGTTATTTACCAACCCACCCAATACGGAAGAAGGACACTTTACTGCAGGTCCTTCCTGCATTGAATTCACATCCTTGGGAAACCTGCTATGCTCCAAGTAGTCCCACAGTCAAGAGAGGCAAAGGGTGAATCTTGTGGGGGAAAATAGACATGGTTAAAAAAAAAAGACTTTTTATTTTGAGTACCTTCGTGATTTGAGATTCACAGAGCTTTATAATACTGTTATAACCAGTACAAATGACTGATAATTACAGTCAGGGAGCTTCAGGAAGACAGCAAAGGAAATCTTTCAGTGTCAGGCACAACTTGCTGTGTAACTAGAAGGCACCCCTGGGAAGCACAAGGAGGAAAGACGGGTTCTAAAATCAGGAAGGTAGCTGAGGAGAAAGAGTATTTCATATTAAGTTCACTGACATCTAAAATACTTTATTAAAACACCAGCATCTCTATTGTTTAGACAAATGGAAAATAGTTTTCTCCTAAGGTCTATAGTTAAATCTTGGGAACGGTCAAATAATGCCTGAATGAAATACCACAGACTCTGATTGCATTTCAAGATCCCCCTGTTCCAATACGGTAAAGAGGGTTGTTCATGCTATCCATTCTTATTCTTACACAGGTTATACAATTTTAATAGCTCTCCCAGCTTAGCGATCTTAAAGTTTTGTCTGGTATGATAAAGATCTGCTTACAATACTGACAAAGCTATCAGCAATGAAATCTTGAGCCAAACATTTATGCAATTTGGTTTAGTAGTCATTGTGATTGTTCATGTGATCAAGGTGAATAACAATTATCTT
The DNA here is from genome assembly GCF_015220075.1 of Falco rusticolus. NCBI lineage: Eukaryota > Metazoa > Chordata > Aves > Falconiformes > Falconidae > Falco > Falco rusticolus. Next base: position 117,591,422 of record NC_051187.1, on the reverse strand, counting down.
TTTGTGTATTGACAATAGTATGATTATTTATGTCTTTACAGTATTTCCTGTAGGGAAGCATGGGAACACATACACTGCGAACTATGGAAGGAATGGAGAAATGTCTTGATACCCAGAAAAAGGTAAGGATTGAACAACAGGGAAGGAGGAGGCAAAAAGAAGGGAAAGGAAGGGGCTTATGTTTTAGAAAGCCATGTTTTGCCATCTTAAATGCACAGGGAAAAGAGAAGAAAACAGCAATATATCAGATCTGAATTTCTTTATCAGCCATCATACCTGAGAATTATTTGGCAATTCTACTGCAATTTTATTCTTAAATTAATGTTAGCCTTTTTGTTTTGGGGCAGGCAGGAAAATGTGTCTTTAGTTAGCATTTAATACTTGAAATTAACTGAAGTGTGTAGTGCCTTTGTGTGTCCACACTGCAAATTGAAAAAACGTGTCTTAGTTTCTAGATGGCAGTTCTCCAATGATCTTTCACTGCATAATTCTTTCCAGATTAAAGTAATGATTTCCTACAGTGATTAAAAGCAAGGGGGAAATAAAAGGGTTCCAAAGTTTTACAGGTTGGGGTTCTGCATTTCTTCTCATCTCTAAATGTAAAGTCTGTGTTGTTTATTTCTGTATATTGACTGAAATAAGGGTTCACAGGTCTCTTGTATTTTAAAGGCTAAGCCAAAATCTTTTAAAGCACAGGTGTCTTCCTATTAGCAAAAATCCTTTAGTTCTCTTCAACTCCATATATTCTACTCACTCATAACTTCTTTTTCTTAACACCTGTTAGAGAATTTTCACATTGATAGTATGAACTTGGATGTGCTCCCTATCAAAACCACTTTGTCCAACAATATCATTCATTAGTAAATATAAAGATCACTATATATGGTATTACATACATACATACCTACACATGCAGGATTTGTTCCACTGTCTGATTCAGTATTCACTAGCTGCATGGTGGAGCTGGGTTGGTATCCACAAAGTCTCAAATCCAAAGCTGTTAAATCGTTGGATGGCTTATCTAGCTTATCATGTCAAAACCCATCACCAACAGTGAATACTTTTGCGCCGGATAAATAACACAGGATATCTCCAGTCACATGTAATGAATACTGCCCTTCTCGAGTAACTAGTAAGTGGTGTTAGATCTGTACTAAGACTTACTTTGCTTAATGGTCATCACCATGAGACAGCTAAGCCATTCTGTGATAGCTGCAACAGGTGTAGCGATGGATAATCTGTGCAGACTTTGTTTCTTCTTTGATAACTGCTAATAAAACTCTGTGTTCTGTAGTCTTAAGCACTGCAATCAGAGCTTTTTTCAAACTGTAGTGTGCCATCTGTATGATCCATCCTTTGAAATATGTTTTTTATTCTGCTAGAATGTTAATCAGAGGTCATGGGAATTTTTTTCTCTCCCCTTCCATGCAGAGAGATCCTAGTGTCTTACCACAAGGAAAAACGTTTTGCGCCACTTGGGTGTAGGGATGCCTTCAGGATCCCTGTTCAGAAGCCAGGCATTTTTCTCTTTCCTTTCATCTCTATAAGCACTGAACAGTGATGCTGAGTATTTTTTGGGGTGTGTCCGTCCACTTTCCTGGTTTTATTTATTGATCTGAATCAGTAGCTATCATTCCTTTCATCCAGTTCAGCTGTTCTTGCATTTCTTCATTATTTCTTAATGGTTCAAAGGGATGCTTGAAAGAGTAGCATAAAGCGAAATCTCAAGTCTTCATGTGGTCCTATTTCTAATAAGTGAACCAGTAAGATCTCCACAAATACATATGTTTGCCAGAGTCCCTACTATAATTATGTGTTTATCCATTTTGCATATTCAGTGCATTTATTGTTACTAAAATAAGTATTTACAGAGATGCTGTAAATTTGGCTTGGTTTGCATGTGCACACAAGCCCACTTCGTGTTGCCTTCTGCAAAAAATTTACTCCTGCGTTCCTCCACCTGGTTCCATGTGGATTGTTAGGATCTCAGACCCCACCAAAATTTACCATGTTTTAGGAATACTTGAGTTGTTAAAAGTAAGGTCTTAATTGCAGTATTCAGATTCTAGACTGCTCTGGTGTTTTCATACTGTTACTCTTTTGCTGTTGCATCTTAAGATTTCATTTTTATTTACAAATTATTGTCAGAAAACTATGGCTATCAATGAAATCTCTAAAAAGAAAATGTCTCAGGGAATATTCATTCAAACCTAACAGATACTGGCCAGTATGAAGTGGAATTATGTTACCCAGGCTTGTGTCTGAAACTCATTTGCTTTCCACTGGTTTACCTGGGCCAGGTCCACAGCTGCCTACTCAGAGGACTGAGCGACAAGTTTCTGAAGTGCTAACTTTATTTGCCTTCTTTACAGTTAATCTGGTAGGCCAAGAAGGAGCCAAATGTTTGCCTCACTAGAAACTTCCTACACTTGAAAGCTTGCTCGCATGCTTCCTTCATTTCTTTCTTTCTAGCTTTTTTTGTGAACCCAAAGCTTCCAGTACCTGCAGACAAAGGAAATCACATTGTCCTTAATTCTGAGAATCAAAGGCTTCCACGGCTCATGGCTGCCAACCAGCTGGGCTTCTTCAGACTTTTCCCTCGCAAAAAATTTTACGTAGATTTATTCTCAAGCAAAAGTAAAGCAAAATGAAACATCAATTCTCAAAAAAATCATAATTGCCTGTCAGTTGCAAAATATACCTGGAAATACAGAAGTATCTTTGTATTTTGGGAAGAGCAGAGAAGTGTTGTCCTCCAAGGTCAAGAACAGAGAAATGATCTGAAATGTCATTACCACAAAATTTACAGCATTTCAGGTACAGATCAGGGTACACTCTGCCTAGTTATATTAATTTCACAAGTGCTACATGCACCTTAAATCTCTAGCATTAAATGTCTGAGAAACAAAGAGGGAGATAAACATTAAAAAAATCTGTAAGTTTGGATATAAATCAATATTTTGGAACGACTGCAGACTATTTTTGTAGTTTAGACAGCAGAATACCTTCAGTCATCAACAAGAATAAGAAAAGGCAAAGAAAAAAAACCCCCACACTAAGTAAAAAATATTCCTACAATAAAGAAAGAGAGAGAGAAACAAAGACAAGAATAATGACACAGAATGATAAGGACCTTGTGAAATTTCATACCATACTTATTACCTGTAGATTGTATTTGCCACTTTCATATATTATGATGAGAAAAGCCATAGATAAAGATATAGCTTATAATCAGAGCACAAATGATTGCCATCTACTTTTAGGACAGGAAAAATAACAAAAGTGATAGAGGAGAAATTTCATATAATATTAAAAGCTGAACTATTGTTACTGCCTTAATATAGTATGAAATGAAAGACTGTGAGCTGACCCATGTGTTAGTGACTGGGAACTTTTAAAGGTGATAGTGTTCAAAACATGGAGATTAAATTGCTAATTTTCATTAAAGACAGAGAAACCTGAATGGGAAGTTCAGGGAATGTGGACCCAAGCTGTTCTCTGTGAATATGTAGGACCCAGGTCCTACAGGTCTCCCAGTGAGCAAACAGCAAACATAGCACAGGGGCTTCCAAATTCTGACCTTACAGAATTTGCCGATTACAAATCTGACTGGTTCATGGGAAAAGACCCCAAGTGATGCCTGTGTCAAGATGCAAAAGACTTCAGTCCTTGTGGGAATATTTTCCTTTTTCTGTTTAGCAAAGTGCTGTAAACATTTTTTCTACTACAGAACTGTTCTATAAACAGTTTTGTCACCACGACTGGATTGTGCAGAACATCCTGGAAGGCACTTTTTGTCTGTAAAAAATGCTTTCTGTTGGATTGGAGGATTCAGAGTATGGATATAAAAGCAGCTGCTCTTTATCCTTTACTTTCTGTCTTACTGCCGTTAGTGGTGACTCCACTCCTAACAGTTGCTCTTTAAGGCTTGCCATGCTTTGTGATATCCCTGCCATGAGATTCTTTGGAAAGTGCAAGAAAGTGCTTGTTCTGAGTTTCCATAGTTTATATCGCAAAGGACTGTGAAACTAAAGAAACTAAATGTCTGGTATGGGGGAGGAGGGAAGGGGCCGAAATATAAAAATATTTTTCTTCGCTGGCAATGATGAACTCCTCCACAGATACACACACACAATATATGTCAGGAATTACTAAAATCAATCTGAGTGGTTTTGACTGATTAGATCTGTGGCGTTTTGATTTTTTCTATGTTTTAAATTTTAAGTGGTTGTACTGTTTACATGGATACTGCAAAATCAGCTCATCAGGCGGAAACTTTCATTCCATTTATGAAGGATTTGATTATTTTGCTTTTTGAATTTATAAATCTTTCTCTTAACGCTTTCAAACTAAGAACTGAGCAGCAAATACACTGACCCATTGATGCTCGCTTCAGCAAACGTAATCTCAACTATAATCCATAATCAGTGCTTTCCCTTCTAGCCCTTGCTACTTGCCAGCGTGTGGATCTTGCCCTCACTGGGCCTGTTTACCAATTAGGGAGCAAGAAACATATGCTCCAAATCACAGTTCAGTTTACTGAAAATGTTTGAACACCGACAGCAAATAGTAGTGTATCTACAAATGTGTGCATAAGCTTTTTCAAATCTCTCAGGACATTAATTACCAGGTCTTTGGTCTACTTCAGAGCTAAACAGACATTGAATTATCAATAGATTTTGAACCATCTGTGAAACTTATCGCTGAGAGTTTTGAAATTTTCAGGTATGAAACTTTATGAAAGACAGACACGCAGTACTAAAGGATGAATGTTTATTTGCCTAGTGTGACATGTATTATATGAGTAGGTATAAGAAAAAAGCAGAAATTCATTTCACTCCTTTAAAGAGCATTCTGTGCAGGAGCAATGCGTCTGACACGTCACTGAATGTGTTATGCCCATCCACTGAATATTTCTTTTCCAGGTAAGCAAAAAACAAAACCAGTATTTCCCTAGAACACAGACACTAGCTTATGTCCAGAGTACTGCATTAAATATGGGAGATATGCTAATAAGCTTGTAATTAGCAATGACTGTAATATTAAAACATGTATGTTTTAGGGGCACTAAGAACAGCGTCTGTCTATCTGTCTTCATAAATAAAATGAAAGTATTATTTCCACTAGAATAATAAAATCCATTATGGCTAAATAAAACACCATTATCAATGGAGGTGGTAGGAAGTTTCGATCTGCCCCTTGCTCTGAACCAGCTGTGGCCATCCCAGCCATCCCTTTTGCAGCAGAGAGGCAACAGGACCGCCAAGATAAGGGATGTTTGGGTTACATTTCCTTCAGGAAGATGCAGATTCTTGTACTAAAGTCTTATGACAAGGAATTATCATATCTCTAGTTATTTCTTCCTAATGGTTAATTACACTCACTGATAAAGCACTTGACTGTATTTCTGTTATGAAATTATGTGGCTTGAAGTTCAAGTAGTTTAAGCTTGTTATGTCTGTCTCTACAAAAGAAACAGGCCACCTACAGATACCTGCTTTTCTTACAAACATGTTGATACTCAGGTTCTTTACCAGCTCTTTCAACACCTAAGTCCACCTTGTGGACTCTGGTAACATTTCAGACAGCACTCCCCAGCTTTTTAAATTTGACTAAGTTTCTACGCCATATGGCATGTATGATAAACTCTCCAAATGCTGATACCATTCCACAGCTAATGAGAAACTCAAAATCTAATCTAAAACAGAAGCTGTGAGGATCTCTTAGAAGTATTTCCAAAGTGGACATTCCCCTGTCTGTCTCATCACTATGGCCTGACAGGAGACAGCTGGCCTTGGAGAGACAGGGAAAAAAAGAATGTAAATCTCCTCCTACACCATTTCAGATCCAAGAAATTTTATCACAGACCGAGGTATAGAAGATGGTCAGCCAGTGAATCCTACTTATGGTACTTATATAACTAGCAGTATGTGGCTTCACAAATAGTCCCATTGAAATCATTGCTACAAAGAAATATTGATAATTTTTTAGTTCCAGTAATAACATCTTTAACACAGATTAGGATCACTGCATTTGGCTTTGACACCAAGATATTAACTCTCTTTGTGGACAGGGGTGAATTTCTAAAGAAGTATCAAGTGGTTATGAAGTATACACAGAGAAAGTTGACTACAATTTAAATGTGTTTAAAGGAAAAAATGCTGTTTGTCAATCATTTTTACTTTGCCTCAAGAAATATTATTCATAGCGTATTTTAGACTTATTAAGCAACACTCAAGATTTTTTTGGGTTATTAACATGTTAACTTAATTAAAGATGACTATGTTTAAGCAAAACATTTTAAAGCCTTTTATCGCAGTTTTTTTACTTAGCAGGATATGACTCCATCGGTATCATGTTTATTCCTCCTCAAACAGAAGAACTGTCGGTGAGCTCTCAGAACTCGTTACACACTTCTCAGTTCAGTGCTGAATTCCCAACACTGAAATGCGAGAAAACAGAAGCCTTAAAAGCCCCCTGCGTCCCAAGCCCTAAGCCAGTGGACTGACTGATGTTTTTAGCAATGATAATGGGCACAGAGTGAAAAGCTTAGATGCTAAACCGTTTTTTCAAGCTGCTTCAGAATTGTTCAAGGAACATCTGAAAATGAAAACAGAATGACAAGTGATATTTGAAAACACAGGTATGAGGGCAGGCGGATTAGATTATATTTTCAAAGTCACATAGTGTCAAACTCTCTGCTATTCTAAATGTTGGTGGAAATTGATTGTCCAAATACTTTAATTTCTGAAAATTCAAGCCATTAGTTTTAATATAGAATTAAAACACAGCTCAGTCTCCTCTCACAGACAGACTTTTTTCCTTAGAATAGCCTTTTTTTTTGTGTGCTAAGGGCATGGTTGAGAAATAACTTCAAACAGAAGGAGCTTAAAGATTTCTTCCTTTAAGACAGTTTTACTGCGTCTAGGATATTTCCACCAATTCTAACAGATTCAATATTTACACACAATATAAATTAGCTTTACTTTATGAAATTAGTATCAAACTCACAGATCAAGCAGTTAGACATGGATCTTATAGAAACATAGAGTAGTTTGAGTTGGAAGGGACCTTTAAAGGTCATCTAGTCCAACACCCCTGCAGTGAGCAAGGACATCTTCAACTAGATCAGGATAGTAAGACTCAAAAGCAACAGTAAGCAAACTGTACAGAATTCATTTTCAGCTTTTCCTTGACCATCAGTTTTAACACATATTTTCAACTCCTATGGACACTTCTCAATAGGAATAGACCTTGTCTCACAGATATGATACAACTTCTTTCTAAAATAATGCTCTGAATTTTAGATAAAAGCTTTGCATTATAAATGTACAAAGCATTCTGCCAGGAAGTGTAATAAATCTGCCTTCAAATACCACTCTGATGTATAATGTATAACAAAAAAGAATAGAACCATTTAAAAAGAAATAGGCACTTTTCCGTCTTACTATCTTTAAAATCTTTCCTAACCCTTCAAAATGTGGATGGGCAATTCCCTATAAGAACTAGAAAAATGAGTAAGCACTGCACTTAACTTCCTAACTTTAACAGGGATCTTTAAATAACAAAGATTAGCCATGCTTAAATAAAAAGGAAAAAAATACTTTCTTTTTCTGAGTATAGTGACTACGCTCATTTCACGGTGAAGTCATCCCTTTATCTGATAGTTCATTCACTGCCATTCCTTTCAAAATGTCACACTTTCAAAATATAAGCAAACAAAAAAAGTGAAGTGATTCCGTGATGGCTTTCAGATACTATACTCTTGAGATACCTTTTATCTTTTTTTCATACTGTACATACAGAGCTTTTGTTTCTGAAGGTATTTGCAGGCAGGTTTATTTTTCATGTTAGAAAAGGCATGTTATTAAAAAAATGGACCACAACCATCTTTCTTAATGTTGGAAAGCTGCATTTTACATTCAGCTGTGCCCCTCTACAAACAAGCGTTTAGGGAAGTATTGTATTAAAAGGAAAAGGGAAGGTTTTACTTTCTTAATATAGTACAATTTTGCTTCCAGCAGCAAAAAGAGGATAGGATTTCAAAGGGACTTTGAGCAGGAACTAAAGGATCGAGGCAATCAAAGCTATTTAATTCCAGAGAAGTTGGAAATCAGCTCTATCAGAATATTTTGTGTTATTATCTACACTGTTCTTACATGAACTGTCACAGCCCATTGTTCCATTTTATGAAACAAAATAATTATTGATAAAAATGTGCTTCTATCAAACATCCAGTCTATCGAAAATGGGACACATTTAATGTAGCCATACTCCTGTTACAACAAGAAGGTAGGAAACAACGATACAGAGGAATTACAGGCATGGGTTTGTATCCTTTATGTAAGTAATTCTTATGTTGCACAAGCAGCCCTATTAATATTGATGGAATTACTCATGTGAATGACGACTGCTGTGTAAATCAGGGCTGCCAGAATCAGATCATATATGACTTGCTCACATAGCAGCAAGTTTACTGCTTATTCCTGTGCTTCGCTTCCAGGATTAAAATTCTTGACACAGTGATAAAATGCAGAAATAGGAAAAGGAAAAAAAAGAATGTAAGGAAATATTCTAACTCTGGTCTTGAATTCTTATTGGCAGTAGTCCCGTTTTCTCTCATTGAAGCATTTTCATTAATAGATAAAAACAGATAACAAAATGTGCAGAAACTACTGAGATCCTAACGAAACAAGTTCTTGACTGCATTTTGTTTTGTCACTGTTTGGCTTCCCATTTTCCCTGTTAATGTCATTAGTCACATGGACTTCCCTTTTTTAATATTGGTAGAGAGGAAAACTCAAAGATTTTACTATTCTAATACAATTTACAATTCATTGTATGCATTAAAATAAGCTTGCCCTCTTCTTCAAAAGGCACTTTTTGAATGATTCATGAAAAAATGTAATCTACATCAATAAAAAATCAGCTTCACAAAATTCACAGGAAAACACATTTTGGAATGTGCAGAATGGCCAAAAGAATGGACATTTTCATTCTCTTCATTCCCCTTTTCATTTTCTCCTCCCCTGCCCCCAACATTTCTGAGAGTGCATACTAAATCTTTTATCTTTAATTTTATATTGTCTGTATCTAATATGCATGCAAATTCCTCGTGCATCAAAACCCATAAACATGTTATTTATAAAAATTGCAACACCAGCAACACATCAATGGTGGAAGAGAAGTGATAAACTAAATTTGCTATATGAAAATGTGCAGGATTTCTACAAATATTCATTAGACAATAGAGGATAACTGAAGCAAACTGAAGTCTAAAGCTGTAAGACTGCTACAGTCAGCTGACTTTTTCATAAAAATTTCCAAGTTGTGAAAGAAAAGCATGTGTTGTCCTTCAGTTATTCTGAACAGTCCTAATATCCTTGGCTATTGATGTAATTCATCAAAGAATGAAGTTGCTTCTGAGGAATACAGACTTTCTTATTACTACAGTTATTTTTTCACTTTGTGAAAACAGAAATTAACCCCCTATCATCTACTCTGGATATTATTTTTTTTTAATTTAGCCCCCAATGACCAGATACTGTCATATTATAAACTACTGTTCTTTTCTTACTTTTTGATTCTTGTTTCATATGAAATCTGTCAGTACGAAGTTTTGCTTTTGCTGGATTATCCTCTTACAAGAACAGGATTTGTGACTTCCCAAAGAAAATTCAGGCAATTCAGTAGAAAAATTTCTATTGAAAGTAGAAGTAACAAAATCACCAGCTTTTCTATGTGTGAAGAAAGAGTAAGTCAGCAGCTAATAAAACAGATTGCAGGTTAATATTATGTATTAGCAACCAGCTTATTACTGATCTTCAAAATGTCTCTAATTCATACCATTTCTATTTCCTACATAGAGCACATAAGGTAAACTCCTTAACAGGAGACTCTTAATCATGTACATGTTTGAGGTGCCTAGAATAGTATCCATCTGATTGCATTCTATAGTCTAATTGTAGTCAACGGATGCCCTTAATAGCATTTGCCGACTGCTAATTTTGCCTTATAGTACTTTACTTGTAATCTTAGCAAACAAAATCAGTGACTCTTCCTGTTTAATTCTGAATAATGCTCTTTGCATAATATGTTTGGGGAAATTCATCACATGAATATTTCTTTGACTGAATACATTATCCTAAATAAATTGGGATATATATGTGTACTTACTGTAAATGTATAATATACTTAAATAAAATGGGAGACAACTAAGATATAAAAGGAGTTTTTCACACGCACACTTGTTGCGTATTCTGTGCAAAATGTTAGCCTATTTATCACCTAAATGCTTTGCTCCCTTGCCTGATCAGAATGAGAGGTTGTAGAAATAGGGTTTGAGCATGTAAACTATTGTCTACGTTAATTACCCTTAACACTATACAAGTGAGAAGTCCCAAAGAGTGAAGATTTAAAAGATTTATTTCTTGGACTTGGAAGGTTATTTATTTATTTATTTTATAATTCAAGTCAGATTTACATCTCTTATACACTAGGACACTTTTCGTGCTTTGACAGTATAAAGAGAGCAGTATGTTAAATAAGCAATGTGAAATTACCTTTGCACAAATGAAAATTAGAACCAAAATGGCTGACAGGCCTGGTTCTGATCACTTACACCAGCGTTACAGCTCTGTAGCCCAAGTTTAATTAGCAGAGTTAATCATGATTGATCAGTCTCATGGGAAGGGGGGTGGTGGTGGGGTGTCGCATTCTCTCTTGCAATGAGTAAGTCTGGAGCCAGTGAGATGGTAGAGATATGTGATCAGCTCCCTGATTTTAAGGCCAGGCCTGACTCCAATGAAATTGGAAGCCACTGCCAAGGAGTTTAGTATTGTCAGGTCCTGGGCATTGTGCCACTGGAAAATAGCCATGCTGGATTTCTGTTCTGCTGTCCCAGCTCACCCCACGTGTTGGAAGGAGGCATGGAAATGCAGAGCCCAGCTGCAGTGCAGATGCATCAGCTCAGATGCATGCTCACTGGAATACTTGTTTCTGGGTTATAGCACAAAGGGACCAAACCCAGCTTCTGATTCCGTAAGCTTAGTAATGGAAAAGGAGAAGCAAAATTAGACACATGTGGAAATGAAGTGGATGCTCAGAATACAGAACTGTAGGACACCTGAGCAAAAAATTCCCTGTGCAGTAAATGGCAAGACAGAGTCTATAGCAAAGGTCAATGGAGAGACGGAGTCGGACCTAGGTGACCCACTCCCTGTTTGCTCCAGTTTCTAAACACCATCAGGATCTTTTAGAAGTGATGGATGCAAGACACCCATTCGTCCATCATGTGAGGCTTTTCTTCATAACCTAGTCCTGGTAAAAGAAGTCGACATCCCATTTTTTACCTTTAAGTTTCGTGTTTTTAATGAGATCAACCTAAGTTTGTGTAATTTTAGAAGTTTTTTTAAAATTCTTATCTTTTATTTCTTTCATAATAGGTTTATTGTGTTTTAATTATAAATACTAAAAGAGGACTTGACTGACAAGCAATTCTTGTACTTTAAAATGTTTGCTATTTTCATAGCTTATAAACCCTTTCCAATTCTTTCCAAAGTAGGCGAACGCTTGAATTGAATGAATAATTTTTGTTTTCCACAAACCAACATTTTTCTAATGAAAGAAAACTGAAAGTTTCCCAGTCAGTTCTAAATTTAAACAACTTAGCTTTACTGTGCTTGCACTTCTTTTGCGTCTGTCTTCTTCAAACACTGTGCCAAATTAGTTTACAGATAGAAATACCAGAAAAAAGTAGGAAATTGTGACATAATGGTGGAAAATAATAATCAAATCAACATTTCAGACTCCAGTGACTTAATACACACCACACAAATCTGAACCTCGGAAGTAAGCTCACCTAGCTGTTTTGTGTATGCCACGTGACCGACACACATGAACAAACCAACTTTAAAGACTTAACATTTCACCTGAGATTGCTTGTGAAGTCAGCATGTTACAACTTCAGAATTATTTTAAGAACGTTAACTGTTTTATCAGAACACACCCACCCTGTATCATTTATCTGATCATTTATTTTGGAGAAAATTCAAATGGAAATGAAGTTGTAACTTTATTATATAAATATCATCAGTGTCACAAGGTCATTCACATAAGCAGGACAAAAAAGGTTAGCTTTTTTATCATAAGGTTTTATAGGCAGATTTGCACATCATGTACTCTAGTTTGCACACTTATTCATGTCACATTGCACAGCCAATCCAAATCAGTATCAACAGAGAGGAAAAAAGAACACACAGAATGCAAAACCATCTATAAAACATTATGATATGGTGAGGAAGGTTACTGGCTGCACAGCCTGCTTGTTATTTTGAGTAATTAAAAACATTAGCTTTGGACATGGCCACAGATGTTCCAGGCTCATAATATTCAGACCCATCTTCTTTACTTGAACAATTTGTGCAGGCCAGTGTTTAGCCTCACAGCAAAACATACAGCTCCCATCCTTACAAAGACGTTTAGGTTGGATATTAGGGAAAATTTCTTCACCGAAAGGGTTGTCAAGCACTGGAACAGGCTGCCCGGGGAGGTGGTTGAGCCACCATCCCTGGAGGTGTTTAAAAGACGTGTAGATGTGGTGCTTATGGACATGGTTTAGTGGTGGCCTTGGCAGTGCTAGGTTAAGGGTTGGACTTGGTGATCTTAAAGGTCTTTTCCAACCTAAAAGATTCTATGATTCTATCTGCATTTACAGTAGACTTAAAATTTGCCAGAGAGACTCAGCCTGATAGAAAAGGTCAGGGAAGGAAGGATACTCTGTGTAGCTACAGAAGCTTTTGGCATTAGTTTCTCTTCACAAAAGAGCGATCTTGAATGATACTTAGAATCAAAAAATGCTAACAGTATGCTACCAGAGCATAGCATTCTTAATATTGAATTTCAGCATTGTATGGGCAGCCATGTTTATATAGCTGTGAGGCATTTTGGAAAAAGAAGGCATCTTTATGGAGCTAAAATAAGTGTCATTATACCCTAAGGAGCTTGCCATCTTGTATGAACTTATGGATATGCCTCCTAAGGCAAGGTGTGTATCAAAAATAATTACTAGTGACAACGAACAGCTCCAGCAATGACTAAAGGATGAAGCAGTAAGTGTCTAATGAATGAAAAAAAAGACCCTGGGTGAGCCAGAAAGGAGAGAGTGAGTTTTAAAATAAAGGGGCAGAGTCAGCACTGAGAAGCTGGAGATAGAGAATAAAAAACATTTAGTTTTGTGTTTTCTGTAAACACAAAGCTTATCCTTTCAGTAGTAGAAACTGTGGTTACTACCACGAGGGAGGACGTGCCCACTTTCAGGCAACCTATCTGACATAACACCTCTCAGGGCTGCTCAGATCTGTGCTGGTGGAAGTCTAGTATGCCTTTACTGCCAGGATCACAGCTTGTACAAGACAGACTAAGAAATTTAGTTCTCAAGGAAGTAAAAAGGCACCTTGTGGAATTTTCAGGAGGACATAATTGTGTGATACTTGCTGATTGTCACTGGAGTCACTGTGTATGCCTAAATACTCTTGGAAAACCACACAACCGTAAATCCCAGTGTATCCAGCTACCTGAAAACATTTGGTTCTCAAACCCTAGAGATATTTAAGAGAGAGATTCAAGCAGACTCAGTGAGCTGCTTCAAAATCAGGAAAAAAAAAAAAGGTCACTAACTTTCTTAGCAGATTAACTTTTTCCTTATCATATTATGGTACATCCTATTGCACAGCCGTTTCTGAAATATCTTACTATAACTGATGCAAAAAAAATAAAATGATTGACTCAGAAGAAATATGCTTTAAAAAATTCAGGACAAGATATTTAGGCTAATAACATTTTTGAACAGCTTGTTTGGGAGAAACATACTTACTTGTACACATTTGGCAAGCATGCTATATTGCATCTACATGAAAAAAAGAATAAGAACAAGCAAAGCGTTACATGATATTAAATAAGATCAGATGCTGTTCTTGAATAATGCATTCAGCTACACTTGTTCCAATTCAGAAAAATAATTATTAACATGCTATATTTAAAATATGAAATATTTAACCAAACTTAAACAAGATGTTAGCAATGAAACACTGATTTCACAAAGCTGTTGAAAAGAAAGCTGTCAGAGAAACCCCCCCAAAAAATAAACCTAAGAATGACAATTAAGAACACCTCACTGAGAATGCAGGCAACAAAGCACAAATTATTGTACACCAAGTATTTCAGACTACAGTGTGTACAGATGCTTATTTTGTTTTAGGACATTGTTCTTTTAAGTATTATTCCAGTAAGTAATCTCTATATTACAAGAGTCCAGCAGATCACCCGGGACAAATGGTGCTTATTCTGGCAGATAAGGACAACCAAATTTTAGGCTAACATCAGAAATGAGGACTGCCATTCATCAGCCCATGCTGGGGCACTGTGGCATGTCATTTTAGTTATGCTGCCAATCAGGGCTGGAAGTGCCAGAGTGCTAAAAAAAAAAGAAATATTTACATTTTAGTCTTCTGCTAAGGGCAGGAAAAGCCTACTTTCTAGGTCTTTCTGTAATTTCCTACTTCATAAATGCATTTTGCATGGCAAATAAGAAATGTGAAGTACCACCGAAATTCCATTAAGTTATTTCAAATGTAGGGTAAGAGAAATACGCAAAAGAAATACATTATTTTTCTTTTAAACCTGAATGTTCCTGTTTAACCAGCTATGAGGAAGTTATCCCTTAACGTTATCAGTCCTATAGAAAACCCTGACATCCCTGACTGTCTTTTACTCATAACAGATACACAAAGTTGAAACTAGCACAGAGATTTAGGATTTAGCTCTATGCAGGACTGCACATTTTTCCATTCATAACTATCATTTATTTTATGCAATATAACAGATAAATTTCTGACGCTACCATAGCCACCTAGTTATATTCAAGTTGGCTGACCTGTGCATGCCCTGTAGCCATGACAAGTTGAGGGAGCCTTAAAACAACTACATGTTTTAAAAGCTTTTTATACAGATTTCTCTAAGAAACTTCTCAGTAGCTAGTTTTCAAATCAACCTTGAGTGCATATTGCAAGGCAGAGCCGGTGTATGGTCCAAATCTCCAAAGTATTTTTCTTTTTGCTATGGAAAAGAAAAAGTAAGGTAGCTTTGCTTGTTTAGGGTAGATTAAATTAAGAATTAATTAATATTTCAGTGAAATAAATCAGGTTCTTCATGTATTTTCAGATACAGGGAGATTTGCATAGCCCTTTACATCTTTTTTATAGGAAGTTTAGGCAATTCATCAGCTTCTTTCTTTAGATAATCTGCATTTTGGTTACCTCTTAAAAAAAATAATTTGTAAATCGATACACATATCTAGCAGGTTATGCACTGTTCCACTGCGTCCTATTCAGTGGTTTTCCAGACAGAGTATCGTGATGATCTCCACGTTCAGCCATAGTCCTGATTCAGCCAGGAATACACATAAGCTGAAGGGCTGGTATGCCCGCAGGAGCGTAAAATTCGAAATGGAGCCAAGAAAGGTCAGAGTTCACATTGATTGAGCTAACTGATGCTTATCCGGTTTTAAGCAGTGAAAACTCTGGATCGACTAGCAGTACATCAACACAAAATGTACATCATAAATGAGAAAATACTTGAGATACAGCTTGGCACAAGGCCAGCATTCAAACTTCAGCATTCTGAGTTGTCAAGTGGAACCGTACATTAATGACATTTTTTCTCTTTTGCATCAGGAAAACAGTTAATTTAATGAAACAAAGCCTTTAACGTAGAAGTTATTTCTTATGGTTTAAATTTTCACAGTGCTCTTGCTTATATTTTTGGTTATGCTGTGGGTTTTATACTGTCTTAATGCAGTTATCAATATGTTTTTTTCTAACACCATTTACTTTTCTCACTATCTTTATGTTTTTTTGAAGCCGCCCTATTAATACCCAAATGTATTTTTTCTAACCTTTTGAATTAAAAACTGTAATCACAGTGTGTTGTTTCCTTTCTCCCTTTTTCTGTAGCTGCTTTTCATGTGTTTCACTCCCTTGCTGCTGCTACTTGGAGAGGGGCATTCAAAGTGACAGATAACACAGCACTTGAATCAACAGCGTTCGTACTTTCTGCCCATGTTTCAGACATGCTCCTTCTTTTTTTTCTCCTCTTAAGTGGTTCAAACCCCTTTTAATTCGTAAAAAAAAAACCATTGCGCATAACGTTTTTTAAACCATGATACGTTACGAAGTCTTCTTCAAATTGTACTCCTTCCTTGAGTAGATACTGGAGTGTTGGGAGCAATTAACATAACTCAGAGAACTAATTTCCTGTGGTTCTTTAACTCTGTCTTTATGGCTTTCAAAAGAGTGGATCTGTACTCTAAGGATTAGTACAGTCCATAAATTTTAGTTGTCTGAGGTTTTTTAAGGAATTAAGATAAGAAAAAAAATCAGTGGTGGCTGGAAATCACAAGAAAAAAATACACACGCTTTGTAGTGGGGTTTCCTTCTTTTTTCTACTTAAAAAGAAAAAAAAAACCCCAAACAAATCACACGTTTTAAGTGGTGCTGCAGGACTCGCAGCTGGGTCTGGCACTGGCCTTTCTCCCTCCCTCGGCATTTCCCGAGCCAGACCCCCGGCAGGCAGAGCCGGGCAGGGCTCCGGCCACAGGCCTGCTGCGCTGCCACCGAGCAGGCGGACGATCCAGTTATAGGCCAAAAAAGGATTAAATTTGTTTCACCTAACAGATTTTGCCAACATGACAGATTTCTGCCCCCCGCCTTCCCTTCCCCAGCAGCCGCCAGCGCGGTCTATCCCAACAGCAAACAAGGGCCATCACACGCTTCACAGAAACTGCTGAGAGGGGAAGAAACTTCTGGACCGCCGCCCTTAGCCCTCGGTCAAATGCATTTCGGCTGGGATTTTCCACTACCAATGGCCCATTAGGGGCAGTTTAGGTCCCACCTGTTGTGAGGCGCCGGGGTATTAACGGCTCTTAATGGTCCTTAACAGCCCTGACTAGCCCCGCCCGGCCCCTGCCCGCCCCCAGCCCAGCTCTGGGCCTTCTGCCCTCGCCTCTGGGTTGCCATTCCCTTGGGGCCCGCGGCCCGGCTGCCGCCGTGGGGTGGGCTCGTCGCCTGGGCTGTGCTGCTGCCGCCACGGCCCCCGCCAGGTACCGCGGGTGCGGGGGGAGCGGGCAGGGCTCCGGGTGTTCGCAGGCAGGCGGTTTGTTGCCGAGGGTGTCTCTTGGGGACTGTGCCTGCAGCTGGTGGCAGAGGTAAGCCGGGTCTGCGGCTCGCTAGCGCCTGGTCTCCGGTGTGCGGGGCGTTCATCGCCGCAGCCGGGCGGCTCCGCCAGCCTCGCTCTCCGCTCCGTGTATTGGCTGGGCGGTCTCTGAGGGCGCGCTTCTCCAAATCAGTTTAAATTTGTGGTGGGGCGAGGTGTTGATTTTGGACTTTGATATTTAATTATGAATGGGTGGTTCACAGAGCCATCTTCTCTCTCAGAAAGGCGCACCTTGGTGAGCCTTGCTAAGGGGCGGGCAGGGCGCCGCAGCCCGCCATCCCGGCCGTGTCCCCGCGGGAGCCCTTTCAGAGGGAAAAGTGGCCTCCAGGGGCAGGGATACCTCCCAAGCATCTCGACAGACAGCAGCCAAGTGTCCTGCCAACTAAACTCGAGTTTAAGGGGTGTGCGGTTTGGTTTTTTTTTTGTTTTTTGTTTTAAAATTGAATGCTGTGGTATTCTTTCCATAATCCTTCGGAGCCTCAGTTCACGGCCACTGAAGGTGGTGGGAAGGGTCCTGTTGAGCTGCAGAGAACCTCAGAACCCCCTGAAGTCTTCAGTTCTCCCTCAAAACATCTACTTCTTTAACCTTTTGCACAAGATATGCAGCAATCCCTAATTAAACCCAAGCCAAGGTCCTCCTGAAACCATATATCCTACTGTGAAAATGAGAAATAAACAAACAACAAAAGGAATAAAAATCATCGGAAGGCTAACTTCCGTGCAGTTCCTCCCTAGATGCATCTTGGGGAGACTTGCTGTTTGGTGTATCATCACTTACAGCCCATTTCATTTTAATCTGTTTAATTGGCTTCACCTCTGGCATCTCAAGCTGCCATTAATGGGTAGCTGTGATCTGCAAGAAGAGATGCAAATGCAAGGAGTGCAATTAGTCTGGTCGGGTTTTTTTTGAAAACGTGACGCATAGACCGTCTCCTCCTCCTCGTGGTCTTTTTACATTCTATAGCAAGTAAAAAAATCAGTAAAAGGCAAACTTTAGTGCATTTTAGCTGTCTCTTAATGTCACCTGGCAGTGAAAAGATCTTAAAAAATTGCTAATATTAGGGGATTTAAATACCTATTTTGCAACTGGTGATCGGAGTTTATAGTTGGGATGCCTCTTTGCTTATTATGATTGTAAAATGGGTAACTGATTCGTTTTTGTGCTTCTCTGCTGCTGGCCTTATGGGTTGGGAATCTCGATTACCCCTTTACAGTGAGTGTGGCCTGTATGAATAGGGAACGCTGGGGACATGTGGTATGTTTCAACACCGAAGGGGTGAAGTAAAAGTGTCAACATGCATGTTTTGTTTTGGAAACTTCTGGTCGATCGCTGAAAGACTCGGCAGCTGGCCAAAAAGATGTTTATTGGTTGTCTGCAGCAGATACTGTATGCGCTGTATCACTGTTTATCTCCTTGTGGAGGAGAGAACAGCAGCCCACGGCTACTGAGGAAAAAAGAGCTGGTTCAGTGAACCTTTGAAAGTATTGTATGCTCATTGGCAAAATAATTTGATACTCTAACCATATCTTCTAGTGTCATTTTTCATTAATAAGATGGTTCTACATGTAGAGTAGAAACCCGTTCTGTTATTGCGTCATTCAGGCCACGTGGAAAAAGGGGGTTGGAATAAAAGGAGTTTTCACCCTGTAAACTACCCGTGGTGCTCATTGAACCTAGAAAGCACACACTAGTATAAATTGGGAGAGTCTAAACTGGTTAAAACCCTGTCATATCCAATGGAAAGTGGAGTTGAGAATTCTTACAGAGCTGTATAAAATCTTGTGATTCTCTGTGCCCTGTATGTAGGCACATGGGTGACGCAGATCATAGCAACAACTAATTTTAGGGACGTACACCAATATAAGGGTGTTTATTTCCATCTGTTATGCCTAGGACCTGCTAGAGAACCACAATATAGTAGTGGACTCAATAGGTTTAGCTTTCTGGAGAGTGAGTGGATAATTAGTCACTTATTGAATGGAGGAAGCTGTTCGGGCCTGTTACAAGCAGATGCTCGCTGCAGCGATGTTCTTGCAGTTCTCAGCATCACAGAATTATTTGGGTTTCTCAGAGGAATTGTTTCAGGATGTCTTGAGACTGGCAGACCATAGGACCTTTTTTTTTTTGTGGGGGTGGGTGGATTTGTTTTTTTTGTCCTATATCTGACTGTTATCTTGTATATGGAACTAGAAACTTTCTGTCTTCTGTGTTAAAGACAGATGTCATCAGGGAACTCAAATTCCTGCTCTCCTCTTTCCGTCCTCTTACGTATTTATTACCTTGTATGTAGTCATAAAACATAGGAGCTATGAATTGGGACTTAGACTAGCTTGAGGATATGTAATGGTGCCTAATAAACCAGTAGAACGTGTGTTATGGAAGTTGGATGATTCCTCAGCTTGCAATCCAGATGCTATAGCTGAGAGAGTGTCTCCGATAGTGGAGACTTATGAGAGCACTGGCAGTGAGACAGATTTGTCAAGAATCTTCTTGAATTTCAAACAAAGAAGGTGGAGGAAGGTGTAGAAGTAAAGAAGAACTTCTGCCAGCAGTTACTTGGCCCAGCAAGAATCAATTAGATTTTTCTTACTCTCAAAGGTTTTGAGGCTGGTTAGAGAGCAAAATGGCTAAGGCATGCAAGATTTTGGCTCTTGCTTATTGTGGTAATAGTTATCGACCCTATAATGCAAACTAGATACCCTAAAATAATGTGAAGGCATGAAGGTGGAAAAAAAAAAAAGGTTGTTTTAAGGAATTCGGCTGTTTATAGAGGATAGAATGTGAAGTGTGTTAATGTCATCCTTGTCCTCCTTAAGAAGTTATTCAGGATGTTTTCTGTGTATGCAACTGGCTCAATCTTTTCCTGCAGACTCTGTATCCAGGCTGAAAATGGTAAACCAAACAAATACCTTATGGGGTCCTGCATTTTAAATAGAGTGAAGGAAAACAGTTGCTGTGCCTATAGGACTTGCTGTATGTCTTTCCAGTTGATGGTGTTTTATTTCATGTAGATGAATACGTATTCACTGAGGCAAAATGTATTTGTGAATAGTATCAATTAACATGAAACTACAATTTCAAATTACAAAAAGTAAACTCTTTTTGGAAAAAAGGTTGTCCAGCCTCACTAGAAATATGGCTGTAATAGACCCTGTGCCTGCTGCTTTCTTTGGAATTTCTCTTGTGATGAATTGCCATAAAATGGGGTTTAAAAGGAGGACAGTTGAGCGTAGTTTTTTATGTACTGTGGTGGAGCTCAAGCTTAGTCCCAAATCTCACAATTTGCCATGTGTTACAGATTGTTGAGTCTCTGCAGAACCCTGTGGGCTTCAGTAAATCACTGTGTGGGAGAGCAGCTATCTGCCTTTGGAGGACCTTAGATCTAGGCACTTTTCTTAGGATGCTGCTGTTGTCTCAGAGGGTGAATCCTTTCCTTCCCCTGCCCTAACTTTTCCCTTCATGGATCTGAAGAGGGCTCCTATGGAGATCAGGAATGGTCTCCTATGTGATGCCAGAAATTTAAAACCTGGAGAGAGATTGAAGAGGTGAGATTCAAATGCAGTGTTTATTACAGACACTGTAGGAAAACCCTCTGTTCCCTTCTTTCTCAGTGTCCTGCAGTAACTCCTTAAAAAGGGCATAGTATTTGCATACTTGTTGTATAGGACCATCTACGTAGAATAATGTAGCAGCTTGTATGTGATGTCATGCCAGTACATCTCTATGAATTCCAGGCTGGCTTTGACTCATCTTTGCTCAAGCAGCAAAGAACTACCTGGGAATGATCTGCATTTAGCCTGTGACACCTTTTCAGTATATTTTATTACATAGCTACACATATCATGTCTTACGTAGCTTAAATAATTCTTGGCTTTAAAAACATCTCAGTGGAGAAGATGCCAGTGCAAGCCCATTTTTTATTATTATTGCCCTTGCAATCCTGTCCTTGCTAGATGCTTTCTGAACTGGCAAACTCTAACCTGTCAGGGAAAACAAACCACAAATTAAGAAAGGTTAGAATGTAAAATCCCCAGGCCTGTGTTCAAGCGCTATTTTATCTACTACCGAAATTGTATGTTGCAAAGGTGAAGGGAACCATTAGAAAACAGGTGCCCTGAATGAGAAAAGATTTCAGACCCTGGGCCTAGAAGCCTACTTGTTGATTTATTTGAGAAAACTACAGTAGTTAGTACTTGATTCAGAGCAAAAATGGAGTTTCTCCACTCTTCATCTTCGAGTAAAGACGAATGAGCTTTCCTAATGGACCTTGCCCTGCCAATAGGAATAAATGACTGTGATTTCTGAACGCTTTCAAGGAGACCTGGAGACTCAATATGCAAAATCTCTCATTCTATCATTGAAAGTGCAGCCTTGGATTATTACTGACAGCCAAGATGCAGTTAAAGTAAAGGTCACGCAGACTATTGACAATAATAAATTCTAAGATTTGCTATCTTTTTGCTGAGGCCTGTGTTAGGCCATGCATCAAAAACCTGTGTAAAAAAAGTGGTTTGCCCTCAACCAGTAAAAAATTTGATGTATATTTTTGAAGTTTGCTTTTTGAAGGAGCTAGAATCGACCTCCTGCATTTGATAGTCTTATCTTATAAATTAACACAGTGGGAGAACTGCCCACCAAACAATCAGTTTAATCTTTTGTGCCCACCCATAATGTATAACTGAAGTTGCATAAAATGATCTGTTGCTAGTAGGTGTAGAGATCAGCATGACAGTGTATTTGAATAAAGGATGAGTGTAAACACTAGCAAGTTAATTCAGTTTTCGTTATGTAAGCCTGAGGTAAGAAAAATCTTCAATATTGCAGGTTAAGTAATTGTCTGTTCCTAATTGGGAAACAAATATGTATTGCTCCAAAACTCAGGGTACATGGTAGTTTTTCTTTGCAACCTCTTCATGATTAAATGCGTAAAAACCCCAAGTACAGAATGAACAAAACCAGTAGCTAACAAATAGAGCTGCTCAAGGTTTCAGTTATTGATGCTTAAAAAAAGCAGGTAAGAGCAGCTCTCTGAAATTAAGCAGACTTGATAAATGAGTTATAATCTTAGCAGTGAAATTTAAGATACGAAACTTTGCTTTTTGTCTTATTTTTTTCTAACTTTTGACACAGAAACACCATTTGAGTGTCTCTCTCTTTGAATATAATGAATTAATTTAGTTCTCATATAGAGCAGGTTGAGAACCCTGAATGTTCTTTGCAGTTCTGTGATTTATGCAAAGAGCAGATAGTCCATAGGGAGCTAGAGTATAGCTTGCTATATTTAGATTTGCAACCTAACACTGACATGGGGAAAAATAATCTTTAAAATGAGAGAGCAGACAAGTGTAACTTTGGACCCTTTGTGCTGGGGCTAACAAATCCCATGCATATTAAGTGCCAATTTTGCTACAGGAACATTTGCCCAGTGGAGACTGGGCAAACACCACCAAGAAACACAGGTCTCAGCAGACGGTAACAACTTAGTTGTAACTCAAAGTCTTAAAATGACATCCTAGCAGTGAAAGATGCCGTTTTCTATCATCAGTCCCATGGGTTTTCCCCCATATTTAGTTTCAGAGCAGTGAGATTTGCATAACTTACGCATATCGGGTTTTAAGATACTGCTCAAGTGTCTGAATTTTCTCATGGAGGTGTCACAGAGACTCTTCGTGATGGTATTTAATTGTAGCTGGAGTGGAGAAAGTAGGAAGAGAATGATATTTTAAAATCTATGCTCTGATAGCACCTATTGGGTAAATGTGCACATAATTAAATACTACTTCAAGCACACAAAACAGTAAGAATACATAAAGGACTTTGTCTCACACACTGTTAACTTAAGTGTCTTTAATGTATTGTGTTTCACTGTTGAGATCCCCCCCAATACATCAATTACATCGGCATTTTTAAATAAGTAAAAACAGGAAGGCATATACAATTTCAAAATCTTTTCTCCCCTCTTATTAAAAACTTAAAGTTTGTATTAGACTATTGTGACTGTAAAATCATTGTGCTTGGAACTTATATTTTAACAGTCTGTACAAGAGAAATACTTTTTTAACTGATGTTTTTTTTAAATAAGCTTTTAAATTGCCCATTACCAGTCGTTTCAACAGAAATTGATTTGTACTGGGACAGGACTGTAGGCTTTGGTTTGTAGATACTCATATATATATATATATACTGCAGGATATTTTCAAGGGTTTAAACTATTCCGGTGTTATTTTAGCAGTTAGCTGATGACGTAAGGAAAGTGTATCTAGTGCCACTGTTACAGTTTCAGACACCTAAAGTAAATAGGTTGTGCACAGTGAACATTTCACAAACTGGCATGGGAATACTGAACATAATCTGCATACTTTTACTATCAGACCTAATAGCTTCATCTGTGATGTGTTGACCTAGGATGATATAAATGAAAGCTAAAACATAATCAACTTAGATTTTAAGTCCTTTTAACTCCCAGATTTGCAATTGGGATATGACGTGATATTTCTTAAAATTTCCTAGTACTTGGTTTAAAAAGTTTCTTTTGGAAATTGCTCAAAAGCTAATATGCATTACTAAGTGATCCTGAAATCAGATCAAAATCTTAAGGAAAGATTAGAGCTTGAATTGTAATGGGGCTGTAAAAGAAAGGTCCCCCTGCCTAGGCAGTATTGGGACAGTTAGGGCATATCTGTCTGCAGGTATTTTACAGAATATTGGAATTTATGGCTCTGTTCCCTTGTATTCTGTGCACCCTCAATTTTCACTGATGTTACTGAAAGACCTTCAAAAAAAGCCTGTTTTTCTTTCATTTAGATATCTTACTGATACAGAAGACAGTAAGGATTTAAGAAGAACCTGCAGGAGTGAGTATGGAAGGCAGAGTGTACTCTGCCCATATACATCAACAATCTCGGTGAATGTAGTGTGTTACATACTGCTTTGAATAATTGGATAAAAATGTCTCATCGCTAAAGAGGGACTAAAGGAAAGTTTTCTTCAGATAGTAGTTGGTTTGGGTTATGTGATTAGGATTTTAACCTTTTTGATTGCTTTTGTATCAAGAGAAGAATAATATGGCTAGTTATTTGTAGCACTCTAGGTATGAAATATTTGCTTTCAGAAATCACTCTGAAGAATTATATACAACTGAAGATTTTTCTTAGGCTTATCCTCGCTGAACCTTAGTGGGAGAGAATCAAGCTAGGTTTAGGTACACTATTTTTTGGTAGTGTGTGAAGATGTGTAGCTGTGAGTGAAGAAATGGTTTAAACTTAGCCTGGAAAGCTTGCTTACGTACGTAGGTGTGAGTGCAGGAACCAATGAGTATGTCATCATGTGCAATGCCATAAAATACTCATTGCTAAGAACCTGTGGTTTCAAATGCTGATATAAGTTAGGTCAGCATGGCAATAACATCTTTACTGTGCCTCATTGTGTTTGTTTATGCCATGTTTTGTTTAGATTAGCCCTTTTTGTCAGTCTCTTGCCTAATGTTGCCCCTTACAAGTGAGCGGTTCCTATGGTAACAGTGATGTCGCTCTTCTGGACCAAGCTTAGCAAGTTCTGCAAGTGTGGTAGCAAGGCTGTTTCTGTACGTTTAGCTGATACCATGTCATTTGCATCCCCAAGTTAATGAATTTCTTCTACTTTGCTTTTCACTATCTCTTAAACTGGGTGATTCTAAGCAGCTGAACTGAGGCCTTATGCAAAGCCTGTCTTAACTGCCACATCAGATTATAAAACGAAAAACCTAATTCCCTCTGAAAAGCTCACAGAAATAAGTTTATATCACCAGACTCCCCAAGGTAACTAGTGAGCTCATATCCCCTCAGAGCTCTCCATTTGTGTTACTTCCCTTGAATAAATTATACAACTTGACTTACCATGCTACCATCCAGCTGTTAAAAAGTCTTGTGTGTGCCCAGAGGAAGGCCAATAGTGCAAAAAGTCTTTTAACACTCCTTTTACTGCACCAGAAAATCCTGGCAACCTGAAGGATTGAATACTGATTGTGCTGGTCGGTGTCTCCCCTCTGCTGCTGCAGCATTTGGAGGTGCCTCAGGATGGTGAGGTGGCTGCATGGCCCTGCAATGGCTATCTCGAACACATTATTGCCGTTTTCAGGCAATTAGGTTTAGGGAACAATGTGTACTCAGAATGATGTGTGTTGGAACTGAGTCTTGGAACTGTGTTTTGTCTTATTTAATGGTTCTCTTTATTCTCAATGTACCAGGGAGGCCTGTCAGCTGACCTGTGCTTTGAGCCTTACCAAATGAGTTCAGAAAGTGCTGATATATTGGAGGCTTTGAGTCTAAACAGAATAGGTTTATTTTACTCCTGGGATTTGCCTTGGGGGTGTGGGGGAAGTAGAACTTTGTGTGTCTGTTTTGTTTTTCCTTCAATTTAAATTTTTTACCTTTATGCCAATTGCTCGGTGCCCTAAAATGGGTAGCATGAGTCCTGCAGGAGTTGATTGAAGTGTGACTGTGTGTACAATATTCAATTTACGATTCTCTGAATTTGAAACAAATCACAATAACACTTCTGTGTATTTTTTTTTTGTGATGAAGTTCATTACAATGACTCCATTTTTAGGCAAGTTACATCCTTTTTGTATCATTAAGGGTAAATTGCTGCTTTTTCTTCCCATACTGTTCTACCACAACTATGTATCTTTTTCCATGAATAAGAGAACATGATAAAACTTGCTTCTAGTGCTTGCTTAGTCTTTAATATTACATGGGTTTTCTAAACATGGATAAAAGTCTTGCTTCCATGTGTTTGTGTTGTTTTGTTTTTTTTTACATACAGTCCAAGCACCTCCTGTTTGGACTATTGTGCCTACTTTTGTTAAGAGGGACTTTAGATTTGTTTAGGTAGGAATCCAGAAGCATTAGTGTTAATTTGTAGTCCATGATCAAACATACTGTGTGTGGCATTTCCAATGATGTAGCTTTCTGTGGTCGTTGGGGTTTTTCAGAGTAGTTCTGCTGTGGCAAGAAAGCCGCCAATTTCATCCTGCTAGTGGTTCCAATATCTCTGTACCTGTAGTCTCCTGTATGAATTCTTTATTTTATTTGTGAATGCCTTCCTGGTATCCAGAAGGGCAGCCTTGACAAGGAGATCAGGATTGTTCTCAGAGTAAAGCATCTACTAATGCATCAAGAACTTCCAGTCACCACAGTGCTTAACTCCATGCATAAATCTTTCCCACATCAGGCATGCATAAAAAAGGTGCAGAGTAAGAGTGCAAGTGCAGGGGCTCATGATACCTAAGCTGCTTTAGACCTGTGTAAAGCTCTCAATATACTGTTCAGGAATCCACTGTCATGCTTTTCTCTGGGGTGTGTGTAAAAAAGCAAACAAATGTCCACCTGAGTAAACTAGCATCTAGTGGAGTGAGTTGTGCCCTGTTCCAAGGTGTTGGAGTTGCCTGTTGAATTTGTGGTTTGACAGTGAAAATCTGTCCTGTAGTTGGGCTTGATGATGTGTCATGGTTTTTTACATTTCGAATAGAGTACGCCAACAAAAGGATTCAATTGCTAAGCATTGGCCACTTTTGCGGAAGCTGAGTATTAAAGATAATACATCCACCTGCAGTGTGCCGGTTTTCTGCCACTGGCTCTTCTTAAGTCAGACATAGAATCAGGTTGCCAATAGAGATGGTATCAGTGGCACTACCGCATGATCTTTTGTCACACAAGATACTGAAACAAAAGGCTTCCAAGGGATTCTGGGTCAGGTGCTGCTGAAGATCACTGAATACAGCACTTGTGACATTACCAGCTTTTCAATTCTGTTTTCGGTGTGCTGAATGTTGAGAAGCATGCAGCTGGTACCTGACTTCTGCAGGAAGAATACAGCCTGCTATGAGTCAGAGGGCTAGTTAATAACTAAAAAATTTCCAGTAAATGTAAGCCTGAATTTCTGGACAGATCTCTCCTTGCTTTAGAGGATGACATGAGTAAAGTTGCTTGCTGTGTTTTAGTGTCCATATACATGAAACTGCTTAATATGTTGCCAGCTTCATAGGTTATTGGTCTAGAGAGTTATCTGTAAGATATCTCATCAAGATTAGCATCTTGGGAAAATTAATTCCTAGGCTTGTACGGTTGTATATTGCAGTGGAATGGGCTTACTTCGTTTAAAGTTTAACACCCTTTTCTGATGTTTATCCTGTTCAACAATATTGTGCTGTTTTCTCTTTGGACTATTAAGTTCCAAATTATCCTTTGCTGTTTTGGAGTTGTAAGATTCTGCAGGGTATTTCATACTTCTGCTGTTGTATTTGGTAAAAATGCAGGAGCTTCTCTGCAAGATGCAGATGCAGCTTCTTTGAGTTTGTGCCCCTTTGACAAGTAAAGGGAACCTGAGCGTTTATTTGAAACAAAGAGCAAAACTAAAATTAGTTTCTACAACAATTCTTTAAGACCAGGTACAAAATTAGATTTACGGTTGGAGAATCGAATCTTTCATAACTGAAACTACATTTCTGTTTAAATTCAGCTATAATACAGATTACCAAGAGAAGGTGTGAAAAAGGAAAGATGCACGGAGGGGCTGAGAACACTGTACACTGAAAGAAGGATCAAAATTCAGAGTTTGGACAGTTAAGAAATGTTTTGGGTTTTTTTTTCCCTACAGAACAGTTCTTTTTTTTTTTTATTTACACTACAGATTGCTGTATGTATCAAACACTGCATTATATATTATGCCCTGTAATGTGTATGTGTTCATGTAAAATACATTTATCAATATATAGTATATATATATAAATTAGTACATCAAAGTACATTCATAGTTACTGATTTTTAACATACTCTGAAGAAAACACTGGAGTGATATGTGACTCCCTGAAAGTGTAATAAATGAATCGGATAGCTGCTTTGTACACATACCTGACTTGAAATGACAGTAAGAGTCTAGCCAGAAGCCAGTTGTTATTAGTTAGTACTCTAGTAATTTAAGTATAGTAGAACATCGGGACTTAATTCCACTTGGTGTCTACAGAACATTGCAGAAGAAAATAATTTTGGTCTACTTTTGTTCTAATCAGCTACTGAAAATACATGCCTATATTTCATTTTTAAATGCAACACTTCATATACTTTCCCAAGCAGGTGATATGAACAAAGCCAACAATTTGGGATTTACATAAATCAAATGTAAACCACCTTTGTGAAGGGTGTGACCAAATGCTATCAAAGAACTAGTATGTGGGTGGGAGATAAACTGCTTTTAAGCCTCACAGTAGAGATTAGTTGTGGACTTATTTTATGAAGAAAGTAGAGAAGCTGCAAATTTAACTGTTGTATATCCTTTTGCAAGTTCAACTACTAACATTTAAACTGTGATTTGCAGGTTTCTTAAAACGGTTTTTCTGTTGGATACAGCTGTGGCATCTGTATATTGCTGGAGTCAGTTTGGCCTAATTCTTCGCTTTTCTTACATGGAGAGGTTTTTACATAGGAATCAAACTGTTTGTGTGAAGAAGACACACAGATTCAGGCACAGGAATACTGGAAGTCTCCTAAGAACAGAATATACTGATGTCGTTCTGAGTAAGTCTTTAAGACTTTGCTGGGAAAAGGTTCTGAAGAAGCTTTGCATCACCCTGTGTTGGGGTTCTCATTCCTCTAGGCAAGGTGTTTGTAGGTGGGACGCTCACCTGCTCTGCCAATTGCTAAGCAATGAGTATTTGCTACTGTAGAAACTGTCTCCAGACAGTGATACGAGGCCACGAGAAGCATCAGGCCAAAGATTGCTTTCTAGCCTAGCAAAGCGGGGGATCTTGGCTAGAAACTGCAGCTTTTACTTTGAGGAGTAGGCTTTTCCAGAGCTGGTTATGCATGTTATTAGATAACTGCTGGATAAAATCCCAAGTACTCCTGTGATGAGGGCCCAGTACTCCAGGCTTCTTTTGCAGTCTAGTAACTGGGCTGGGGGGAGAAATTTATCCTGCTCCGGGCTCTTCCCCTGCACAGCCTGAGCACAGCTACAAGCTGTATGCTTCCAGGGTAAGGACCTGGAGCATTCATCAGCTCTCTATTCAGACAGGTGTCCCAGGTGCTTCCCAGATCCATACTGAGGAAAGACCTGGGCAAACAGATTGGTGAGAGCTGCAGTGGGTTCAAGCCATGTCCTGGCTGTGGGGGCTTGCTGTGTCAGAGTTGCAGCCTTGCTGTGGGAAACACTGCCCACACAGCTTAGCAGTAGCCAAAGGAATTCAGTCAAGCTTTGGAATTAGCTTTGAATGGTCAGTCACTGACTGACAATACTGGCATTTGGGCTGGGGCACTTCTGAAATGGGGCAAAAAGGCAGGTCAAAAAAGGACAGATGTTCTTGGGTGCTTAGTTGTTTAGGCAAGCTGTTGAGCCTGTGCTGCTCTTAGAGGAGTGCAGTTCAGCCAGTCTTGTTCTTTAGGTGATGTATTGTTTGGTGAGCTGCTGATGTTTGTGCATTTTCAAAATACACTATTCCAGGATTAAAATCATCAGATAAATGTGCATATAAAATCAAAGAGTCTCATCAAAAGGGAATAGGCTCTAGAAATTAGAGGCAAAACATCAATCCTTTCCTACCGAAGGACAATTAATTCCCCTTATAGAATTTGGATTCCAACTGATTATAAATGCATTTTACTCTAAGGACTAATTCAGTAACTGGGTCAGTGGCTACAATACCATCCTCATCAGTTATGTGATGGATGGAGGCATCTGATGCTACCTTTGGTCTTTGAAAGTTTTCCAGCAGGTTCCTCTGTCATTTTCTGACTGCATTCGATCCTCAGCTTTCAAAAACAATAAAACATCTAATGACTTTGTAGTTGCTAATGCTGCATATTTATCAAGAACAAAAAAATCATCTACCCTGAAACATAATACTTTCATTTATTGTTTTTCAGAAGAGTAATAGTATTTCCTCATAATAATTTATTAAAGTTAGTTTAAATGAAGAATGACCTATATGTGGGAAACCTGGGCTGAGTAGAGTATCTAATTGCTTCTTGTGTAGTGTGATAAGAATAGTATGTTTGTTGCTTTTCTTCAGCCATTTTGAAGGCAAAGCATTAATAGTAAGCAATTTCAGGAAGTATACTAAACTGAGTATCTCTTAATGTTAACAAAGAATAATTTTTACAGGTTTATTTACAAAGACTAATGCCTGAGTGATGGGAATTGTGACTGTGGTTGAGCCAGGTATAAACAGACATTTTACTAGCTTTCTACACACAGCTGTCGGTGGAGGTTAATCCCGGCCTGACACAACCCTCAGATTCACTCTAGGGCCTCTTGGAACAGACCACCCCTGTTACGAACAGTGTCAGGCAGGATGATGGCTTTCTGTTGGTGATCTAACACCACCACTGCATCAAGCAGAAGCTGCTACTTATTTTATTCTGGCTTGTGAACCTGAAGCACATTAAAAAAAACCCAAACCCACCCCCAAACCTGCAAACACAACCCCCCCTGCCCCCAGCTGAACAAAAGAAAACTGGAAAGATAAAGAGTATTTACCTGTCTTTAATGGGTATGTTAGCATTCGTAAGTGAAAGCTCAGACTGTCTAGGTTTATCAGATAACCTGTTTTGCAAACACTAGTGTATAAGTAACTAGTGAGGTAACTGTATCATACTGAAGTACAGCCTTTAAATGATGTAAAAATATAATATATTGGAATTAATATATTTTTAAAAGTTTTTAAGTTTTTTCTTATTGCAGGTACTGATTTGGTCTATGATTTCATTTTTTTGGGAGACTAGTTATGTGACTTCAGCTCTTTAATGTTTGTGTATAGACAGAATATAGCTCAAGGTTATATAATATGTTTGTTGCAACTCTTTTTTTTGCTGCAGAGATTAGGCAATAGTAACATCACTGAGCTGACATACTTGACTGAAAAAAATTTAAAGCATACACTTTTCTGGGAAGTGTGGATTTTCTTGGTGTGTATTCAGAATGCAGTTTTTCAGTCTGAAAATTATCTTAAGTTCCTGCCCTTGAGCCAAATAATGTAAGTTAAGTTGCTGCTAAACAGTGATGCAATGTATAATTTCAACTGTCTAATAATTTTCCACCTACGCTTCTTGCATGCCACTTTTAATAGTGGAATTTGGACAGCGAGATCGTGAGGATTGTATAATGCTTATAATGAACTTGAGGGAGATTTTTTTTATTTCCAGTCCATAAACAGGTATCTGGGACTCAAGCGAGCAAAATCATGGCAGCTGATACTCCCAGTATTGCTGGTTTATCTACTAATTTTAGTTTTTAAATAACTGAAGGAACTTGGCTCGGAAATATCTGTATCTGCCTTGACTAATTTGTCCTACTTGTAAAAACTCCCTTCTGTGTACTCAGCTGAGATTTCTAGAATGCAGCTTGTTGCTGAAAATTCCCTGTAGGACCAATAGGAAAAAAGTGCCCATACCATGGCATGAGTACTCTTCCCTATTGGAGACATTTCTTCTGTGGTTAAATGAACTGTGACATAAACTCTTTTTTTTTTTTTTTTTTCCTCTCCTCTTTTGACCATAAAGAGAACATGGGTGACAAACTAAGATGTGAATGTCTAGTCGAGTGCCTGAAGCCAGGTATAGATCTCACCTTCAGTACCATCCAGGCTCCTGTCAGGTTGGTGTAAGGCTTGTCATTGACTTTCAGGATTGTGTTTCTAATGAATCTCCTGGATGAATTTTACATACAGATAAGGTCTGCTTAGCGAAATGTTTCTTCCTGGGTTAGAGAAGTCTTAACTATAAGGTAGAAGAGATTAATGATAGAAAATATTTTCTCCAAAAGCAAAATATTATTGCAGCGTAGGATCATTAGTAATAACAACGTATGTTGAATGATAACATGGAGCTTTGGTTTCCTTTTTATGCATCTGAACTTGCACATCAGCTATGGAAAATAGCATTTTATGAAAATCCATTGTGTTCTGTAAGATACAAAGCAAGAATGTTACGTTTGATGAGCTGGGAAAATGGATTTTCTTGGATATCTTAATAAAGGAAGAATTATGCTTTATTTCTATGTTCTAGAAGTTATTTACACTTAAATCGGTGAATGGCCTCAGCACTCTATTGTTTCTTACTGCAGTAAACAAAGATAGATACTGCAGGACCGGCTACTTTTAACTACTCTGAGACAAAACAGGGCAAAGGACGTGGCAGGAGAAAACTGGGTTGGTGAAGACCTCATGGACAAAAATCCTTGGCTTCCACAGGGGTACAGCCAGCAGAAAGGTGCTGAATGTGAGAAGGTGCTGCAGAACACAGTTCTGTTCAGATCAGTATAGGTTGTTATAATTACTGAGCTCTTCAAATGAAACTCCATGCTTTGTCATTTACAGTGTGGTGTTACATAGTATAATTTAAAAGGAGAGGGATTTACGTATTTGCCATTCAAACCTACCTATGGAAAAATATGCCTCTGTTTTAGTCTCTGAAAGCTTCCTTTAGAAAGTCAAGGACTTGCCTGAAATTCTGACATACTACTTTTATGACCTGAGTGTGTGTGCCTGTGTATGTATGCACGTCATGCAAAACGTACATGGTAAAGGTCCATTTAGGTTATAACATTGTTCAATAGTTTAGCTAGTGCCCTGAAATCAGTGGTCCCACTCATTATCGCTATTTGGCATTTTAAAAATAGCCTGAGAACTGAATAGCTTAATGACAATTAGGTGACTGATGGTATACAATCAAGTCTTGGATTTATTATGAGTAATGAACTTGAATTTCTAGGATTTTTAAAAAAGTAATATATACATACATGCATGTATGTATATAAATTCCCTGTAATGCTCTAAATTAACACTTCTGTGTAAAGCTTCACCGCTTGTAAATGCCTGCAAGTACAATGGCTGTATTGGAGCATGAGATCATATACACTTCCTCCATAGATAACATAACATGCACATACATACATAATGCACACATTGTTAAAAACACAGTCCTGGGGCTGCAGAGTCAACAGTTCCAGATTGGAGGCTGTCTGTGCAGCTTTAATGTACTCCACGTGTATGTGTATTATGATATATTTTATTTATGGGAATACAATCCACTGCTGTCTCTTGCCTCAACAGCCCCTTCCCCATCTGAAAAAGGACTGTGTATATTTATTGAAAAATCATTAAATTTTATCTGTCCTATTTCTTTAGGAGAATGCTTGGTCTGTACTTTGACATCTACTTATCTATCATATCTATTATTAAGACAGTTTAATTTGCAGGCTTTTTTTACCAACTTCAGTATAGTTTCAGAGTTCTTCACAAGCAGTAATTAATTTGGTGTTCCAGTTTAAGTGTTATATTTTTTCCCTCAGTGCTTTTGCAATTCAAGGAATAGATGATCAATCAGGAAATGAAATAAGAGAGCTGAGAACATACAGTTAATGCACATCCATGGGAAATTAATCTCAAAACAGGTCTTCAGGGCATGGCTAAGATATTGGTAGTATCATACCGCTGTTCCTATTCTTTTAGTCCACATTTTTTACTTCTGTTAGTGAATTTTGCTGGTTATTGGTAAGGACATGGTGCAGTCCTGCTGTGATTACAGTCTCCTTGGGAGATGAGAAGGGACCATGGAAAAGAAACACTCCTAGAGTTTGGTTCTCGGTTTCAGAAGATACTTCTCATCTGGTTTTGCTGTCACCTGACAGTGTTATGGAAGAATATGGGTCATGTTGTCTTGGCTATCTGCCAGACACTTACTCCTGCAGGTGTGAGTGAAATCTTCTGGATCACCTTACTAACACTGTTGAAACAGAGTAGTTTATCATAGTGCAGTATGACAATGTAATTTGGGCGAGGTAGCTATGAAAGGCTGAAAGAATAATCTGTGTTTGCTTATCAACCAATTGGCTGAGATTGTGCGGTGGATTGTGATACTACTATAAAATACAGAAAATCTCTACTACTAGAACCACGAAAGAAGGAAAAGCAAGGTAAAGAAGTCTCCATTTGCCCATATGTTGTATACTTTATATCTAGTGCTGACTGTTATCTGCATATTAATTACATTTTACATTGGCTGTAAAGAATTCTGCTTTAACGTCTTCAAAGATGTCACTTCTGATTAAGTTCATAAAATTTCAGAGTATGAAATTTGTGCTGGTTTTGGCTGGGGTAGAGCTCATTTTCTTCACAGTAGCTAGTGTGGGGCTGTGTTCTGGATTTGTGCTGGAGCAGCGCTGGGAGCAGGGCGGTGTTCTCGTTACCGCTGAGCAGCGCTTACCCAGAGCCAAGGGCTTCTCTGCTCCGCAGCCCACCCCACCAGCGAGTGGGCTGGGGGGCACCAGGGGCTGGGAGGGGACACAGTGGGACAGCTGGCCCCCGCTGACCCAAGGGATCTCCCATACCATGGGATGTCATGTTCAGCTTATGGAACTAGGGGGAAGGTTGGCTGGGGGCTGCTGCTCAGGGAAGGGCTGGGATGTTCAGAGGTAGGGCATTTTTCTTCCCAAGTCACTGTTGTGTGTGATGGAGCCTTGCTTTCCTGGAGATGGCTGGACACCTGCCTGCTGATGGGCAGTGGTGAATGGATTCCTTGTTTTGCTTTGCTTGTGTGTACGTCTTATGTTTTGCCTTTTAAACTGCTTTTATCTAAACCCATGATTTTTTTCACTTTTGTCCTTCCAGTTCTCTCCTGTATCCTGCTGCAGGGGTAGTGTGTGAGCGGCTGTGTGGGCCTTAGCTGCCTGTTGGGGTTAACTATGAGAATGGCATGTTGCTGTAAGCTGACTATGTTCTCACTGGGGCACAAGCAGCCTTTTCTTAGTTATTTTTCTTAAACATAGTTGAAGGTGCAAGAGACCTGTCACCTTTAGAGAGATGCTTGTTTTTGTGTCACACAACCAATTTCCTGTTGCTTGTTAGATGAATTGGCTCCAGAGCTTTTTGCAAAGGAAATTCTGTATGAGGAGTGCTGTGGAGATGACTGAAGCAAAAGCTGAGAGAAGTAGGCATAAGTATATCTGAGGGCAAAGGGATGGAAAGGTGCAGTGTAAGATCACTACTTCACTTTCTTCATGTAAGGTGGCTGGGTGATGGAACAGTAGTAATAAGCCATAGGAGAAGCAAAACAAAAGGGTGGGGGTGGGGAGGAGTGTTGGTTGGGGCAGCAAAATGGAGAAAGAAACCTAGTGGTATGAAATTTCAGTTATTCTATCTCTGAATAACATTATTTTTGACTGTTTTGTTCCTGTTAGTGACAGATCTAATGCATTTTAGGTATTTGTTTAAATATGACTACATATGTAACAACTTGCAAACGTCTTAAAAGGCCTACCTACTTGGGAGTAGTGATGCTGCATACAAACACAAATAATTGCATATATGTTCTTTGGTAAGACACCTTGAATGGAAAAAAGTCTTCATGACTAATTAAACTTGTGTTTCTCTCTTTACATGTACAACTACAGCATCAGTCCTGATCACTTTAAAGCAAGGTTGGGAGGGGGGGAGGAGAACAGAGGTCTTAACATGAAGACTGGTAGGCCTTTATTACACTTTAATGGTAAGGAAAAAGTTGTTCTTTTCAGCTGTATTTATATATTTATTTACTGGAGTGTTACTGGTTTTCATAATGCTATTCTTTCTACCTTTTACAGTAGCTTTCCTCATTTGCCTGCCTTATCCCAGAGTGAGAAAATGAATTTAGAAAATTCTCTCATCATTGCTAAGGTTCATTTAGCAAACTTTGGATCCCTATTATAATTTGCCTGCTGGCTGTCTCTGACATACAGCACTGTTTCATCCAGTTTCTCAGGGAAGAAGTATAATTGACATATTATTGAAAACAGTAACAGAAAACAGCTTAAGATCTGCATTAAGGCGTCACGTTTTACTAACAATAGTTGAACGTTTTTTTGTAGGTTTTTCAAAGACATTTCTAGCAGGTACAAAGGTTTGTATATTCTAAACAAAATCAGTAGGAGAGCCATGAGATCACCCCGTCTCATGTAATGTATGTTTATATGGTTTTAGAATTGTCTTTACAGTTTAAGGATTTTCTTTGTTGTCTCATTGAACAGTATAAGTTACAGATGTAGATGACAATTCTTCCTGCCTTTATAACTAAGCCAGTGCTGGAGAATGTATGTAAGCAGCTAGCTGTCTGTGGCAGCTGATGGATGGCTTCTAATGGAGCCAAATGTAATTATATTTTATATATGGTTCATGCAGCCACTGAAATGAAAGTAAATTTCTAGAGCAACTACTTGAAGCTACAAGTCAAAATTGCTATATATTTCACTCTTTCTAGTTTACTTGAAGCATTTGTTAAAAAAAGCCAGCTGCTGAGCAAAAATTAACCTGTGTCCCTGACAAGGAAGCCAAGCAGCTGAAAATGTTACCAGCAAGGGAACCTTCAAATTGTCTGATTATTTGTGTTAAGTGTAGATAAGTAGCCTGGTTTTGATTAGGTACTTTTGATGTTGGCAGTGTTTCTGATCCTAGTAATACAGCTTTTTAATAATTTGAAAGCTGAAACAGTTTATCACTTTAACACTGTGGCTGATAAACACTGCTTGGGTGTCTTGTGGAATCTGGACCTTTCTGTTTTATACACCTGATGTTACAGATTCAAAAGAAGAGACTTGCTCTTCTGCTGAACTGCTGAAAACTTTGAAATATCCATATTAATTCTGTCTTTTACTGCCATTGTTTCTTTTCCCAATATTTACTTGATAGTAACCTTCACTTGCATTTCCATCTCCCTTCTTTAAGCAACTCTTGATCTGGTGAACAAAGTAGTAAATTCAGGTTGTTTGAAAGGCATGCTTAGTGGGCACATCTTGGCGAATCTTCATTCAAAAACATTTAATTATTTGCAAACTAGTCTCAGTAAATGGGTGTGAAGTCAAGCCTAAACCACAACCTTTCAGTGAGCCTTTGCTACCCTGCTTATCAGTTCTTAGATATACTGTTTTTTCCCAAAGCTTAACTTAAAGCACCCTTCCTGCACTAAGCCCACTACACCCTCTTCTGTTGTCTTTAATGAGAATAACTGATCCTCTCCTTCATGTTGTCCCCTTATGTACCTGTAGACAGATACTTCTAAACTCAGTCTTGTTCTCTTAATCTTTCTTCATATGTCCTGGGCGTGCTTTTCCCCACATCCTTGAGCTTTTTTGTTTCTCTTCTGAACTCTCTTGGATTTCTTTAATTATTCTTTGATACATTCCAAAATGTGCTGCTTAAAATGAGATCAAACTATTGTAGGAAAAAATCCAGGTCACTTACTACCAATATAAGGAATGGAATTACTTTCATATTTTTCTGTTCTGATCGGTATGATCTTCAGGTCTTATTTTTTTTAATCAATAGAAATAAATTCTTTGTTCTAATATTTCTAAAACTTGCTTTACGTAGTTTTGCATGGTGGTCAGGCTCCACATTCATTTGCTACATCTTTGTTCTCCTTCCTACCTTCATTTCCCCATGGCAGGGGGGTTGGTTTAAGGTCCCTTCCATCCCAAACCATTCTATGAAAATGGGTCAGCTGTTTAGCATCCCATCAGCACTTTGAGACCAGCTTCATCTCTAGTCTGTACAGTATCGGTCTAAATAGTAAGTAAAAGCCTTAAACTGGTCTGGTGACATTTGTCATCTTGTAGTGTTGCAGAGACAGATTAATAAATTGTGCACGTTTAGGACTTTACTTACGGTACATCCTTCTAAGGTGGACTGTTTCTCCTTCTGACAATGCTGTATGAAATTGTATCAATAGAAACACAGGACTTGAGCTGCACAGCAGTTTTGTATTGAACTTCTCTCCCTGCTGATACCTGTAAACTGCAGAAAAGCACACTGATAGAATTTTCCATGTAAAATTTTATTTCTTCATATATGTAGTACGGAAATTAAGAAGTTGGTTTACATCTACTGATGCAGAAGTGCTAGGATAGGGTAGGAAGTATACAAAAGTTTCTAGAAACTAATCTAAATCTTTACAGTGTCAGTGTCTTCCATGGACACAATGAGATTTTAAAAGTATTCTAGTTTTTTCTTTATTGCTTTTTATCAGGGAAAAGTTAAATATAGGAATCTATACTTTGTGCACCCTTAGATTTAAAAAATATTATCAGAGGTTACCTGCAGTTTCTTACAGCTACTCTTTGGCTCACGCATGTTTCTTGTATGCTGACCTAACCCAGGTGATTGACAAAGTAATCCTTGGTGTGATACTAAGCTGGAAAGTAACAGGGCTTTTACCCAGAACCAAGATTTGGAATTGTTTCTTACTGTAGGTAATAAAGATATTTATAAGCATACCTTTTTGACTTGATAGAAGAATTGTTTTTTTCCCAGAAAAAAGAAAAAATGGAGTGAATTGTTTTTTTAAATTGTTTAATTAGTAAATGAAAATGCATCTCTTGCGAATAAAAGCCAGTCCTTTATTTTTAAATGTTGTGATAAAACCTCCAGTATTTAAAATTTAATGTCACTATTTTCAGTACCCACTAAGTCTGATTTCACATAAAATTGGTTATCTTGAAGCTCCAGATTTGTGTGCTAGGGAGAAATATTTTCTTTGACTCTTCATGGAAGTAGTTTCCCAATTTTACACTCTTACTTTTGGGGGAAGATAGCTACCATGTTTTTAATTTTGAATAGATTACAAGTACAGGTGTTATTGGCTTGTCCAAAATTAATTATTTTTAATATGAAAATGCAGTTGATGCAAATTAAAGGCAAACATGTTTTCTGGTATTAATATTTAAAGACCAAGTCAGGCAAGCAGATAAACATGACAAAAAATTGTCATCTAAACTGCTTTGAAGAGAGACTGTACCAAGACTACCATCTTTTCTGAAGGCGAAGCCATATTCATGGGATGTAACAGATTGATACCCCTTCAGGGAGTACAACAGTAAATATTCATTTCAAAACCGTGTATAGGTAGTTGAGTGCTTATTGTTCCATGTGGGTAAGTAGGCTAAATAAGTGAATTAAAGTTGACCTTCTTTCAACTGAAGCAGTTTTCATGGTAGGTACTACAACTATGGTTTCCTCTGGAGTCCCTCCATGATTTTTAGACTAGGAAGGAAATACTTGTGCCAAGCACAAAGG
Source organism: Falco rusticolus (assembly GCF_015220075.1). Classification (NCBI taxonomy): domain Eukaryota; kingdom Metazoa; phylum Chordata; class Aves; order Falconiformes; family Falconidae; genus Falco; species Falco rusticolus. Next base: position 117,552,081 of record NC_051187.1, on the reverse strand, counting down.
AGTAAGTCTGTTACAATGCTTATTCTGCAGTAGAGAAAGCATTACTATGAAACACTGTATTTAAGCCTGAGCTCTGCAGAGTATTCATTTTGCTGTGATTCTGTTCTACACAAACAGGTGTATGTAAACCCAAGCTCTTATTTCCCTTGTTTAGTGAGATTAGGGTTGTGTTTTTGTACTGGCACAACTTGTGTTATTTGTAAAGGTGTACGGGGAATAAGCTGTATGAGGCAGAAAGTCGTTCACTTAACATGTGTCAGGTTGAAGGAATATGGTGTGGCTATTGAAATGGAAGGCAACGAATGATCTTCCTGATTCAGGAACGCTTGCTTCTCTGTTTCCCATCCATTTCTGTGACTGCTCAACATTGTTTCAGAGCTAGATTTAGCCAGAGCGAACAGTTGTATGGCTTGTTGCAGATGATGCTGTTTAGTAATCCATACAATGAGTAAATATTTGGGTTCTTTAGTTCTATTGCCTCTATGCCTCTAAAACTCAGCTGGATGTTGCTATATTGTTTATTTCAAAGCCTCTTCTTTCAATACTGTATTTGCATTATGTGATTGTTTTTGTGGCTTTTTAATGTATTGACAATGGTGGAAGATTTTCTTCAACTTCACAGGAAATAACTATATGAAGTCATCAAAAAGAATAGGAAAATAGGAGTATGAAAAGTAGGGTGTTTCCAATTTAAGTGGAGGAGGGAGGAAAAGAAACAAAAGCAATTAACATTTAAAAATTAAATTCAACAGAAGAGGGATAATACTTTACCACAGTAAAGCGCCATAATGGTTCATCAAAACTCTTCTTACTAGTTTCAAAATGTAAGTTAACAAGGCTCTTGCACAAGTCTTCAGCTTATGCTTTTAGGATGAAGCCACTTAATTGTTAATGAACTACAATATGTAGTGCAGCTCTAAGACAAATGGGGTTTTATTAAGTTGTCCTTAAATTTTAAAGGAGCTACAAAATAGATGTTATATCTCTACTGTTTCTTGTTGACCCTGCTTAGAGAGGTATGCTGAAAACCGCTGAAGATGTCTAACAAACCAGACCTAATCAGCCCCTTGCTGGTGTGTCAGTCTTTTTAATTTATATCCTACCACACTGTAAGCACTGTTAATGCGATCTGTGGTGTCTGTGTTATTTTTTGGTTATAGACTACATGGCTAATAATAAATACAGTGCTTTTATTACTTAAAGAGAAAAACCTCCCAGATCACAGGAAGCTAAGAGTATGAGGCTCTACTTGTTCAATGTTCAAAGAGTTTTTAAAAAAATACAGTTTAGGCATTAACAGTAGCTTACATCAGTAAAATCTTGTTCTTATTTCCAATAAATACAATTACTTTAAAAGGAAAGAAGTCGGGAGGAAAACACACAAAAAAGCATGTGAGAACTTCCCAAGATGGTAAAAATAAATACTTAAATTTTGCACCTGCCTCTTGAAAGACCTCAAACAAAATCCTAGTCTGGGCACACTTTCTGGATTTGGAGTTACTAATCTATCAGAAAGCGATGTCAGAATCTTGAAAAGTCCTGAACTTTGAGACAGTTCATACTTTAAAGTTCTGCTCCATCTCTGATGTTTAATATATAAAGCTTTATACCCTTTAGAAGTCAAAATACACACTGAAAATACCAGCCTCAAATCCCACTGAAATGTGTGACAAATGTCTCTTTGTATGTAACACTTTAGAAATGCTTTTGGCCTGAATGAGTATATGAATGTGAGGGACTGAGGCAATCCAAAGGGAGAAACACAGGCAACTCTTCACGGGTGATAATCTCTTGATCTCCTTTGGATGAAGATGAAAACCTTATAAAACATTTTAGAACTGGGACACTAAAATTTGGAAGAAATAATTTAAAATTTAATGACAAAGATAAGAAAACATTTCCATACATATTCCTATCCTGTCCCTATGCAGGAAGTGTGCCATGGTTACAGATTATTTTATAATTTCTTGAAGGCTTGAGAAATGCATTTTAAATATAGAAAATGACAATGTTTATTAAATGTTGTTAAAACATTTTATGTATTTACATACTAAGATTTAATCTAACTTTCAAAATAATTACAAAAAATCTGAAGGGAGATTAACTTGACAATGTGTAATCGAGGTGTTAAATTGTGGAACAAAAAACAAATTCAAAAGGAAAAGCAGGAGATAGTGGGAAAACAGACATCTGACTGTATTTCTACTGCTCTGCCAATTGTATCACCCGACTGGAAAGCCGGGAGATTTGGGTGTATGTCTGTCTGCTAACCTTTTCTGTACATGTGACCTTGGGTTACTCTTTCCTCATTTGTGAATTATTTTTTTTCTTCCTACTGTGCTTTAGTCACTTATCTTGTAGAGCCTTACCAGGCAAAGATCGTTGTTTGGTGTATCAGCAACTAAGTCAGGTGTGCTGCAGTCTCTGGGAGTGACCTGGACCTTACCTGAGGTCCCAGAAACCCAGACTGGCCTTAGCTGTGACTGCCTGAAGCGTGACAGGAATGTTCCGTGTTCATAACTGAATGTCTGTTTGCACTTTAAGATCAGGTCTCACTCCCACAAATGTAGTTTAATTACAGGAATGGTCCAATCATACTCCATAAGTTTTTTCAAATGAAGAGTAAGGCACAGGACTTCTTGTGTGCTTTCTATGTACTGAGGAGTTACAGAGCTGAGAAGGAGAATGGTGGTAAATCCATAGATAATTACATTGTAATAAAAAAAGTAGAAACAAATGTGGCTGTCTGGAAGTGATGTCAAATGTCTGTTTATGGAACTTGAAAATGAGTAAATAGAAGTAAGAGTCTGCTTGTTCCTCAGCATGGTATCAGCTGTGCCTTAGTTTCTTCTCTGTGGTAGTGGTTTTGATGCAATTATGCAGTATATACTGGCTTTTCTAAATGTGATAACTTCACTTTGTTTTAATTGCACTGGAATATTCATAATCCTCATATGTGTATACACGTGACTATGCATATACATAATTCCCATATGTATTATATATAAATGCCCATACTTTAATAAAGTGCAGCTCTCTTTTTACATAATCAGTCCATCTTCATGGTTGCCAAGCCTTTTTGTGAGCAGTGCTTTGGCTGTTTTACATGCATTCCTGTGACAAAATATACACCATCTTAGATCTACATTCTTTTAAAGTCACAGGCTCAACCCATCCCATTCTCAAGTGTTCTTCTCTAAAGACAATCATACATTGCTGCTTCTTCACCTTCAGCCTTTGTAATGTGTGGTTTTTCTTTCCATCTCCTTCCTAGCTCTGCTCTTTCAGTGTTCTATGGAGAAATTTCTTTTCGTATGTTACCTAGTTCTTACTTGCATGATGCTTCTTGCTCCAGCTGCAAGAACTAAACCTCAGTTGCCATGTCAAGATGATTCAATAAAATTCTTTATTTTTATCCTTTGTGCTTCCAGTGTGTTCTGGCTCTGCATCTACATTAGACAGGGGTGTACTGTACCATGTGTAGGCTGTATTAGGAGTTGGTCCATTAGATCTTCTCAGGATGTGCCTGAATAATGGAAGAATGGAAAAGCGGCTACACCAGTTTGCTCTAAATTGCACAAAGAAAAATAAGCTTTCTTTAAGTATGATGGATGCTATTTCGTAGTCAATATAGATAATTTTCATTAAATTCCTGTATTTACTTAAGGAAATCCAACTCTACATGTTTTTGAAGAGTATATTGGCTATGAAAAAAAGAAAATATTTTTGTGGGGAGGGTATTCTTACTACTTTTGGTTGCAAGTTGCCCTTTGAAGCACAATATTCATGAGTCATTGGGGTGTAAAAAGAGAAAGGAAAAGAAAGTTTGACTCTTTACCCTAGAGGTTAGGAAACGTGTTTGTGAAATACAGAAGATTGTTCCTTTTAACAATGTGTTTCTATTTCAAGTGTTGCTGGTGTCACAATGTTTAATCGTAAAAGTGTTTGTGGAAACAAGATGCATACCTGCAGTTCAAAGAAAACAGACTGCCCTTATACCACTGAAAAGTAGAATTAAAATAGTATGGATGACATCAGCTATAAACTGTTCCAGAAGTACCTGCAGACTCATTCTTCAGGTACAAAAGTTTAATGAAAGTGTATTCAGCATATTGTGTAGGACACTGATTAGGTGATAACCCATTGCACTATGGTAGTATCTTTTTATTCTTTTAGCATCCAACTATTTAAATAAAAGAACTTTGCTGTCTAACAAATACTGTTGTCTGGTACACAGAAATATGTAATTTAACACATCTTGTTATCTATCAGCTCTATACTTTTATCAACTCAGTAGGCTCTTCTGTTTTCCTTCTGGTTGAACTGTGATTACACTATTTTATCAGATATTCATTTAAAAACTAAAATGAGTTTAGGTAATAAAATCTTGAGTTTAAAGTAAGTATCAATTGCATTTTAATAACTTGTATAACAATGCTTCTTATTTTTAATGAAAGTAGTATTCTGGAAATAAGGTGTCTTCACGCCTGCATAGAGGAGTAGCTCATATTTTTCTCCCGCTTGTGTTGATGCAACTCCACTACTTGGGAATCTGACACAGTAAATTAGCAAAATAAAACTACGCACGTGGCATATTGTGCTATGACTAAGGGCAAACAATATTAGGTGCTAATTTATATGCTAAGGCATGATCCTGCAAACATTTAGGTATGTGACTAAGTTTACAATGTGCATGAATTTACTTGGTTCCATAAGTGTTTGCATTATCAGGGTAAAATAAAGAGCAATGGGATCCCACTCTACATGCATCTAACTGAAAGGAATAATGCTTTAGTACTGGGGTACAGGTAGAATAGCTGCCAGTTTTCAAATATATATCATGTTTCCCTCTTAATCTCATTTGAGCATAAAAATGCAGAATGAACATAACTTAATCCTTTTAAATTTTAATGTTGTTTCCATTATTATGAGTAATAACAAAATGATGTTGTTTCCTTACCTTTTCCTTGGGAAAGAATCAATGGGACAGTGGTAGTGATCTGGGAAAGCTGCTATATTACAGTGGGGGGAGGAAAATGATGTTCTGGCATGTGCTATTTTAAGAAAAAAGTGTGTGGGTACAGAGTGATAAACATACACTATAAACCAGTCTTGGATGCTTTCTAGATCTGCCAGAACACTCAGCGCAGAAAGCTTTTCATGTCATTTTCAAATTGTAGTAGATTGTACAATAGTATTTTTCTACTTTTTATTACAAAAATTCCCAAAGGGTCAAATTCGATAAATAATAAAATTGTTGAATAAAGTGAGACACTACTAAAACAAAAAGAAAAATTGTGGGTAGAAGCAAACTTGGACCATCCTCATTGTGTTGTCTTCCTTAAGCCACATCCATTGCATGTGAATAATGGAGAGCAGACATTGTCTTTAAATGACCTTAACTGTAAATCACTCTGCTGCCAGCGTTACTTGTAGTTGTCATGATTCATGTTTACAGCTACCAGCTACCCCACAATGATCCAGTTTAAATGTTAGCATGGAGGAGGAATTAGAGAAGTGTTTACCGAAAACCTAATTAACCCTCTAATGATTTTAAGGTGAGCTCATTGTTCCTTAAATGTCTGAATATGCATAATAATTGAATCCTCTCCTTGGATGGCTGCTGTGTCCATTTTAGGAAACACTTCCCTAAAATCTGCTACTGGGATCTCTGAAAGCTGGTTGTGAGAGTTTTGAAGGACATGAAGAAATGTTTAACTTCACCTTATTGTGCATCTTCCCTTGCACTTCAGACAAAAGTGGAAGAGCCTCATCCATAGTTTGCTTTGCTCAGTAATAGAGCATTTTAGTAAATAGATGCTGTTGTAGGATTTCAGAAAGATTAACTTACTGAAGTTCTGGAATTTATAAATTGCTTCTCCAGTTTATGAAATAATTGTCCATATATCTTTTGGGTTCCTGCTGGGTGAAACTGGTCCATGATGTCTTATGGCATGACAGAATTAGGATATGTTTTATGACTTCAGACTGAGCTCTCTAAGTAACAAAGCTGTGGTAGCTCCATTACCTTTTTCAGCTGCTGGGATCACAGTGGAGTGAGTGAAACGTCTAAATTATTAGGGTAAAGCAAAATAAGTAGGTTATTTCTTAAAACTGAAATCAAATGTAGGCTGATGAACAGAGAAGTTAATCTCTTTTATCACACAATTCTCCTGAATTTGTTTTGACGTAATTGTAGAACCTGATCTGAAACCTGTTTTAACCTATGGGGATAAATAACGAATAAACATCGGTTTAAGGAAGAAGAAAGATGGAGTTTAGTCTGGTCTGGTTATACAGTCTCTGGTAGTGTCTGGCAGTAAATGCTGAGGCAACTTCTACCTTCTTCCCCAGTCCTCAGTGAACTCTTGGTTCAGGGTTTTCCAGACTAAAATGGATAAACTGGTGTCTTTGTCTATAATGATCCTGGGTGTCATCTTTTTTTATCCCCACTGCCCCATCTGTGAATCTGTCCAAACACCTTTTGAGCCCAGTAAACTTCTGGTATCCACAGTATGCCCCAGTGAGGTCGTCTACAGCTTCCCTAAGTCTCGTGCAAGGAAATGCTGCCTTTTGACTGTTCTGCGTGCTGCTTGCATATGATGGCAAGGTGTTTAAGAAAAACAAGAAACAGATTCTTCTTTATTCAGCTTATGCTCATAATTTTGTAAACTTATGCCTTGATTGTTGTTTTAATAGCTAGTGAATCGAGTTAACTGAATGGGTCTCACAAAAGTATCAGTTACGTGTTATCGCTGTTCTTTTTTTCATAGACATAATGGATCTGTTCTTTTGCATTGGGAAGTCAACTGTTCAGTAGTATTAAAAATAAAAATCTGGATTTTAGCTGATGCTCTTGATCTTTTTTTCTTTTTATTAAAGTATTAGAATTTAGCCCAACAGAGCACAGGATGGGAGCAATAGTATGTCTTTCCAATTCTATTGCTTCAGCTCACTACAGAAACTGTATATACAAACTCAACAGCTGTAGAAAGATCAGTTAAAAAACCTCCAACCCTATGTTCTTTGACTTTCGTTAATGTTTATAAATGGAAAAAATTCAAGGGATAGCAAAACTGATACAAGACAACTCTGAAATGAGAAAAATCACATAATCAGTCTATAGAGTAGAATGTCCCTACATCAGCCTGAGGTCTGGATCTGTGTGTGTAGGATTCTTCAAGTGGCAGTATTTTTCCTACTTGATTTGCTTAAAAAGATCTTCAATAAGAGTTTATATAAACTTGTTTCTATTCAGTCTCAAACATGGTCCCAGATGTGGTATCATAAACCAAGTATGTTCTCACTAGAACTGTTTAAATTTGTCATTATTTGCTGCAGTTCGCAGCTGCCCTCTGCTATCGTTCTGCCTGGATAGTGTTGCTTGGTTAAGGAAGAATTGTTTTTTAGGGGTGATTTTTGTGTGTGCTGGTTTTTTAATCTTTTTATGGTGGGTTTTGAGTGGAACCAAAGAAACGGGCACACCACAGTAATTGCAGGTTGAGTAATCCCCACCAGGAGGCAGAAACCAGGGTTGTGGTGATCTTGCCTCAGACTACCCCCAGTGCCAAACTCTTCCCCTCCATCTCAGTAGGTGGTTGTGTTCAGTGTATGACCATGAAATTCTGTGGTGGTGTTATAAGGGAAAAGAACCCCATCTTTTATTCCTTTATAAAAAGTTCCTTTGTAAAGGAGAAGAACACAGGCAAGCTGACTGAAGGTCACAGAGGATAATGTCAAAGATACAAATGCTGTTTACCACCTGAATTGTAACCATGATTTTACAAACCTTCCCCTACAGCACTCAACAGTACCCTCTTCTTTCACAGGCCTTGTTAACGCTTACAAAATTAAGTGACGTTAAGACAAACCAGTTTGGTAATTTTGGAACAATGAGCAGTGGCATTACCGTTTTCACTTGTGGGCAGCTGAATTTATATAGTATTTTCTGATTTTTTTTTTTTTCAAAATACAGCTAAGAGTGAGTCTGATTATTTGGAATTATGCAGTACTTCAGCAGTAATTCAGTAGGAATCCTCTACATAACAGTTAATTTACTTGACTTGTCCCTTTGTAGCTGGTAAAGCATTGCTACAGGTCAGAACACTTAAATTGAGTTCCCCAAGGTGAACGCGGTTGTATTCTTATTTATTATATTTCTGTGTATCCATTTTAGTCCTTCCCCTGTTAATAAAATGTGTGAATAACCATGTACTGTGACTTTTCATCCTGTGAAAGACATGAGAGCTTTAGTGAATCTGAGAAATCAAGGGCTGAAATCTTGTAGGCATGAAATCCAAGTTTTGCAACACAGTAGAGAATTTCCATTAGGCCCTGTCCCAAGGAAGGACTTCCTTATTCCACCTTCCTATGCTAACCATTGAAGAGACCATAACTTGAGTATCTTCTGTCACTCCCATTTAAGAATTCTGCTGGTCTTAACCTTTCAGTGTGAGAGAGAACAGCTACTGTCCACAGGGCAAGGCAGAGGCTTAATTAAAACCAATAGGCTCTCAAGGCAACCAGTACCCCAGTAATCTTAATGATTATCCCATTGTTCATCCCTTCTCCCTGCTCCCTGTCAGATGACCTCTTGGTCTTAGAACAACTTGTGATACCAAAGCATTTTGTCACTGTAATTTAGGAGAATCCTAAGATTTAGCTGTAGAAGTGTGGTTTTTTTTTGGTTTAGTGTGTGTGTTTTGTTTTGTGTTTTGTTTTGCTTTTTTTTTTTTTTTTTTTTACACAAAGCAGAGTTTTAGGAATGCCTTATTCCACTCTGCTATCTAATTAGCTAATTTCTTACTTGTGTGTTTAATTATGTGATTAGGCACAAATGATTGTTAAAAACAATCAGCACATTAAAAAACTTGTTATAACTTCCAATATTCCACAGACCAACACTTTCAGGACTCCTTCATTTTGTGTCTGTGTGTGTGCCAAAAAAGCTTGCAAAATAGAAGTTTATGCCGTTAGGTTACTGGAACAAGGCAATCGGAACAGATACTGTATTTGACTGCTATGCTACTGGTGGTTTGCCGAATGGGCTATTAAATTTGCTTTAAAAAAGTAACAGTAGTTTTTTCTCAAAAAAAGACCCATTTATGACCACAAAGTTAAAAACAGACAATTTACTGTAATTGACATTTATTGAAAAATACAAAAGGTATTTTCCACTTTTTCCTACTGCCTTACTTAACCGTATTTTTTCCTTATTTCATATTACAAACTAATATTAATATATAAAATGAATGGTATATAATTTCTGTCTGTAGTTTTAACTAAGGAAGAGGACACAAAATATGTATAAAATTTAATAGTATTAGTATACATCCTCCAAGGGTGTTAAAAAGCATTGGAAACAAATGCATCCTAAATACTTTGTTTGCCATCAAAGTATTTCTTTACTATGCTTCCATGTTGTCATTAAGCACTGATGCTGAAAAGCTATACCTTAAAACAATAAATGCGTCAAAATACATAGGAAACCATTTTTTAAAGGAAAAAAGAACATGAAAATTGACGATTAAGTTGCTGTGAGACAGATTTTAAAAGTTATTTTAAACCTCAGCTGACACCTGAATATATATTTAAATGTCTTCAAAAATTTGGCAGCTCTTCAACTTTCTTGGTATAGGAGCGACTTCTGACACCTTGTACTAATGCTAGGAACTACTATGCAGTGTATGATGTGCAAAAGTTGAAGTCATATTAAAGTATTGTTTGTAAACTCTGTTTTCTCATTCAGAAGAGAATCATGTGGCTTATAGAAGAGGTCAATAATCAGTGTTAACTTTTTCCCTTTCCAGGGCTGTTCATATTGGTGTAGAGCATTGAAAGCTAGAAGGGAGCCCTGAGTTCCAGACCTGGCTTGTGTTATGGTTGTGTGAACGGTGAGGCTGTAGAGCCGTCCGTGCTTGTGCTGCACCGAGCTGGCTCTGTAACCTGTTGCGTGAGTAACTGAAAGACACGCTGCTTGCAGTTTCTCTGTGCTCTGTCCTAGGTTGCAAAAACACTCATCTGCAGGATGGGAGGCTTCCTCCTGTCCATATGAGGAGGATGGGCAGCCTGAGCCCATGCTTTAACTACTCCATTTCTGGATGAAAGGAGACTGTAGACTACTCTTAGTTTTTGTAAATAACTATTACTTTAGACAGGTAAGAAGGGATCTCCCTGGATGTGTAACTATAGACTGATGCAAAGTTGCTGTGCTGTGCTTGGAAACTGCATGCTGACCTGTTTGGAAGGGGACCCGGCACTGAACTGTGGCAGTGCCATGCCCTGCCTTCAGTAAGGGTTATTTGTATGCATTCACCACCAGCTCAGTGCATCTGTAGACTCGTTATTTTTCATTTTATTCACAGTATCACAGCATCGTTGAGGCTGGAAGGAATGCCCTGCTCAAGCAGAGACAGCTTAGGGCAGGTTGTCCAGGACTCTGTCCAGTTAGGTTTGGAGTATCTTTACTGATCAAAACTGTAAGCTCTCTGGGCAACTTGTTTCAGTGGTTGACTGCCATCACTGTAAAAACCTGTTTTCTTATGTCCAAGTTGAATGTAATGGTTTTTAATTTTGCTGTGTGTTTTAACTTTTTCATGTTTTGTAATTTTTACTCGCTGTCTTTTGCCCCTGTCGGTGGCTGCTGCTGAGAAGAGCCTGGCTTCCTCTTTTTCATTTCCTTATGTCAGGTATTTATACACCATTGATATGATCCCCTGTGAGCCTTCTTCAGGCTGAGCATTTCCAGCTCTCTCAGCCTTTCCTCATATGAATGATGCTTCAGTCCCTTGATTGCCTTTGTTAATCAAGTCCAAAAGACATCACAAATATTCCACAGTGAATGGAGCACCAAACTTAAAATGTGAAATTTTTTAACAAATATAACGCCCAGGGGCTGTAGTTAAGCTACTGGGTACATAATAGATGTACACAGATAACTAGGGAGTACTGAAATGACTTAGACCTAACTACTGTGATTGACCAGTGCAAACAGGAAGTCCAATGGCTGCTACCTCTACTTAATAATGAGAAGTTCAGCTTTCATATTTTCAAGACTAAAATGAACGTGTTTGTCGTTAGATCTTGGGATAAGTTACCTGCAGCTGCCAAAGATCAGCCACTTAAAGAGGTAAAATGATGTGGCATTTTGTGTCCTGTTAATGACATCAGTGATAAGTGTTCCATAGGGATTGCCTAACATAGGCAAGAGATTTTCTCCAGTTGGCTGACTTTTCATTCTACTGCTGACCATTAAAGAGAAGAAGAAAACAGCCCACAGTGCTGAAGATAATCTGTTTTTGATTACATACAGAGCTCAGGGGGAAAGTCACATAACAAACCCCTTTCCAGGAAGAAGAAAAACAAACCCAAACCAAAAATAATGATTTATTCAGGCAGAAAATAGGTACATACTTATTTTGAACTAAAACTGCATATCCAGATTGGATTTTAAAATTAGTTTGGAGAAAGAAAAGGAAAAGTTTTGAAATGTCAGAATAATTCTTTGATCATTCTGAACTGAAGCATTTCTGGTTTCTTAAGCCAGTGGCTAGGGAATTGACCTGTAGTCTTTTTCTGAGTCATAAGATGGGCTTGAACTCAGGCATTACACCTCACAAAAGTAGCCAGAGGCCTTCTGAGATGGACCTTTCTCTGATTCAGGATTTGAAACCCTTCTTCTATCTAGATCAATCCTAACTATTCAAAAAAGAACAAAAGAGAGACTCAACAGCCTGTCACATTCAGTGTCCTTGAAAAAGGGAGAATGGGAGCCGGGTGGGGTGGGGTGCAAAACCCCTAAACCACTTATGTTCTGGGTCAATTGGTTGAATTTGTTTCTTTGATTTTTCAAGTGAGTAACTAAACTGAAAAATCAATTATTTACGCATCTCTAAGTACATGCTTCTCTTTTGCCAGACAGTTGTGGGCTATGGGCATTTCAACAGTTTCCGTTCTTGCCCAAGATACTCAACCTCCCATCCCTTACCCTGCTTTTATGTAGCAGACTGTGTGATAGCTTAATTGGAGAGTGCTACTAGTCCTTGTGGAGAACCTGCAGTCCTGTTGTCATCTCATTTCATTACTGAAGGGACAGAAAGAAATCAGTCCTTTTGTTTTGTTTTATTTTCTACACAATTGCTGAGTATTTATAAACAGCTTATTTATGGAGCTATATGAAGATCTGTGGAGCAATATCTATGGAGGATAAAGATATCAGAGAGGTTTGGCCAGAAGGTAGGACTCGGGTCCTTTTCTATTTTATTCTGTTGAAATGACAGTCTTAACTGTGTGTGTCTGTTACAGCAGGATGTGTATGAGAAAAGAAACTGTTCTGAATAGTATTGCTTAAGATTCCTAGCTTTGAGGACAGACACTCAATTGCCTTCTAAATTGTGGGAGTATCAGCAGTTGGAGGTGTTCAAGAGGAAACTTGATCCAACATTTAGGTTGTAGTGTCACATATACTTGTGAAGGTGACTGGGCTAGATGACCTGAGAAATCCTTTTCAAACTAAGGTACTGGAATCTCACAGTTTAAATGACCAGTGGAATTTTTTTTGATAAAGATTCTGCTCCATTGAACTCTTTTAATTAGCACCACCTCCTTTGACACCTTAATAGTGGATACTGTTTGAGCATCATCCCATATTCTTGCTGTTAAAAAAATTCTTTCCAACACACAAAGATCAAATATACAAGATTATTTGAACATTTCTTTGCTCTTCTCCGCTTAATATAACAAGTGAAAGAAAGGGAATAGTAATCACGCATCTAAAAGACATAGTGCTATTCATAAGGCATATTGCTTCTTTAGAGTCCCCAAATTCTAATTAGAACTTTACAAAGCAATAACAAAGATAGCAACTGGATTCTAAACTAATAATTCGAAGCTCGGTGCAAACCAGAAAGTCCCAGTGCCAGTAAAATAATACAAGACACCTGTTTTATATGGTACACATAAAAAGCAAGCCCCAAGGACAATAACTTTTAATATAATCATTATTAAATGTTTATTAGACAAAGCTCAAAATATCAAGAAATGTATTGTCGTAGAGAAACAACTATCTCCCAGACACGCAAAATCTTTCTATTTTGATGATTAAAACTTTGGTTGCCAATAATCTTCTGGCCCAAGGTAGCAAGCGTTATTACTGTACTTAGAAAGTAATGGAAGCATATTTCTTATCGTTCAGTTTTCCTATTTATAATTTAAAGTGCATTCCTGTTCATCTATCTGTTTGAAATTAAATTCTTAAATTAAATACTTTATAGTTTTTTCATTCTCCTGGAGATAACAAAATTGCTAATACAAGAAAAGTCCATTCAAAAAAATCTAGAGAGGGATTCAAGTGCAGAAACTCTGGAGAAGTTCATTAATGTTTTGAAGATACTCAGCTTTCGCTTGAGTAAGCCTAGTTTTTTTTTTTTCTTTTATCTCTGGTTTTGTATCAAACAAAACAGAACTGTGTTTAAATCCAGACCAAAACTTAAAATCTTAGTTCTTGTTTTGCTAGGAATGACTACCCAGCAATAAACAGAGCTATATTCTTGCTTCTTTCTCCTTTAGGCCCACTTTATTACATACTACTAAGTATACATTGGGATAGGAAATTGAATTTGGATCTCCCATATCATAAAAGAAAGGTAAAGCAATAGTAAATAAAATGAAAGTATGTGTAGGACTTCCCCTAGTAAGGGAAGGAAGGTGGGATCAAACCTTCCATGTGATTAGTGCTGTTCTGGGTAGACTATGCATGAAGCCTCTTCTTATTGTTGCTGGTGTTTGATTACTCACACCTAACTAGGAGGTGGGGCTCATTTAGGTAGAGGGGTTTAAAGTGAGAGAAGCATTTGAAGCAATTGTAAAATGAAAATCAGCAGGGCTGACTTTCTGGTCCTCTCTGCTGCTAGGGGAGCAGTAATAGGAGCTGGAGCTATGTCTGTTAGGGTGGTGCTATGCACCTACTGTAGACTCCTTGGTTTTGGGTGTAGCCTGATGATGTTAGTGCTTCTGGAGGCAGAAGGAATCCTGCTGGAACTGTGTCTTGTGGTTTGGAGGGGGCTCTTAATGAAGAGCAGCAGTCACTAAACAGCGGTTGTAAGAGTAGGTTCAGAGTAGCCTTGAATTGAGTGATTGCTGCTGATGCAGATTAAACAAAAGCAAAACTCACTGACTAGGAACGTATTTTTTTATGCAGAACTTCGGTAAATCAGTAGACTTAATTATTGAAATCAGCTAGTTTTTTAAAACTTTGGCATTACTGTAAATCAATTAAGGTAAAAAATGGTTAGACAACTAACTGAACAAATGAAAGCGGGATTTTGGAATTAATCAGAGCATATGGGGGAAGAAAAAGGAGACAGTGTTGAGAGAGAAAATAAGCATTGCTCTAAATAAAAAGTGGATTCATATATGGGAAAGAAAAAAGTAATAGACAAAGTACGGTAGTTTGAAATACTCAGCAACGCAATAGCTTTTTGAGAGCAGTTTTTCAGTTAGGATGCTGTACCACCTAAGGCAAAATTTGATATCTATTACAATGGTTAAACTTTAAAATACCTGTCTGTACAGGAGATAAAGATAGAAGGTGGCAAGAGAAACTAAACTCACTTTTTCCGTATTTTCCCTCAGTATTGTAATAGTTTGGAAGAGCTGGAGCTCTGTTATTCTCATCTACACTTTTGCACTGTTTTTTTACAGCAGTGTTGCCACTATACTTTCCCAGAACTTGATGTTACTGGAGTGCATGGGAAGTGCCTACTAGACTGAAATCCAACCTATCTGTAATTTCCTTTTGATCATTCAAGGCAGTAGGTATCAAACTAATCATTTTCTTTAACAAACAGTTCATCCTATGAGTTACTGAGAGCTGTTCACCTCCCAGTAACGTAAATGAAAGCTGGCAGCACCTTGCTGTGTTTGGATCTTTGTATTTAAAATGTAGACACTGTGAATTTATTTGAGGAATGGACTACACCTTTTTCAAGAACAAAGTGAATTTAAAACCTTAATGTGGAACACGTGTTTTCACATTTATTATCTTTTTAATGGGTTTCTTTAATTTCTGATTACAGCAAACAACTGTGTGCTGTTGTGATAGATCTGCTCTGACAAGAAGCAAGTGGGACAAAATATATTTTAAAGACTGCTTTCTTCCTCATTCAAATTAATCTGCTTTTAAGGTTCTCTGGAAGGGGAATTTGTTTCTAATCCAACAGAAACTTTCTTCTTTTTAAATAGCATATCTATTCCTGTGAGCGAGTCTGCAAAATTCGTGGGTTTTGCTTCAGTAATTTTCAGAATATGCCCAGCCAGATTACAATGAAATGGAGAGAGGTTTATTTCAAAACTGCCAAAAATACAGTAATTTGAATTGGGGTGGGTGATTTCCATTTTGTGCATCATCAGTGATGACAAAGATTTTGTTAGATAAGACTTGTGTTGCAGCTGTGTAACCATTTCAGTTTGTCTTCAAAATGCTCATTGAACTCACAGGTCTTGCATTGAGCTGTTGGTATTTATGATGATGCAGAAGATGGAATAGAACTTGTTTCAGCTGTGTTGGCTCAACAGTTTTATAGAAGTAACAGAATCAATTAAACCCAGTGTTTTTGCCATTTTTGTGAGATAACAGCACAAATTTGAGGTAAGAGGGTATTGTTTCTATGTTTAATAGGGCAGAATTATACCTTGATGAATGGATGTTTGAGAAATTATAGGAGTGTACCAGTTTAATTTGAACGAAAAATTGAATTTGGAAGTAATTTTGAGAGGGATAATGCTACCTTTTCATTTGCATAAATATGATTTAAAAGTGTAATCTCTTTAAACTGTGGTTTCATGAGTCTGCAGTTGATTATAGATTTTTAGTAGCTGAAGTAAGGCAGTATGTCTTGCACATTATTTCCAAAGCATTCCTGCAGCTGTGCTGCATTATACAGAACTGCTAAAAATCTATCAGTAAAAAATATCACCTGATGCTGTTTCTTGTTAGATGTAATTTTGAAATCTGCAAGCATCTCAAAACTTAATGCTTGAGGTAAACTGGGGAAGTAAGAAGTTCTGATTTCTAAACCAGATGAAGATATGAAATTGCCATGGGTGATGCACTAGATGCTGAACGACTTTACCTACCAACAGGCCATGTGTAGCAGGTAAAGTACAAAGCTCCTGCGGAGTCCTTTAATATTACTTAAGACTCCTCTAGAAAGTACTAACTTAGAGTCTGACAGCATAGTCAGTAGGGGGACCCGGTCAATGCTTGTTTGTCTTCTGTGCTGATGTGGCATGGATGAGCTGCTACTGTGAGGGTAGTTTTTGTAATGTGGGCACCTGTCCACTCGGGAATGGGCAGAGAACAGGGAGTTTGGAACTAAGTAACTCAAGAGTTCTGAGTGATAATGACCCTCATGCTAGAGGCACTATTTAATTAAGCAGCATTCGTGATTTCACACAATTGTGAGAGGTGCTGCATTTTTGAGAAACGGAGGGTTTTAACAAGCATAAACTTGTGGCATAAAACCAGACCTTATTAAATTTTTAAAGGGTTTTAATAAGCAAAATACCTTTACTTTAAAATAGATTTAAGTATTTGGCACAAGAGCCACCACAGACTTAAGCATCCGAAGCAGGTCCTATATGGAATTGTGGGCAAATTGTGAGCCCAACTTGGAAAGCAGCTAAAACTCACTGCTGGCCTCCCTGTTCAGCTTTCTTGCTCTGTGGATGCCTGTGGGTCCCCCACTGGGCATGTTTCATTCCTTTGAGGGCTGGGTTGTGCATGATTTTTTTCCCACCCCATTCTCTCTGAAGGCCCATATTTGGCAGGTGTTCTTCGAGAATGCTTGCAAAAACTCCGCTGGGTTTGGATACTTACAGAGAGGAGTGAAAGCCTTTGTTTTTTCTTCCCAAGCGCATCTAGAAAAGGCAGAAGTGGAGATGAGCTGTGATTGTTCCATCTAATCTTTTAACAGCCAGGCAGCTGTCTCGAGAAATACCTTTCTGCTGTGCCTGCCTCTGTGAGCAAGTTGCAATTTGCAGACACTGGGGCATGCTTTTTACCTCCCCTGTTGCAACAGTTCTGCCACACAGAAAAGCAAATTGATTCAGAATTCTGGAACAGCTACTGCTCAGGAGTGTCTGGCGAATTTGTTTGGAATTTGGAGATGGGGTTTTTGCTGCAGTGTTTTAAAAAACAAAATTCGATGGCTGTCATTTAAATCAAACTGATGTAATCCTTACTAGTCCTTACTGGAAATATAGCATCAATTTTTTTACTTTGTTCTTGGAGGGGTATATTTCACATTCTTATTACTCATCTTTGTTTACTTTCTTTAGATGGAAACATGCTTTGATAAGGGAAGTGTTCTACTAAGCCCAACTTCAAACACCTGTCTAGAAATGTTTGTTAGTAAGGGTACATTGTAACTTACCACATAGAATTCTAAGTCAACACCTGCAATCACTTTATGGTTATTTCAGCATTGCTAACGATGGCTGTTAGGTTCTTAAATAAGTTAATGGATCAGATGGCATCGAAAGCTCTAAAGATTCTGATACAACTTGTTGGAAATCAGAACAAGATTTTGTCTTCAGGTAAAGGACCATGCAAGCTGCAGTAGCCAAGAGTAAAGGGTGACATTGGAAGGCTGATATTTTTTTGGAAGGGGGCATATACCCAAGAAGCAGTACACTCCTGGTGTCCCATTTCTTTAGAGGTGAAGGGTGAATTTTGGCTGTCTTGTGGCCTGTAATATTCCACACAAAATGAGAAGTTATCTGTTGTTAGTGGCTGGTTAAGGAAATGCTTCCCTGTTTCCCCCTCAGCTGCTCGGGAGCCCTGCAAAGGGTTAAGACCTCTTAGCCTAGATAGTTCAGCTTGACCTTGTGCCTCTGTAGTTAAGTTTTGTTAGTCATCTAGATTGTACTTTCCTAGAATTCTTTGAGGTCCCCCTGTCTTTTCTGATGCTGTTCATACATACCCACCATTTCCTCTTTATAGTCCCAAGAGAGAGTTTACAGTCATTAAGATCTGGTCATAAACTTGGTGTTCAGACAGCCCACTCATCCATGTGCAGCCTGACGGGTACTGTACAATTCACTCTGCCTCGGTTTTCTAATTTTCATTATTGCACATGAAATGGTAGAATGCTGTCAGTCTGTTCATAATTGCTCTTGCAGTGCTTTTGTGTTTACTTACGAAAGCCTAATATGACAGTAGGTTGTGTCAAATAACGTAATGCGTGTAGGCAATAGGCTGGTCACTGGTTATCTGTCTCTTCACCTCAAAGTGGTTCAGATCAGTGAACCTTCAGTTTTTGGCTACAGCCCGTGTATGTCTCATTGTAGATGATGCTAAACTTTGTTGCCAAGTTCTGGTGGATTTTTTGTTTTACAAGTGTGGAAGATTGTAATGCCCAGGTGTATTCTTGCTTGTGAAACCAAGTTGGATTTCACATCATTTCAGGAAGTTTCCTGGTTCACTCAAGGAGAATAAACAATAAAAGCATTCTCATCTGCCTCTCCCATCTAAGTGCTTGTTCAGTTCTTAAATTCCGAGTTTTGGTAAACTTGCAGCTGTGTTTCATATCTGCAAGAAACCATCAGGTTTCTTAAACCACTGGAGATAAAGTCAACATTATCATCTCACAGAACAGTTCATGCATCGTTAATCACAACCATTTTATGACATTTCTTTTGTTTACTCTCTATTTACTTGGCTGTGTTGTCATGGGCTTTGTTCTGTTTACTGTTGGTAGTAGCTTCTTACTTGATTTGTGATTGTACATCTGAATATTCATATTTCAGGGTTAACTGTATCAGTTACTTTAGGAAGCGCCTTCAATTTGTTGATATAGACTGCTAATAATGCTCTTTCTTGAAAATTTCACATTACTGTAGTGAGTAGTAAAAAAGCCCAACATTACTATCAGCAGTTTACATGACAACTTTCAACTGTTATTTTACACATTCAGAAACACAATGTGAAACTTCTGGAAGAGATTTAAGTTCTAAGAGTTCATCCTGAAAAGCCATTTAGCCCTATTATATTATGCTTGTACACTTTTGCCATGCTGTCTTCTTGTATGTATATTTTTTTGCCTTTGACAGACACTTGAAATAAGGAAGTCTATAACATGACATCTCAAAATTGAAGAATGTTAGATGCTTATTTGGGAAGTGTGTTAAGGGCATATTCCATTTATGTTGTACTTGCTTGACTTGGTTAATACCAAAAAACGTTCATCTTATTGCCCAATTTCTTTTGGTCATAGTTCTTCATATTTTGATTCTAATAAACTGGCCATATATTGTACCATTATGTTATGGCAGTGGCATTTCTTTAATAAGATGCATAATAAAAGCATCATCAATTTATATTAGATATTCCCCAGCTCCCTTTACACTGATTCCCAAACTAAGTAGTCAGTCTGAGCCCTAAATGCTAATTTTCATTGATGGTGACAACCAGAAAATTAGCAAACAATGCTGATGTGACTGCTTAACAAAAAGACAGTAAAAATAATAAATGGTATGATTGTATTATGTATGGAGATTCAGAGATTTTTTTTTAATCTTCCTTTGTAATCAAATCAAACTATGAATGGAAAGGGTGATGTTAGATTTCAGCACAATGTTCTCCACTAGATGCTTGCACTGTGAAGTTAGAAATAATTGTTATTGTGCTATTTCTTGGTATTATAATGTCTGTCACTTGTGCAATTTTAGGATGCTGATCTAGTGCTCTCCCTGCCATACAAATCTTACTTAAGCTCATAAAGGCTGAATTTCTGCTTCTCCTATCCACAACTAATGAGGGATGTAGAGGTTCTGAAGCTGCTCAAGTAGGACGCAACCTTGGCCAGTTCTCAGAAACTCCACAAAGGTACAGTGTGATGTGATATAAAGCCTAGTACTAAAATTTGACTTGGAATAGGATGCTTTCTTCACCTGCTGTTGCTCGTGTGTCCTGCCTCAAGACTATTTAGGAAAGATCATGATATTGCATGCCTGTGATGGTTATTATCAATAACTGCAGAAGAACGGGAGAAGGGAGATTAAGGGAAACTTGGGATGTTAGAGGAAAATGATCTTGCATCTCTTCCTTGGGTAGTGCTACTCCTTTAAGCTGTTTTGATACCCACCGTCTTGGTGTCTGTCATTCTGCAAAGCAACAAAAGGCACCTTAACTGTCACTTCATGGCTCTCAGCCTAAGCCCTTTCTGAGATACATAACATATAAACAAACATAACAAACAAAAGTTTGCGGAAGTTACCTTTCTTCTGTGAGGGTTAAGTGGTCAGCACAGGGGTCTTCTGACCTCTTACTCTGGTTGTGGAGTCTGGTGACGTCCAAGTGCAGGCCCATGGTTCAGCTTTGCTTTTTGAGCATATTACTTTTTCAATCATACTGAAATGAAGTGTCAGCCATGATTAAGCACAAATAGGTGTCACTCATATCCATGAGTGACACGGGTAGAGGAGGAAGCCATTAATAATATTAAATACAAGTTTCTTTAAGATTTTGTTTGACTTTCTTACTAATCTAGAAATAGATATCTAACTGTTCTGGTTGGCTTCCGTTTTTCCTTTCCTAAAAAGATGGAGTATGTATAGTGTGTGTTGATCCTGTACTTCTGAAAAACAGGGTACTTAGCCTCCTAAAGACAGAGACCTAGAAAATAATAACCAGAGATATGTGATTTGGTGACTCGTTTTTGATGTAAATAATTTTGTGAAAGTTATTTCAAGATCACATGTATAGAACTGTAAAGTTGACCATTTTTCCGTACAATGCACACTACCAAAACATATTATTTAGAATGATTTGTTAGCTTAAGCAACAATATTTATTTGGCAGACAGTGCTGAGAAGTGGGAAGCAGTGGATAGAAAATAAAATAAATGAATGCCTGTTCCATTTAATGGAATCTTGGGACAATTTAAAATTCTCTGTAGAAGACAGTGAGAAACCAGTGTTGAGGTGGCCTGACACTAAAGGACTGAATTGAACTGATTCTAATCACCAATATTCTGAATGATGGAAATGAACGCCTGAAAAAGAGCAATTAAGAGTGAAGCTACTAAAATACCAGCTGTTTCCACTATCCTATATATTAAATGTTGCATATTGTTCTACTGGAAAAAAACAATCCCATGGATTTATATCGCTAAAATGAAAATTTGGTTTAAGATGCATACATATTCTTATTTTTCTTAATGTACAGTAGTATATATATAAAAAAACCTGACTTCATTAAAGCATCCTGATAATTAAGAAATTATCATTGCAGAATGAGCTACAGGTTACAGTAACTGCTTTGCTTCAAAATAACTGCTTCCCCTTAAGAGAAATAGTAAAATAAAATAAAAGCATAGCGTAATCTGAAGTATATGTTGGCAAGGAAATACTAGGTGAGTTAAAACAAGAGGGTGTTTATTTTGTTAGTTTTTAGGAAATACCAAAGGCTCACATATTCCCTCCTATTCCAACATATTGAAAGGAAGAAAAATATTTCACAGCTGACCAGTTTAAGCATGATAGTTCTGTGGTTCTTCTGTATGAGAACTTGATCCTACACAAGACAATCCTCCTGCATTATAGAGATATTATAAAGGACTAGATTCCGTTAGGATTAGAGTAACAGATAAAATTCAGCAGGAGAAATGGTAAAACCACTGGAAAGTTGAGTGGATCACTGCTGAAATTTGTGCATGTTTAGGTGCTTTTCTTCTACATGCCAATAGATTATCATGGTTAATTCCCAGGTGCATCTTGTAATTTCTTTCTTGGGAATTGGAAAAATCCAGCAATTATATTCAGCTGTACTTCAGACATTTTCAGCTAATTCCCAGGAATCACAAGGCATTTAGTTCATTTGGAACTTTGTCTGCTTTGTCTTTGTTTCCTACCTTAAGTACCTGCAAAAACTAAGCTCTTAATATTGGTAGTAATAGCAAGTAATACAATACACACCAAAAGAAAACACCAGCTTACCATCTTTTCCAGTAGTCAGGTAGGCTGCTAAACATCATTACTGGGAGGGGAAAAAACCCCTGTCTTACCTGCTCTTTGTGCTTTTTCATCCCTCTGTGTTTTCCTCTAAAGGATGTTTTAGGTCACTAACCAGATAGCCATGAAGGGTAGTTAAGGCCTACAAAAATACAGTTTGGAAGTAGTAGCCAGAGAAGACAGTAGGAGAGATGGGAAAGGAGTAAGGTCATTGATAAAACAAAGTCCAGCTTCAGACTAGATCTGTGCAATGCCTTGCCTTCATTTCTTTCTCTCCTTATCAACAAACTGTTCAAACAGATCTGCAAAGCTGATTGGCAAAGCCTGGAGTCATGACCCATGCTTTCTGTGGAAGGGCCAGAGTTATGTTAACAGCTTTGAATGCATCAGCCTGTTATGTTGTTGACGTAACAGGTCATTCTGACATATCCATTGCCTTATATAAAAAAATGAATGAATAGTGCAGCATTTCTTACTGTGATTTTACTTGCAAAGAGAAATAAGTAATATTTTCAAAGTGTCTAGAGAAAATATTTTCTTTTAAATACCAGTAATTCCTGCCGCTTTCTTTGTTTTAAATTACAGGTCTGCATAGGAATTTAAAGTTGAGTTCATGCTTGTTGCAATCGCTCATGTGTGTATGGGCACACACAGGGTGTGGTGTGTAGATACAGACCTTGATGGGCTGTTAGTGCCTACTTGCAAAAGCAGGTATAGTCATGGTCTGTTCCACATTACACTGGAAACAAGTGGCATCGTTCCACTAAATTTATGCCAACTCCAGTCTTTGGATCAGGGTCTAAATTCCCATTCAAAATGTAAGCACATGAGTTGTATCTCTGTTTAAAAATGAAGCCCTAGATATATAATAAAAAATTTAGATGTTTAG
Organism: Falco rusticolus; assembly: GCF_015220075.1. NCBI lineage: Eukaryota > Metazoa > Chordata > Aves > Falconiformes > Falconidae > Falco > Falco rusticolus. The sequence continues at coordinate 117,529,181 of NC_051187.1, read as the reverse complement.
TCGCTAGATCACTAGTCATTAGAAATGTCAGTTACAATAATTGCAGATTTATTCGTGGGGAGTTCACATCCACAGACAACTCCAAAGGGGCATGCTTCCAATAAAAAGAAAACCTTGAAGGCCAGCTTCCCATTGTATTTGATTTAGTACTCATTTTTTCTTTACGTAACTTGACACATACTGGCCTGATTACACTTTTGCCTTAGCTTGACAAAAACTAGTTCTGACTTGATGTGATAAAATGATAAGAAATTCTGATGTGACTTCAGAGTTGCAAGTGAAATGTCCTGGGTCTTCCGGAGCATAGTGGAGAGTTTCTTGTAGCTGCCGGGCTCCAAGAATCTTCTGTAAGTGACAAATTCTCTTATTTTCTGATTTTGTGATTGTGGCTTTTTATATTGGAGATCAGCAGACTCGGAGGCATACATAGCAAAGAGGCTGGAGTTGGTGCAGTGACATATACCCAAGTACAAAGGAAACTTGGGAACAGGAGAGAGCAGTGAGTGGCTGTGCATATGTATCTTTGTAGGCCTGCATTCATTAAGCCAAACTCTGCAAGGTCAGGGAGATTGGGGAAGGCTATTAAAGAACTTTTTTGAAGTATATGAATTTTCTGCAAAGAGCTTGCAGTTACCTGGTAGGTAGGTTAAGAGGAGACACAGTGGACTTCCCTGACCCTTCTGGTCTCAGGCCTCATGCAGGTGAACCGAATGTGTCTTACTTCTCACAGAGTCTTTACTTAATGTTTCCTCCTACTCACATGCTTGTGGGAGACATGGCAATGAAATAGTAGGAAAATTGTTCAATTCCCTCCTTCATATGGAAAAACAAGGAGAAGAAAGACTTTTTCAAATTTTTATCTTTGGCTAATAAGATGAAACCTCTTAAAGGACATATTAAGATGAATTAAAATAATTAAGGAAGGAGTTCTGATATGTAGTGTTGACCCTCATCAACTCCAAAGTCTCCATGGAAGGGATTGGGCATGTTTTCTTCTTTGCTCCATATATTTTCCTGTATTTCACCTTTTCTCCACCTACGTGTATTAGAGTTAGAAATCATTCTGTATATGTGCACACAGCAAGAAGGTCTAGAGTTTCAAAATATCTTCTATTTCTTCAATTTATGTGCAGATGTATTCAGCAAGGTAAATGACGATTGCTGCTTGTAGGCAATGTAAAGAAGAAAAAATACAACAAAATTGAACGATAGTTTCTGGCATTGCATTTCTGTTTCTCAGGATGCAACCTATGTGTATGCAACCCATATGTACATACAACCCAAATAAAGAAAAGGAAGAAGAAAATTCTTGAGTAAGAACAAATGCTTTGAGTAATCATAGGCCATTATCCATCCAGGAGGCTGGGATGGGGGAGGGGGACGGGGGAGGAGGGGAAGCCAATTAGTTCCCTTTGCTGTAGGCAAAATTTGGTCCCTTAAGTTTATTGAAAAGTGCTGATCTTTGGGTGTGACAGTATGTTTCCAGAAGATAAACTAGGATCCGGATCTACAGGAAGTTAACTGTTTTAAGGTGGCTAACACTTAAAGCGAAGGAAGAAAGAAAGACTTAAGAGAGTTAAAAATGAGGTAGTGTCACTTCTTTTTCTGATAGAATGCAAAAATAGTTTAGAATGAAACCTTACATTTAGGTCAAAAAAGTAACTTGAAATAAATAATCTCTTTTTAAATCTTTGTGTGAAGGTTGTGTATTTTTAGCAGCTGTTCTAAATACAGCTCAAGCAAGTTAGTGCAGAAGCTGTTAAATGTCTTGCAGCCTCTGTCTGTACTGAGTGGATCAGAAACTGATCAAAAGTTGCCTGACCTCCAAGCACACCAAATCAGTTAGGCTGATATCCTAATACATTCTACCTCTCATCAGTGTTTTCTAAGTGCAGGCTCAATACCATGTTGTTTGTTACCAGAATAAACTTACATTTAGCTCAGAATCCCATGCAATTACATTCTAAATTATATGCTTTAGTATTACAATATCTCGATTTCTGAAGAATACATCTAATTTCACAACTTTTGTTGTTATCATGTTGTGGTTTAACCTACCTGGTAACTAAGTACCTGCAGCTGCTTGCTCACTTTCCCATCACCCAGAGGGATGGGGAGGAGAATTGAAAAGGAATGTAAAACTTGAGGGTTGAGATAACAATTTAATAGGGAAAGCAAAAGCCATTCATGCAAGCAAAACAAGGAATTCATTCACCACTTCCCCATGGGCAGGCAGGTGTTCAGCCATCTCCAGCAAGACGGCTCCATCACACATAACAGTTACTCAGGAACGCAAATGCCATAGTGTCGCGTCCCCTCCCCCTTCCTCCTTCTTCCCCCAGCTTATATGCTCAGCGTGACATCATATGGTATGGAACATCCCTTTGGGTAGTTTGGGTCACCTGTCCTGGCTGTGTCCCCTCCCAATTCCCCATGTCCCTCCAGCCCCTGTGCTGGCCGGGCCCAAGAAACTGAAAAGTCCTTGACTTTATAAACATTACCCAGCAACAACTGAAAATGTGCATGTGCTATCAACATTGTTCTCACACCAAATCCAATACACAGCACTGCATCAGCTACTGGGAAAAAAAATTAACTCATCCCAGCTGAAACCAGGACACGTGTTGATATATGAGAGGAAGTGAGATTAGCTGGGTACCCTATGGCAGTATTGTGACTGTCTCAATGCTTTCCTAAACTGAGTAGCATAATAAATTTAAGAGCTCTAACTTACTGGAGTGGATGTGGATAGACGTAGAAAAGTCAAATGTGCCTGTTCCTGTGACTTGGGTGATTTTTAGCTCATGGGTTGTCAGCTTGTATGTGGTCAAGGTAAAAACAACCATGGAAATGCAAATCTGCATGGTTTGACTGCATCCAAGGGAGGACTCTGAGGTGCGTACCGTGTATAATATTTCTGTCATTGAACACTCTAGGAACAATATTTTTAGATGAATAAGTGTAAGCAAAAGAAACTCAAGTTTGTTGATTACCTTTGAAAATATTTGTTTAAAGCACTTTAAAAAATATATTTAAAGTGTAAGTAAGCCTTGGGGAGTTATTTTCTGCTAATGACACAGCTAGAAAAGAGCTGAAACAGCAGAACTCCATTGCTAAAGTTCAGATTGATTGTTACTCTGTAATGGTGTTTTATAGCCTCTCCGGAACAAAGAAAATATCACCCTTTAATATATAGTTATAATTTAATATTCTAAGCTAGGAAGGAAGGAAAGAAAGAAAACAAATTTAACAGCCTTCCCTATTTCCAAAGCTGACTTTAAGAAATAGAGGGATTTTTTTTTTTAACTTATGTTCTGTGTTAACAGTGTTTTCTGTCCAGAACCTAGCTTGTAGGTTTAGAGTAGGTTGACTGCAGTAAACTAACATTTGATTTTTGCTTGTAATAATGCAAACTGTGAAGAAAAAGATCACGTATACAAGTTTTTGTGTTTTTTAGATTTCTGTGTTATCTTTCTAATGAAAAATAGAAAGCAAAACTAAAAGGGAGTAAAAAGTTTGAGGCTTCTTATGTAGAGGTTGGGCTATTCCATCAGTAAAATAAAATCTTAAGACCTGTGTTCTCAATTTGTACAATTTATGTGGGTATGAAAAAATAGCAGTCCTAATATTTAAATGAGTGTTATGCTGGTTCAGATTGATCCAAGTCAGACCTCTCCAATATAGGATCTTTTTAAGCACACAGGCACTAACATGGCATGCCTTGGCGTAGTTGTAAATGTACCGTCGTATGTAGAAGTCAAGGCATCTGTTCTTAAGTGTAGCTTAAATGTAGATGTATGAAGTGAGTCAAATCAGGGCGGTAGCCCTAATTTTGGCTATGGAAGTTACGTTTCTGTTCATCCCCTAGAAGCGCCAGGTGCCTCACCACAAGCTGCTGGGCATGGCCCCAGCGTGGGTAGCCTTAGTCTCCAGCACACGTGACCCACTGAACCTGATGAATTAGGGCTGCGATACGTGTTGCCACACAGCTTGTCCTCGGCAGCCTAAAGGCAGCTCCCAGCCTGTCTGCTGAACAATTACCTGGCTAGAAATTCAGTGGGAAGCTGAACATGGTGTTCCAGTCTGCTCTTTCAGATCAATCTAAAAGGCACCGCAGTGCCTTCGGTATACTGTTGAAATATGTGATCTACTCCTACTAGTATTCTTTCAGCCAGCTACTTCAGTCAAATGCTGGAATTAAACATTAATTCAATCTGTAATGGCTTTTGCTTCAAACTGGGGTAATTTCAACTTCTGCTTACAAAACAAAATATTTTATACCGAAGCTTATGCGCGAGTACCCTTAAAGTGAAAGCTTTTTCACACTTACGACTTGAAAAGTCACAATTTCCAGTCTTAAATTATAGTTAACAGTCAAGAAACATTCATTTTCCACTGTGCGGTGAGCTGAAATGTATGAGAAATGCATGCTACAGAGTGTGTTTTCTTTCTGGCTTACTTTTACTGGGATAAGTAAGGAATGGCTCCGTTCACACCAATTACCATTGCCTGGCACTTATGCAAGGTGAAGCTGATTGACAGGAACGCTGAAATCTGTGTTGTGGGAGTGTTAAGGTGTAGGGGCTTCAGAATAGGACACATCACAAAGTTGGAAAAAAAACCAAACAAGACAACTTTGATGTTTAAACAAGAAGTTTAAAATGTGCATGAACTGTAGGCCAGAAGTGGTTAAACATTTTCCTAATTTTATCTGCTTGCCTTTGGCCAGGAGATCAGGTGGAGTTACAAGTTCCAATACTAAATCCGCAACAGACAGAAATTCAAGAACCTTTTGTTTCAATCACACAATAACTGACGTCTGACCTTCCATACAAATAAACTCAGTATTAGCACCGACATCCTGCCAGAAAATAGAGACTTCTGAGCTCTGACTGATTCAGATGTGGAGAAAAATATTTTGAAAGAGCAGATAATTTATAGACACACTAACTTTTATTATTGCATTGCAATCCATAGTATAGGGTAGCAGAGTAAGTAACAGCTACAGTTTTTAGTTAAAGGAGAAAGAATGTTTTTATATGTTTTCAGTGGGTTTAAATGAAAAGTTTCTTTTTTTCTTTTGTAAAGAAGTTGATTATAGAGAAATAATTTTCATGTACTCCATAACGCTTCCATTTCCTACAAACCTCTTCGCTTCTTCTACAATAGGGTCAATTATCATCCTCTCTTACCAGTAACAGGAAAAGGTCAAAAGTGAAATAAGAAAATACCATCTTTCCTAAGGGAACAGATTCATAATGTGGAAGGGAGCTTGTAATTTGGCAGCTGTAGCTTTGGGAGGCTAAAGTTTAGTACAGGAAGAAATTGGAGTGTCTCCTGGATGGGGAAATAGTGGTCATCAGAGAATGCAGCTGACACGATTTCTCTGCGTGGAGCTGACATCGAGGTGCTTGGTGCTGTCACTGAAGGAAGGCAAGCAAAGGCTCTGTTTTATGCTATTGTCAGTTCTGCTTTTTTATCTCACATATCATGCTCAGAACTAATTGTGTTTACTGTGCTCCTGCAAAGCAGGTAGTGAACGTTGTATAATTAACCGGGAGCTTAGAGTTGCTCCTTTTTCTTCCAAACAGCATGTAGGAGATTCTTTCTGTTTGTCTTTCCCCTCTAACCAGGTTTTGTGTTTGCATGCATGTGGCTGTAATTTTTTTCTAACTTGTCGATTTGTATCTCTGATACATCTTCAGTTAAAGTCCAGTGTAAATGACTGAATTTTTATGCTTTTGAGTTTAGGGATGAGGCAGTGTTAGACTTGCATGTATGCAACCACAACATAAGTTGAATTAACATAGTTATGTCAGATTTTGGCTCAAAACTAGTTCTCTTACTGCCATTACCTGTTATGTTTAATAAGATCGCCATTAGTTTATTAGAAGTGAAGAGGGGTAAAGAAAGGAGCAATAACGACGAGAGAAGGAATGAAGATAAATCCAGATTCAGATCTTAAAATACAGCCTTATATGATTATTCCATTCATACTCACAGGGTTAGAACTTACGTCCTCCTCTCTGCAGGATAACCACCTGCAGTCTGACAATGCAGTGGTAGCTCACTATCACAGTATCACTGTGATACTTGAACAAATCAAATCCTAAGTCTGCAGTTTTCACTAATCGCTGGGTATGTATATTGAAAGATTAAAAAAGAAAAGGAGATACTCAATAGAAGTCATCCTGTGCTTTTAGTTCAGTTGTAGAATTTGTGTTTTGGACCTTTGTATGGTTATTAAGCATAGGTCTGTAATGTAGAACAGAAGTATCTATTTTCTCATGTAAAGTTGGTTTCCGAGTCTTGAAACTGGATCAAACAACTGAAAATACAAAATGTCTCAGATCTAGTCAATGAAAGCTTGACTGAAGAAGCAGCATCCACTTGCTTCAGACAGTTTCTTGTCCATCAGGTCCATTGGCCTCATTTTGTTCCTTAAGGTAACTTCAGCCAGATGGGTCACTGTTGTTGTTAGAACAGAATCTGTCTTATGCTTATAAGCCAAAGAAAGGGCATTCTCTGTATAGTGGCAACAAGAGGTTTTACTGTATTTTATTTTATTTTTTTAATTTCAGTTTTCAGATAAATAATTCAAACTTTTTTTTTTCTTCTTCCCTTTGGGATTAATGCATGTTTCAGGCCTTTTTTAACATGCTTTTTACAGCTCATTTTTTGATCTGTGTGCTGAAGTTGATTAATCAAAATTCTTTTTTTATTTTTTTTTTATTACTGTGGGTAACTTAGATATATCCAACAGACAGTTACTAAAAGATGTAATCAGAATTAATATCTGTGAAGATACATAAATAGACAAATACTTTAAAAAGGCTATTCAGGCTGCAAATAGCTTAAGGTCTAAAACAAGAAAGAGAAGAAGAAAGGAAATCAGAGGGAAGACATAATCTTTCCTAGAAAGATAAATAATCTGTACAGCACTTTATTGCCTTGAATGAACTGCTTTAAGCGAACAGGATCGTGTATGGCATAGTTGCCCAGAAAAATTAGCTGACTCTTCCCCAGAACAACCATTTTACAACTGTCCTTAATCACAGACAAACCACTACTAATTAGACCATGCTTCCTCTTATACTGCTGATTTTATTAATAGTACAGTCCGCATAATACTGTGTTATGTACTTGCCGTTGTCTGGGTTTTTTTACTTGTATGTGCCATCCATTTCCCTGTACCTCTATTGAAAATTGTTTTGTATAATTTTATCTGTGTTTGTAGGGTATTCTGTATTAAAGAACAGAGATTTCTTACAGCTAGTTTGCTTTTTATTTTAATGAATAGCCTGATTTACCATTTGCCTATACTTTGAAAATGACTGTCTAGAGCAAAAGTGGTATTCTATGTCCTTGAGTTTTTTTGGGGTTGGTTTGGTGTTTGGTTTTTTGTTTATTTTTTTTAGGGTGGAAAGAAATTGCAGTCATATATAATCTAAGCAGTAGTGACCAACAATTTTGATTTGCAGCTAAAGCATGCTATTTTTCTGGTGATAAATGAGTGTCCCCCATATGTGTAATTTATTGGGGGGGGGGGGTGTCCTGTACTTTCGACTAGTTTCACCAATGATAAAATTTCCTTAGAATGCCAATAAGAAGGTAGAAAGTGGTGGATATGGATTTCTCCTTTCTGACTTTCGTAATTCATAATTGTCACCTGTAAGAATGCTTAAGACTTGGGCTTTCGTGTGATTTATGCTTTGTGTCTATATGTGCTTACTAACTAAACAGAGCAGTAATGATGGACTTAAGGACACAAGAGAAACTCTGAAACGTGGCAGACTGAAAAGAATTAAAATATTCACCCTTCATTTGTTCTTCATTATTTATCTCGCCACACTTGATAATTATGGGAGAGATTAAAAGCTTGCTTGTTCTCAGCCAATCTCCCTTTCATACTTGATCCCTACAGTGAAGTTGCACTGCTGAATTTGTGGTATCAAACTCATTTCCATAGCAGCACAGATTTTTGCTGTGGCATCACATAAGTGAAAAGATTTTGACTGCACTGTTGGGCTAAGCTGCTCTAAAGGAAGAAGGAAGAGAAAATAAAACTGCCTTATGGAGAAAAAACAATTGCAGAAGCAATGCATGTGATGGCTTGATCCAACAACTGTAAATCCTGGGAGTATTCTCCTTATTTTAAGTCAGTGGGGCTGCTCAGTAGGGATTTCTTTCATATTGAGAACTAAAGGGTAAGTCTCACAGTGTGATCAGGTTTGTGGTTTTTTTCCCTCCTGAAATACTGTCCTTTCCAAAATTCAATTTAGCAGGAAAATTCTTCCTTAAAGCATATATATTTGCATTGTTTCACATACAAATATGATGCTTGTGTGCATGCTCTTTCTGATCGCATCCTAAAAAGCACAGCATACAATATTTGGCAACGTACCCATAAAAGAGTGCTAGACATATGCACATAAAAAAGTAACAGCAGTGGAATATTTTCTTCTCTGGCTGGTATCATCTAAAGATCGTGATGACAGAGTGTGTATTTAGAGAAATCTAAACCACCACCAGGAAGAGAGGCAGGAAATGAAACCAGTGTAACAAGAACCGTTGCCTGCTGTTCTGCTAAGAAATGAAAGACACTTTGACGATGGGTGCAGTGGACTAATGTTGGTCAATCTCCTGGAAAATAGCATTATGCATAGCTGGTAAACTCTGATAAAATAGAGACCAAAGTCAGTCAGTTGACAGGCAAATACCAATTGTAGTCTAAAGATTAGCAGGCTCAATTTTAAACTTACAGTGCTTAAAATTCTTCTACTGCTATTTCTAAATGCATTAGTTTAGCAGTGCATAAATTATTATTTTTTTTAAGGGGGGGGGAACATCCTTCTAGTTAGAATCCTGTTCAGTGTAAAATCATTGTAATTATAACACCTAAAGCTAGTCTAAAAGTATATTGAATCTGAAATATATGTCTAAAAAATATTACCATTTTTGAACCATGCTTTTGATTTTCATATTAAAAGTGGTTTCTCAGGACAGCCAGATAGAACAATGGAGTGTTAAGGACAGATAAAAGGTATAGAAGTAAAATGGCCTTTTCCAGCCCCCTTCTTTCCCTCTCAAAAACTCCTGCATCCAGCTGGGGCAAAAACATAGTTGAGCATGAAATGGATGGTGGAGGGATGAGGGCGTTAAGACATGTAGAACCAACCATTTTGTAAGAGATTGAACCATTGTTTCATTTATAAGAGAATCTTTTGAGCTAAAAAGTCTTTTCTGAATTGTAACGTGCTTGTGCAGAACATAGGTCTGCTTCTTTAAAATAAGCTTAAGAAAGGATTGCTTTGCCTTTAAGCAAAAATGTTTTACTGTTTTTGTTTAGATAAATAGGAACATAAAGGTAAACAGGGTTCTTCTTTTGTGAAAAGTAACACAGAGCCAGATTCTAAAATGAGAAGCCATTGTACCTTGTGAAATGTCATGGATGGCAACCATACCAGGAAACTTTCAAAGGAAAATTATACAGATCTCCTTTATAAAGCACTTGGCACCATATAGATGGAAAACAGTATGCAAGAGAGAGGTGATTGCTCTCTTTCTCTGGCTGACTCACTCTTATGAGTTTCCCTACAGCATTAGCTGGGATCTGACAGATGGTATGGAGAAGATCAAGGCCATGACCCCATGTCACACAGCAGACTTAATTAACATTTCTTTTTTCTTATCTATTCCTTTCCCAGACTCCCAATGGGGCATTTAATGTGCATGAAAGGGTAAAATGGAAGCTATGCGTATGGAAGAAGGTCCAATATTTTTAGTAATCTGTCTTTGTTACGGAACCACAAATGGAAATAAATGGAGTGTAATTCTCAAAACTAAGGAAGGTTGCTTCAACAATGTTACTATGATGGATCATTTACTAAAGAAGACAAATTCATCATTCTCTTACCCTCAGATTGCCAATTTTAGAAACACTTTATTATATTGTTCAATTGCTGTTTACTTTAGTCAGACAAAGATCACATATCTCATGATGTTTTAGATTTTGCAGTTGCTAAGTATGAACATTTTCACCAACCCTGCAAGATACAGAAAAGAACAAAGTTCCTAACAGACTTGATTTTGCATGCTGTGACCTAATCATAGTCATTTTGTCTATAGCAAACATGAAAGTGGATATCCCCACATGCTGTACTTGATTTTGCTACAGTTTATATACCAGAAACTGTCAGCAAGCCCGAAAAAGGGGAATTATCCTGCATTTCCAAAGAACAGAATTCTAAATGAAACGGTAAGTTCAGGTTTGAGACAAAAATCCCTCCCATTATACAATTACGACTTAAGCCAGAAAGATGTAATTCTGGAATGGAGAATGATGATGAGATGCCAGTAGTGTCACTCAGGAGTCACAGGGCCAGGCTAGATGATTTGGATGGCTCAGAATGAAGTGGCCAGGAGTGTAATTTTGTTTAATAAATTATCAGGTTCCTTTAATCTGTTCATTGCACAATTAGTGAACGTGTTGGTAGCGGGGAAAGAAGCCTTAGTAATGCAAAATAGAAATGAGTTAGGACAGAAGGTTAGACATCACACACAGAAGGAAGTATAGTAGTAGACAGAGAAGTAATGATGGGACAGGGGAAAAAACCAAAACAATTTGTCTTTATCCAACACAGTGTTTGGGAAACATCTGGGCAAAGTTTCCCTTTGCTTTCTCTCTTAAGTATTTTCTTACCGCAGATCACGTCAGGACCCAGTTACAGCAATACACTTACAATTATGCAAGCCCCACGGAATAATCACAAGTTTCAGGCTCTGGTTTCCACTCATGATGTTTTGTCAAGTTTCATGTTTCTAAAATCATGTTAATAAGCTTTACGGAGATGCTTCTGTACAGACTAAGTATATGTAGAGTGATCTTGTCTCCCCTAGCAATACATTTACAGCAATACGTATCTTTTATTCAACACTTAGGCAGATGCTGCTTTCTGTTTTTCCATTTACATCTGAAGTACAAAAAACCTCTTAGGTGGATTGTCCGGATTCAGTCTGAAGGCCCTTCTAAAATTCTTTGAATTCTGCCGTCGCTTTTTACAGGTTTCTATTTCCTAGACGTTTGGGATTACATAAATAGTGATCTTCATCGATGTTCCACACCCCATTTACACGGTGTTAGAAACTGCAAAGTGCTTTGATTTACTGATCAGTAATGATCTGTATTTTGCTTTTCTTGTCCATAGTGCTGTTTTCTTTCTTTTCAGTGACAAAGGATGCAAGGTTGTGTTTAACTGATTTAGTCTATGATCTGCACAAAGAAGTTGAAAAAGTAAGCACTTTATGAGTGTAGTCTTACCGCACAAACAATTTTTCTTTCTAGAAGTATGTCTTAGTAGAAATTAAAATGCTTGAGCAAGAAATTAATATGATTTCAAATTGAACTGCAGACCACAGGGTTTAATCTGTATTTCATCTACAAAGGACTGAATCTCATATTCAGAAATTAGAGGGTTTCCCTGAGGGGGGGTCAGGTGGTTAGTGTTGTTACTGTATTGTAGAGCAACATGACCTGGGGTTCGGCAAATGTTTTGCAGACTTTTGAAAATAAAAATAATGTGCCAGTCACTCAGCTGGAATATTCATTATCTCTGATTTTTGCAATTCTTTGCTATAGGGCCACCTCAGAGTACTTATCTATTAATTTCTGTAAAAAAAGTAGTTGTATCTATTCAGATTTATGTGCAAGGATGACTCATATTATTTTAAAAAATTATATTCAGTAAGGACATACTGTTAAGTTACAAAGCAGAATTTGGAATCAAAGTATGTGTGCTAGAATGGATTGTGGTGATGCTTTTGCAAGGACTTTCTAGCTCTGACTTCAGAAAAACAAGACAGGATTTAAAAGAATTAACAGTCTTTGATAAGAAGATATGGCTGTCTGTTTAAAGACATTTAAACAGGCACTGTAGAGTTTTCACCTGCCTATTAACAAGAAAATAAGTAAATAAAGTAAAAAAAAAAAAAATCCTAAAATGAGATCCAGTGCTGATTCCCATTATGCTTCCTAATGATGCTCATTACAATCCTAACTACATTTTAATGCTGAAATCTAATGCCTCCATTCATCATTGGAATGAAATACAAATGCTGACAATTGACAAACTTAATAAAAAAGTTCAGAGGACTCAAAACTGTCTGTGCATCTTTATCTGAAAAGACAAAATTATGGTGGTTGCAGTTCAGGAATACCTCTCTGGGCAAAAACTGTAAACAAAACGAAAATCTCAACACAGAAGGAAAAAAAAGGAAATCAAGTAAGAGTCAACCAATGAACACAAAAGTCAGTATTTACAGATTTCTTAGGGATAGGTTTTTTGATCACATTTTTTGCTCATAAAGCCCTCCTTTGCAAGAAAATACTAAATATAAGGAAGGTGTAGACAGAGGAGGAAAGCAAAAAATTTCTGAGCGATTTTGATAACATTTATCTTCTCAAATTAATCTATCAGCAGTTATGTAAATTACAATATTTTACATTTCTATGTCCTATTCAAAAGCATCCAAAAATTATTGTCTACTCAGTTAGCTTCACAAAATTTTCAGTTGTCAATGTACACCTACATCTTATGATGCATACATAGTTCACCTATAAAATTAATGCTGTAAACTGATCTTAAAGGGAGCAAAGATTGAAATTAATGTCTTTTCTCACACTCCTTGGCTCCAAGGTTTGAGATGCAAACATCCCAAGTACCGTATTTTAATTGTTATTATGCCTTCCTACCTTTTCTCCTCCTTTCACATAATAAAATCTCAGTGAATGTGAAAATCTGTGATAACTTACGGAGATCTATCATGCAGTATTATTTGGTGCATGGGGAATTTTATCCTGATGGTGACAAAACTGAATTTTGTTATGCTTGAGATCTAATGCTCAGTTGTCTTATATAATCCAACCCTGAAGTAGAAACTATAGGGATAAGATTTGTCAAGCTGTTATTACACTGCATGTAATTACATTAATTCTGTCATTGTAAAAGTAAATGCTAGTATAAATTTTCCATTAGATGCTTTAGTTAGCACATATTTCTTACAATGGGAATGTCTGAGTATCACTGAAACTGCGATACTAGGTTTCTGACTGTTAACATCTGGTCATGCTGAACTAAGGCTGTTTTATTGGTAGTGAGAGGGAGGAACCAAAGAGTTTCTTTGTAGAAAATTTTATCAAGCGTCCCTTTTGCCACATATAGCTCCGTTGATTCTTCTCTTTGGTATCCCGGTTTTAGATTATTACATTAATTGTATCAGAAACTTATTTTCCCATTCCAGTATTTGCTATTTCAATATTTTTCCAATTTATTTTCTCCTTTTTTCTTTCCACTTTTTTTAACTCTTTTTCTCCACTTTCTTTATCCTTCTTTGCATTCATCCACTTTGGCTTATTTTAAATAAAACTCTTGTGTACAAGCGCTGTGACCTCAAAATGCAAAAATATCCTCAATCAAACCTTTCACAGTTCTTTCAATTGGACAATAGTCTGAGGGGTTTCTGGGGAAGAACATCAGGGTTGTCTACCACTGTGCAGACAGGGAAGGCTTTTAGAAATAGGTAAACATAGTGCATATCCACAAATATGATTGGTTCTATATAATGTGTGCAAGTGATTCTCTTGGAAGAATTTCTTAAGACAGACAGCAAATTAGGCTCATAAAACACTGAGGTTGTCTTCTGTTAAAACTATTTCATCACAAAATGAAATCTAAAGCTCACTTCTCTGCATAATATTTTTAACTTTCCTTTATTTGTAATGCCTTTTGTTCCAAAATCCATTAATTTTTCCCATTGATGCTACTCTGCACTTCAATTTGTAGTCTGTTAGAAGAAATATAGTCACCATTACTTTTAACTAATTCTTATTGTTTAGTAGCTCTAGGTTGATCTTCACTCAAAAAAAAAAAAAAAAAAAAGAGCAGGTATGAGGTAGTGTAGTCAATTAAGACATTAAGGTTAAGAAAATACTAAAGAAATAGATCTCTTTTTCTGTCTTGATACATAGTTGTGGGCCATCATAAAGCACTGTTGGAAAGCTGGATAGAAATATTGCTGTAATAGAGATTTAGAAGTTTCAACCAGATTACATACCATTTTTGTGTCTAAAAAGGAAAATCCTGAATTGATAAAATACAAAATAACAGAGAAGTGTAAATGGAATAAGTCATCCTACCCAACTTTCTTCAAACATGGCATATGCAAAGAGGCATGTCTTTTTTTTTTTCTAAGTCTCTGTCATATTTATCTCCTTCAAAAGTAACTGCGGAAAAATTCTACCTATAACTATGGGTATATGCTCGTATCTGCCTAATTTATCTACTTTCTCTTCTTCAATTACTTGCAGAATCTGGGTTGAAAGTGCTGTCATAATCCATTTATCTAGACACATTTAGTCAAGTGATATATTTGGACTTCAAATAAATGTACTGAATGTGATTGCATGATCTTGCCCTATAGCAGTGTTCTGTAGACTGGTGAAAATTTTTCATTATGAGTAGAAAGCAAATACAACTTTCGAGTTTTATAATAGTAACTGTGTGGACCACAGGTATAGTTTTAGAACTATACTTAGGTGATGGTGGAAGTCTGAAAGTACTTTCTGTTAATTACTTTCTCTTGTAAACTGTTTCACATAAGAAGTGACAAGAACATTTTTTGCTCACTTATAGACATGGGACACATCTAACTAGAGACTTACGATCTTTGAAAAAATTGAAGTGGCCAAATTTCGGCTTTTTTGCTTGTTATCCAAACATTTAGAAACTGCTAGATCTGACTCAGTTTTCTTCCCAAGCAAGGCTTAATATACCTACCAACTACATGTTACTTTCAGAGAGTTTACAAATGGCACACTGGCTATGTATGAATCTTGTCATTCTTGGGAGTGTCCCTTCTGATCAGAAGTTCATTAATATTTTATGATAAAAATAATGCAAAATATTGATGGCATAAGAGGAAAAGCAATAAATAAATGTCTTACGAAAGCCTACAACTCCCTTCTGGCGTTAGTCTCTGAGAAGTGACTGCTGCAGTGCTACTTGCAAGGGGGATGTAGGTGAAAGACAGTTTTTTCCTGTGGCGATATCAGTATATCAGCTTTCATGTACGGGGGAAAAAAAAAAAGTAACTTTAAATCTAGATGGTAGTACAGTTAAAATCAGGCACGTTTATGCACATGGATGTACACATACAGATGCATATAGTGTATGGAAGTTAACTAGTGCTAAGGAAATGTACAGGAACATGATTCTAACATAAGAGTTGTTTCTAGGTCTCATATAATGAAAATGAAACTGCACAGCAAACCAGTCTCTTATCGTGCCTTTGATTTCATGTCTATAAACATAAAGATCTTTAAAAATGAAATCCTCATAATAAAACAACTTTTTGATTCATCTTGATCCTTTCTATGTGCTCTTACTTGGTGAGTCAGTGATTGATGAACTCAAGTTATTTCCTGAAATGTAAATGATTCAGGTAATCCCATTAGGAAAGATATGAAACTGTAAATTTCTTATGAAGTAAAAATTACAGTGCAGTCTGATGTCTGGAGAGCCATTTCACAGCCGCACCAAGGGAAAAAAAAGATTGATAAGCAAAAATATACAGCATGTGATCTACAGGCCAGTACTTCCTCAAATGATGATACCAATCACAATTGATTGAAAGCCAGTGTTTCACATTCACCCTAGATTCTAGATTATCCAAATTGCTCCCAACTCTTCAGGGATTTGGAGTTTTCTTATGTACCTTGCATTGGATTTGGTGAGAATGCATTCAGTTCAAGTCTTGCCCAGAAGGCTTTTGATCAGCATGATGACTGCCCATTTTTAGTAAGATTTCTTTCCTGTGAGAATAGTTTGGACTAGAATTCCTGATCCCCTTATGGTTGTTGTTTACCAGTGGGTATTGCGCTCCACAGAATTACAATTGGAAGATACTGTTTCACTTCTAGCTTTTATGCTTACCTTTCACATGTCTTTTCTTCATTGGGAGCCAAGATTCTGTTCTCTTTATAAAGGTTATCTTGTTAAGACATGATTGCATAAATCTGTTGTGGCATTCTATGATCCAGAACCGGATTTTGTAGTGTTGTATCTGCCCTTTAAATAGATAAATATGCCCATTGGAAGGCAATCCTTTCAGTTGGAGAGATGCGAAATAATGGAAGGCCGTAATACTCTTAATCTGATACAAATGAAAGGGAGGAGGGAGAAAACCCAAGTATCAGATGGCAGAAAAGGGGTTAAGAGGAACTGGGTATCAGTTATCGCTTACTGCAGTTCATTATTAGATGCTGTTTCCCATCCACTTGACAAACGGAGAAAGATACCCAAAATGAATTGCTTGGTTTCATATTTGCTAAATGGTGGTCAGGCTTGATGGCATTTTAAATTGCTCCACACAGAAGCACCAGCACCTTGCCCTCCGTAGCCTTCCTTTGCATTTTACTAGAGGAAAGTATATGTGATTAGAGGAGGCATGAGGTCTCGCTGAGGCAGGCTATACCATAACGCTCTTCTGAAGAGATGAGAATGGCACTTCCCAGTGGAGTGACAAAGACGCACTCATGCATGAAGGTAACAATTTTGATTTTCATTGATTTCCCGAAAAGCTTTCAGCTTTTCCTTCTAAGAGCAGGATATGTGACACAAAGTGGGAGACCCTACTGTTGCGGCAAGTGTTGTATCTAGTACAGAGAATTAGCCAGGTGGTTACTGTGAGCTTTTTCTTTTACTGCCTGAACAGATTGTGATTGTGGCTTTCATTTTCAATTTGTTAGCAAGTTTATATTGCGGTGGGAGAGACTGTTGAGGTTTAGGATTGTTTATATCCTTTGCCCAGTTACCTTCCAGATTTTAGGGAAATCTGATTTCATGCTCAAGATGTGCCCTTGGACAGAGCTGTCTCTGAATTTACTGCAGATTTGCAGTCCATTCTCGCTGCATTAATTTAGTTTTGTTGCTCTGATCTTGCTCTTTCTTAAAACGTAAAGCTTGCTGAGATAAACTCTTCCTTTCATAAATGCTAGTCAGCTCAACTTTGGGGATGCAGTACTTAAAGCAGTATGGGATTTAGCCATATAGCTGTGTTTGTTTATCGTCCCTGTTTATTTATTTACTAAGACATGGTGCAAGCTTTTCTATTCATTGGATATCTACCAGTCCAATAAAGATAGATTAGAGTTTCCTCCTGTTTTCTCTCAAACCTGCTTTTAAGCACTTAAGTATGGTTCTTGAGTTCAGTCTTCCGTTATCCTACGCAAACACATTGTACGCTCTTGCAAACCAGCATGTTAACTCCAGCTTTTAAACAAACTGTGTTTCTTGTCTTCACAACTCCTGCTGGATGTAATTTTCAGAACCTCAGTTATCAGATGATTAATAACCATTTTTTAATTTCTATTTAAAAGCTATGATATAGACATTTTAAAATTTGTTCTTTACTAACACAGTTTTGTCCTTATCCATATTTTCTCCTTGTGCTATTCATTCACCTAATATGAGTATGGAAAACAGTCATTTTTTTCTTTTTTCTGTGAAGGCTGAACAAATAAAGCTCATGCTTCATTGTCTTCACGCATTTTATCAACAGTAAGTCAGTTCTGTCTAGAAGACTGAACTGAAGCAAATTTTGGTAGGAGTTCGGCTCACCTATAGAACACAAAGTCAAGTTTAATTGTGTCCTGAAGCCTGTAGTAGTGGAGCACCATCAATAAATTAACAGTTACTTTAAGAGGTGTTCAAAGCACAGTTTGCAGTTCCTCTGTGTCTGATATGTTTCATGATGGATAGGTGTAAAAAAAACCCCAAACACTACAAGATGTAAAATTGAAATTGAAGATACTAAGTATTGAGAGTTAATATATTATATAAAATACTAAATATCAGTAAAATGCTTTTATTTTCTAGGGAGAGAAACTTAGAAAAACTAAGCATTCAGAAAAGTTTAATAGCTGGCAGATTCCTTATTGTTTGAGCTGATTCACCAAGGTGTGTTCCTTTTGTTCATCAGGAGTAAAGATACGATGCCAATGGTCAACAGCAATTTTCGTAGGGATTGTAATATAAAGACCTTCTGTCTTCCTCTTAGTGTTATACTTCTGAAGTTCAGTTAAGTGAAGCAAATACATTAATCTCTGGTGTTTTATTGGTTGCGTTTGTGGATGTGTGCTCAAGGTCTGCTGTTAGGTGTGTGATAACTTAGTTGGATTAACCTGCCTGCCAATGCCAACAGCATTTCCTAAAAACTCTTCAAAAAATCTGTTTTGGATAATGATGACAGGTTGACTGTTTTTTTTGGTGATGTTTTCTGATCTAGTTACTGATACAGTTCATAAGATAGATTTTGATAATCTGCTGAGTTGGTGCCTAATTAGAAAATTTTGAATTTAATTCCCATATTAGATACTGATGATCAAAAGTTGGTCAACATTGTTGTTCCAGATGTTCAAAGTTTATCTTTATTGAAGAATAGTGAACTTGCTCTGCTGTGTTACATACTTTGGTGCTTTTCTTCTTAGGAAACAAACTTCATTAGATGGATAGAGATGTCTGTCTTAACAGCAAAAGAAGCACTTCAGCCTTAACAAACTGAATAGATATCATCTGTTCCTGAAGAGTACTCTTTTGCACAAATGGCCAGAGCATATAGCACTTGATATATCTTTAATGCAAGGTGGAAAATATCTAACATTCATAGACTCATCTGCATTATCTTGCTTTTTGTATATAAATAAAAGTTCTTTGTTTGCTGATTTTACTTCTTCTAAGGATATTAAACTTCAGGCAAGTGCTGCTGTAACTCAGCTTTAATAAATTACATGCATTAATAAAAAGGGGTGACATGTTAATAAAAGTATGTCACCTGAACAAATCTGAAAACAATACAAAGGTCTGTCATTTTATCTTTTTAACTACAGTCAGTACACAATTGAGTACAAAAATTATCTTTGTTCTTGGTTAGAAGGGCAGATTCTGAGGTGGATACCTTGCAGTACTTGACCACTGTTTTTCAATAGTTAGAATCAATCACTAGAGGAACACAGGAAATGTCCAAGACAAATACTGTTGTCTATTACAGAGGCATGTACTATATTTTCTTTTTCATTGCTTTACCTAACTGTGGAACATAACGTTTTACAGAGTATTAGTGTTTCTCGGCTCTTACTTTATTTTGAATTTCATGTATCCAATTTATAACATTGAAAGAGCTTTGCCAGGTTTGATGAAATGTGGTTGAAATGAATTTTTGCCAGCTCTGAAAGCAGGTATCTGCTTCCAGTGTTTTTATGTAAGTCTACCATACTCTAGAGCTGTGAGAACGATCTAAATCACGAATGCTTTCAGTCTCTTCTGCTCCAGCAGCAAAGAGGAAAATGTTGATTCCATAATTACCAATAGTCAAGTTGCATTTATTTAAAGGTGCCGAACACTTGGAGAAAAGTGTCATGCTTGTTTATTGTGTTAGCTGAGCCTCACTGGAACTATTGGCTTCTTAATTCATTTGTAACATTATTTTGTTTTCTTATTTGTTCGTGAGTTCCTGAAGAGGAAATATTCCCATTTTGGAGTTAGCAGAACTTGCTACTGGATGCGATATCGTCCAAGTTTCTGTGCTAGAAATACTAAGATACTTTTTTGTTGTTTAAAGATAATGGTGTACAGGAGAGAATCCAGTCCTTAGTTAGGAATTAAGATTTAGGAATCTAAGAAGTAAAGTGTAAAGGAAGAACCATTTGTAAGTAATGAAAGTGAATTTTTTAAAAAAAACTACCTTTCTTGTTCAGTGTCTGCCTCTCTTACAGTAATTCATGATCATCTGTATAGACTCTGCACCTTTTTCTGTCTTTTCGTCACATTCTGTGTTGACATACCATGATGACAACTCTGTCTTTATTTTCCACAAGCTATCAGTGCTCAGATTAGTCTGTTTAAATAGATTGTATGTCCTTTGGTGGTCTTTGTATTCCCTCATACTGCAGAAAAGTAACTCAGCATATAAAAATTCTAACAGACCTGTTCTTACAAAGCATCTTTTAGGCTATAGTTTAGCTATGCCACGGGAAACAATTCTCAAACTGTGGATTGTGTTGGACACTGACTTTAAAAGCCTATTCTCTGTGGGTCAGGTGCTGAAGCAGTTCCATTTGGCCTGTGAGTTCAGCACAACGAATCAACTAATGTTCAATCAGTATTTTAATCAATGAATTATCAGTTGATACTTGATTATGTTAAGGGTCTTACATTGTAAGTTTACTCGTGGGTAGACCCTTGCATCACTCTGCAGTCCTTTTGATTTCCATGAGGAAATGTTCTTGCACATCCTGATTTTGCTCTGTGGCAGTTTCCAGAGCAGGAATTAGAATAGGTAGGTAAGAAATGAAAATAATAATAATAATAAAAAAATCTGAGACAGCCTACTCTTCTCTTCTTGAGACTCTTCATTGATTGTCTACTACAGACTTTCATTTATGGGTTTTCACTGTTGCTGTCGTATGTTTTCTTCTCATGAAGACTGTGAATTACAGCGTAGTAAACAAACATTTGCATTCTTCCCTAAATCTGAAGCCATCATAAATCAACACTACTTTGCTGCACGCTTTTGTTTCTTTGATTGTATTCATAATTGCTATAACCTTGGTGAAGAAATTCCTCTCTTCAAATAAACAAAATGCATTCTTACATGAAAAAGTATATATAGTTATAAAGTGCCATCTTTTCCTGGTTTTAGCAGGTATACACAGTACATTTTTCTAAGTCTTTTGCTTCAAATCCTTGCCATTGATAAGCAGTGAGGATACTTACCTTGCCTAATGTTTTTACTCCTTTACCTCTCTTCTTTCTCTCTCACCCCAAAAAGTCCACAGCATCCTTAGTTTACTGTACATTTTTCACCATATAGACAGAAAATGGGGGAAAAGCCATGTTTAATGTTTAACTACTTCAGTTTGTTCCAGTGCTTACAATATTTATGTTTGTGACTTTTCTGGATGGTAGATAGGTTTATACATAATCATTTTTTAAGGAGAATCTCCATGTTTTGAACTTCTAAAAATCCATTTAATATTTGAAAGTTCAATTTCTAAGTCAACTTACTATTTGTAAAGCAGTTCAATTTTGAAATAGGTTCAACATTCAAAACTCTGCACATTGGTTCCACTTCAGCGTGCGACAGAGACCTAATCCTCACAAAAATGCTATTTGATCCCAGAAAGAAAGAAAGATAATGGATTGATCCTCTACATGAAACCATAAAACAGAGTTCTGGGTTGCTGCCATTCAAAAGAATAGAAACCGGCAGCAGTTCTAACACCTTTCCAGTTTCAATTTTGTTGCATCTGTAGGCATCCTGCTGGAATGGTAAACATTTTAATGGTCAGACTCTGTCCACTTATACGGTTACTATTTCCCTGTTATCTCCTATTTTTTTTGTGTGAAACAGAAACAAAAAGGTGTCAGATAGCTGCAAATGAAGTGAATGGAGATGCCATTTGCATTCATTTCAGTTGAAGCAAATCCCCTTCTTTCCCATTTCTTTGCTGTCCTTCAGAGATCTCGTACAGCTTCTGAAAATCCGTGAGTGAGGCACTACATTTGGATAATGCGACTGAAACCCCATGCATCAGTCTATCGTCAGTGTGATAATGCTAAACCTCTTTGTATCCATCCTTTCTTTTTAAATCTAATTGATTTAGATTACTAGAAAGATTTCAGCTACACATGCTCTGAAAAGCTTTTTTAATTTTTTTTTTCCTCTAAAGAATCTAGAGTAGAGAAGACCGATGTAAAAGCTGATCAGCTTATATACTTTTACCTTTTTATTTAAAATGAGCTTAACTCAAACATTGTCCTGGGTTGTCCTTATTCAAAAAGATGAGCATGCATACTTCCATTTCTTTGGCTAAGACACAAATTGTGGGTGTCAGATCATCTTTAAACTTAAACATGCGGTATGCATTCTTGCTGTTTCTCAATGCTGACTTCTTTTGGAAACATTCCACTTATTTGGCTTACTGTCTCCCATACTAGGAATTAATCTCTTTCTGGTTCTGTTTGAGGTTTGGGGAATTACGCAGTTTCTTTAAAACCAGAGTCATCAGTTGAGAAAACAAGAGTGTTTGGAGTAAATTGCAGTGCCTCAGAATTTCTTGCCCAGAGATACCTTCTTGGCTACTATGGAAGAGACCCCAGGCACGGCTGATGCTCCGGCCTTGCAGGTGAAGGAGAAATAACAAGACAACTGCAGTGAGTGCAATATAGCATTGGCTCCATAATCTCAAGAGCCAGGCAATTAAACTAAGGAATTAGTTTTTGCGTTCAGAGTCAGAACTTTTAGGCTCAGATGGTTATTTGGGACCAAAAAAAAAAGTTTTTCAGCTCAGTACAGTTTGTTGCCTCAAACAGGTACCACCTGAAATGCCTTGTTACCAGAGGATATGGAGTGAGTGAGTGGGGCGTGTGGTCTGTACTCACAGTGCTACAGCTACAACTATCGGACTGCTTTGCAACACTGAATCACTAATAAATAAATAAATAAAATTTTCACTATAAGAAAAAAATGTTGCTAATTGCAACAAAGAATGACTTGATGACTTGAGGATTAATTCTGCTCTGCTCACTTTCTTCCTGTGCTCTTGAGGTGGTTAGACTTACTAGCAATTTCTTCTGTACCACACACTCATAAGGACACACACACACACACACACAAACCTAATCAGAAAAAGTTCTGTAGAACTGTAAAATTAATTAAGTTCCAGTAAAAAAAGCAATCCCAGAAGTTGACATCCGAATTGCCACAGACCAGTAGCTCATACATTTTCATGTTAATGTGTTTTGACAAATGCATATTTTCTGACAAAAAGAGTTAAAAACATTTCCAGGCAACTATGAGATGGTAGTGTGTGCCCCTCTCTGAACATGTCTTTATTCCTACGCCTGTGATCTGTGAAGGGCGACCACCACCGCTACGGGCCTGAGGGGCTGAGACAGCCTTCTCTGGTCTCACAGAGGGACCAACAACCCTTTAGAGCGAGGGTTGAGTCATGAAAAGAGATAGGTTACAAAGAGGCTTCTGTGCCATTTCTAAAGAATGTTCTGGACAGTGTTCTTAGTCATATGATTTAGTTCTAGGTCTTCCTGCAAGGAGCAGGGAGTTTGGACTTGATGATCCTTGTGGGTCCCTTCCAGCTTGAGATATTCCTTGACTGTTCTCTTCCTTGTTCATGACTCCTGGTCTGGCAGCTCCTAGTCTGGCTGTGTGTGGGACGTGCCTTGGTTCCCCCCACACCCCCAGCCCAAGCCCCAGTGCGTGGCACCTCAAATACCTGGGCACCACAGGAAGGAGGGGAGGTGCGTGCCCTGGGCCTGTACCTGTGCGGAAACAGCATGTGCTGGGCTGGCAGCTGGTCCCAGGAGCTGGAGAAGTATGAATTATGGCAATGCATGTTGTCTGTTGACTCGGGATTAAAGCAAAATACTCCTATGTGCCTTGTTATATAAACGGAGACATATATTGTAGCTATGTGTTCAGTACTTACATGTACAGCTTATCTTTTGCATGTGGAACTCAGAATATGGCTTGTTTTATGCTATCCTAGATAAATGTATTTCCTATCGTGACAGAATTCCCAAATGTGTGACAGAAATGAAGGACAGATCCAAGTCAAGGCTCTCTATAAACCAAATTCCAAGTCAGTGATAAGCACTCTGGGTTTCCGTGTTGGTATATACATGCTACGCTTTCTGGGGAAGAAGATCTTTTAAAAAAATCACATAACAATCCAAGAAGCAGCATTTATTGTCTCACAAGCACGGAAGGGTCCCCATTTGCAGCAAATACCACACCATTTGAAAACTAACAGTGGTTTCAGGCCAGGCTGTTCCATCAGAATATCTTCTAAGTTTCTTACAATTCTGGTATGAATTTGGATTTAAATGTTGTAACTGGTTTATATGAAATTAAATACAAACATGGATCTAAATACTTCCAGCTCTGCCGAAGTACCCGGATTTGGTTTGAGTTGACTGGTTTCATCTTTATTCTTAATTTGACCTTTATTTCTTAACCAAAACTGTTGTCTTAACTTATGATGATAACACTGAAAGAGTGTGCTAGAAAAGAATTACCCCCTCACACTCCATAAAATGTCCTATGAGCCTGTGTTTGCCACTTTCAGGTTATTTGATGATTTCTTGCCATTCCATGCAATTAGGGCCATGCTTCTCATCAATCAACTTGCAGAAGGAGAACCATTTTCACGTCACTTTTTGCTCACTTGAGTGTTTGGTTTGGTTACTAAAGGTGGCTCTTTATGGCAATTAATATTCACAAAGTGAAATATGTAGGGTTTCTCCTCTTCAGCCTTTACAGGAGGAATGTCCAAAAGAACGTACTGGCAGTATGTGTCAGAAAAGCCTGAAAGACTTCTAAAATTCTTCCTTCAGAGAAGTTCATGTGTATGTATGCGTGGAGGGTAAAAACTGGTTTTCTCCTTGTTCCCTAGTGATTGCAGAGGATTTGCTACATCGGCGGATCACATATTCAGGTCCAGATGAAATACCAAGTCACAGTAAATCTTCACCAGATTTATCTGTTTATGGGCATTTTTCTATATTCATTTTCCTATTACTTCCCAAGCTTGTTCTGCCCTTTCTGTAGGAAAAATAGTCACTATGCATGTTAGGTAAGTTGCCTAGCTTTGGAGGAAGCTTCAAGCTGTCTCATGGCTTAACAGCCGTATGAAGATTTAGAAATTATTTTCATCCTTTCTAGTGTCTCTACCAAATTTTTCTTTTGATGAACCAAGGTATAGATACTGTGCTGATTACAAGGTAGGAGGCAAAGCATGTAGTTACAGGTACTGTCATAGGATGCGGTGCAGGTATTGATGTCAGAAGAACAGAAAATTCAGTTTTGAATCCATCATAGGTTGTAAAATACAACTGTTTGAATGTTGCATCTGGCTCTGGAAATCATGAGCATCCTTGCAGTCATGGAGCTTTATGGTACTGCGATACACACCCTGCTTGTATATATCTTAAACCTGCCAGGGGCAAGATAGTATGCTTGTCTGACTTTTGGTCAGATCTGTGGAAGTTTTGTCTGTCCCTGCTGAACTCTGTCCCTTCCCACTTTATTTTCCCTTGTGCTCCTGGGAAACTTCTGTTCTTAGCAAAAGCTCTGAACCTGACTCTGTAGTGCCACCCCTGACCTGCCAGTTTATTTCTACACAGACATCAATATTCTACTTTGAGTATGTATCCATCTGTTCCTGTTTCTGTTCTACACACGTGCACACGCGTGCACACACACGCACACAGAATCACTTAAGTGTTCCTTCAGTGTGTCCTTTCAAAGAATCTCCTGATTCCCACTCAGATTTTCTGTGGATAGTTCACAACAGATTGCATCTCAGATACTTTTCTTTGCTTCTTCAACATTTTTTGAATCTATAAGCATAACCTTGGCGTTTAGAGGATACGCTTTCTAACATCTACAAAGCCTCCCCATTACCTTCCTCTGTGCCCTTCTTACAGCAGTAGGTAGGAGTGGAAATCCTGTGCCTGCAGCCTGGTGTCATAATAGTGTTTTGTCAGTTCCTTGCACTTCATCTGCATCCACTTGTCTTTTTATTTTACTTAAATTGCAAAATCTTTACTGTTTGAGTCACTTTTCTATTTCCTGATTTAGCAGAGCATAAGTGATGTCTAAGGCCTGCAGTACATTGTCATGATAACAGTAATTAAACAGCAACAGCATCAAAATGTATAATGTAGAAGAAGTCTTGTATATTAAATATAGAATGGGAAGGTCAGAACTTAGTGTTTTGGTTTTATAATGCTCCTGACAGAGAAGCTCAGCATGCAGTGTGATTTTTGTTCTGGTTTTACAAGATGTGAGGGATGCAACGTTTTGTTTCTTTATATGTCACTTCGGAGGCTGTGTCTGGAATGAAGACGAAGGAGGTTGTGAAAGGAGTGAAGACAGCTGTGTCCACACAGGTAGACTTCAGAAGTAGCACAGGGACGTTTTTCCTAGGGATATAGAGGCAGTTGTGTGGACACGGTTGCAATCCATACAGTCAGAGCTGTAACCCATTAAAAGTTGCTTCAGTAAGAAGAATTACAAGGAAAGAATCAGCAGGGGTTGTTTTTAAGCCCTTCAGTTTCTTATTAAGGAGGTCTGAATGTCTCCATTTAGGCAGTTGCTTTCTCTAGTATATTAATTTGTAATGTAAACTATCAGCAAAAATGTAACAGAAGTTACTTTTCTCATATACGCATACCACCTACACAGCCTTCCCTAGGAAATAAGGACTACAGGGGTTGTGTACAGCTTCTCCTCTGTTTGTTGCATAATGTAGAAAATCCTAGTAATCTAAAACCTAAGCACTTTATGAACTACTCTTCTTGGAGGGAAACATTTTCTGTGTTTCAGCGATAGGCAGAAAATAAGTTGATAAAGTAACTGAAGATACAATCATAATTTAAGAGCATATCCCAGCAAAGGTCCTGAATAGAGCATTCGGTGTTCTCCAGTGCATGCTGTTTTCCTTCCTGCCTTGTTTGCACTTAACAGTTGCTTTATGTGTATGTGACAATAGGACCCGCAATTGAAAACAGATGGCAAGACAAGCATGACCAATAACACATTGCCACTTTACCAATACTTTTAATAAAGTTGGAAGATCAATTCAATTTCTAGCTTTTGTCAGAGAAGTGTTGCCCAACAAGATACAGAATGATGAATGCTGATCTCTTAAACCCACTAAAGTATAAAGCGTTACAAAGGTTTTTTTTTAATACAACTGTGTGATAAAGCAGGCTTCTGTTGATGAATCACAGTGATGTGGCTGTCCTAACGCTTATCTAAAACAGTGAAAAATGGAGTCATTAGTAAAAATAAAATGCAAATATTACTGAATGCTGGAGCATTTTTCTTCCCATATTTCAGGTTGGATTTTCAGCTCCCTGTGTGACATTTACATCCACCAAGATGAAAATAAGATGCATAAACTTAGTTTCTCCCAGTACACCATAGAAATGAATTAGTGAACCAGGAGAGCTGAAATGCCACCTGCTTTTAAACTAAGGCTACCTTACAGGATAAAAAAGTAGGATGAGTATCAGGTATGAAGTATGAAAAGAACATTTCAGTTACAATCTAGGCCACTTACTGTCTTTGAATGTGTAAGAATGGAGCAAGGAGACAAAAAGGGAGGAATCTTGCCGCCCTGTTGCCAGCCTAAGGCTAATATGTTAATATCTCACAATGTTGAATTCAGGCTATTGAGATGCAGCACACTGGTTCTACATGTTATGCCCAGGTCACAAGCCTCTATTCAGATCCAACACTGCCTCCTTCATTTGTCCCTAATACCGTCTGGTTATTTCAGGATTACTCTAGGGATACATTCTAGATACATGCCTGATTCTGGATTTACAGGCAGTAAATTATACCTCTCTCCTGGTAGAAGAGGACAGGGAAAGAGCTGTGGACTCTTCCTCCTCTTTACTCCTCTAGAGTAGGTTCACCCCTCACATGGGTGATGTTGCTGTTAACTGTGCTCTCTGAGCTGGTGCAGCAGGCAGGACAGAAAGAGGAGGTTTCGGCTGCAGTTTCTCACTGGCTGAAGATATATGTACCTACAATTGATCAATACAGTCTGTTCTTAAGATTATTTTTTTTAGATTTTTTTTTTCCCCTAGTGTTAGTCTGGTAAGAGCTTAATGTAGACTGATCAGATATCAGACTATAGAAATGCCTTTATGCCTCTAGCTTGCATGAAGACTTCAGGTGTTAGGAGCTGCCAGCCAGAACAAAACTCTAAAGGGTAGTTGTCATGAATGGAGGTTATGGAAATTGTTCATTTGTCTTTTGTTTTCCATGCTACCTTCTCACAAGATACAAATTTTAAGATGAGGTTTTGATTTTTATCCACATACTGTCTTTTGGTTTTCTGGGTTAGCAAAAAGTGGTTTATCAAAAGCTTAAAGAGGACAGTCCCCAACTTCATTGCCAAGCCACCACTTTCCTCTGAGAGGGTGTATTTCTTCTGTGTAAGTCTTGATGACGGTCTGAGTATGTACAATGAATTTTCCTCAGAAACTTGAGTCCATTCAGCCTTTTTATCTGCTGTTACTGACAGAAGGTGTATTTCTTCGATGTGACCTAAGTAGTAGTGTGTGGATTAAAAACAATTTCAAAGAAATAAGCCCAAAACAGACTACTAGAAGACGACAATTCACTGTGCATGTGTCTTTGTTCTGAAACAGGAGAAAAAATATGATAGATTAAAATCACATTATTACAGTTTGCAGGGGGCGATGCTCAGGCAAGAATGTTCATAAGCACCGTATTCATAAACACATACCTGTACATTTAAAACCATAGAAAGTAATGCATAAGATTGTCCTGTGATGTAAGTTTTTGTCTTATGGAGGGAAAAATATGTACTAGTCATTCAGAGACAACAGAATTTTATTTTTCTTTATTGCAAGTTAATTGAGATTTGGTTTTTAGTCATACAGTTCATACAGTTCCTATCGGAGCCTACTGGTTCTGAAGAATATAGTCTTGTTAAGAGAGGCCAAAAAGCAGTTTCCCAATATAGGAAATCAACCCAGCATGAACATGGCGAGCCTTACTGCACACAGTTAAACGCGTCTGAGAGCTCCATGTATGTTTGTATGGTGTAATGGGGTAGCTTTAGCATTGCTAGCTTTGCAGGCAGAAAACTAGAAGTCTGAGATGCTGGCGGGTTTGTTCATGAATACCCCTAATTATGCTAAGGACTAGGGTGGGACTGTTAGATGGATTTGTAAGGTCATGGTGTAGATGGTTCAGGTTGGAAGGGATCTCAGGAAGTCGCTGGTCCTTCCTACAGAGCAGAATCAACTGTGAAATCAGACCAGGTTGCTCAGGGGTCAAACCAGTGAGGTCTTAAAAGCTCTGAGGATGGAGACAACCTGTCTGGGCAACCAGTTAAGATTATCCTGGAAGGAATATTTCATTTTCAAATTTGATCCATCAGTGCAATCTTAAAATATACACTGATTTAGTTTTCCTTATTTCACAGAATTTCTGTTTCTGAAAAGCAGTGTTTATTCCCCTATTTATAACCAACCAGATTATCTCAGTCTTCCTTAGCACTTCTTAGCTAAAACAGATTCATGAGAAAAAACTCCTGAGGACAAGGGTGTATATTAGAAATTGATTTAGTGGCCTCCCGTTGCAGTAGACTGGAACATCATCTTTTCTGTCCTTGGATGATATTATGATACCCATCTGGAGTCTCATAAGGGGGCTTGGTCCCGAATGAAGATATTCTAAAGAGATAATTTAATTTAGTTTGCTAGAGTAGCCTTCACACTACTGTGGGTGAATGGAGGAATAAGATTTGATTTTATTTTTGTGACACTGAATTTGACATCAAATACTATTTGACTACAGGGAAACAAGAAACCTCTTCTTGTTTCATAATGTGTCTCTGAAAGATCATCAATGCAATATTTACTTTGTTAATAATAATTATTATCTTATCCAGGATTAAATATCAATTAAATCCTGCTTCATCAAACATTCAGAGGAAGCTGTTTTTCTCTCCAAAATGTAAAAATAAAGACATTGGTTAAATGTAAGGAAAGATCCAAAAAGGAACTAACTTCCTTTGTAAAATCTTTGTTAGTGAAGTCTCTCAAACATAAATGGTTGTAAAACCAAAGTCCTCCAGTACCTGATAATTAGAGAGTATTAATTGAAAAGTTACTTCTTTAACAACATTTAAAAGCCACTTCAGTATAAATATAATTTAAGTAGAAAGATTTCACCAGCATGAATGGTGAATGTTGCGTATAAAACGTAGTATTCTCACTTCTTTGGTTAATTAATTATTCTTGGATTTCTGTGAGATCTGAGGCCATATTACCACAACCACCCTTTTCTAAAATATGCATACACCTTACCAGAGTAAGAAAGTATTTTGCAGCTTAGATGATTCATACACTGGATGATGCAGAGCTGGAATGGTACAAGTTTGTCATCCAAAAATCAAATTTGAGATAGAAGGCTTCACACCTGCATCGTTTCCTTCACTGCACCCAAACTCCTTTTAATGAGACTGGTTGCTGCCTTTTCCTGAATTGCATTGTCTTTCCAAAGCCATGAGATTGATTAATAACACACACACACAGTACACCGACCATTAGAGCAGCAATGAGGTAACTGGAAAGTGGTATCAAGTGTGGTAGAATCTGTAAAGTTTTGTCCCATAATATATATAAGCACAGACGTGCTATCGTAAAAATAAGTGAATGCGGTTCTGGAGTTCCAAACGTTAGCTTTTGACGTATGGCAGCAAATGAGAAATTCTCAACTTTAACTGTTAAGACAAAGTATTTGCATGCTTGGTGAATACATGAAGTGAATTGGAACAAAATTGTTTGCTTTTCCTCATACCATTTGTTCAGCTGAACATTTTTGTATGCATAGAGGGGAGGTGATTTTAATATAGGATAGTGCCAATTATAAGCCTTTCTGGTGGAGATTTTTTTCTGTGGTTAGTATACATTGTTTTTACAATATTGAACTTGTTATTTGGGACAAAGAGCACAGATTACTTAGCACAAAGGTCTTGTTTCTACTAGGATGCAGAGGCGATTTGGGCAGAGATAAAATGCAATCACTGTGAAATGTCCCATCTCTATATAATACATCTCTATTAACAGCAGGGAGTCACAGTAGTTGAAGTAATTAGATAAGGCTTTGTTCCTTTCACCTAAAGGAGAAGCCATGTGGTGGTGAAATATAAAAGAAAATTGCTAGACCATATGTATTGCAGTTCTCCATTTCCACCAGGTTATTTTCTTCTGTAAAATGCTTACTGCAGAATATTGACATCTGTAACAAGGCACATTTATACTTTGTTAGGTCAGAACTATGGGGGTATGCATTTGAACTTACGCCTACATCATCGCTGACAAGTATGTAAACTGCTTTAAAATGGACTTCCAGTAAGAAAATATGCAGAAATGTGCTACTTCCCATAGGCACATTCTGCTAGTTTTTGAAGTGGAGGTCAAAATTTGTAATTTCCTAGTAGACTGAGGATTGATTTGTACCAAGATATTTTTGCAGCAAGTGTGTGTTTGCGGGTTCATGAAAAGTCCATGTAAATCAAAGCAAACATTTTTAAATTAAGCCAATTATAAGTCAAATCAAATTTCTCACAACTCAAATTGTTAGACTGAACAGAAAAGGACTAGAAACAGAAAAACCCCAAACCCCAAGAGAACTGGGTGATGTTACCTTTTGTGTTGCAGCTTCATCAGCAAACGAAAATTCTGCCTCCCAAGCGAGCTGATTTAAGTGGAGCTTCACTCACACATATCCTGTGCGTTCTGACCCAGAGAAGGCAAAGTCCCTAAGTGAAGGAATTATAAAGAAACATAACAAGGGGTAAAGAGAATATAGTGATCAGTACTTGAAATGAGGAAGAAAGGCAAGAAATCACTGCGTGCCCCACTGTCAAGCAGGTAAATTGAAATAACAACAGCAGCAACAACAATAAAAAAACCCCACCCTATTGTTATTATAGGCATAATTCTAAATTCTTAGGCACTAAAGAAAAGCAGGAAGGCAAATTAGTGACAGCAAGGAAAGTCAAAGTCATGATGTTTCTCATATGATGATATCGGCTCCGTACAGCTGCTTGAAAAATGTGCATACAGTATCAAGAAATTAACATCTGCTTCTCAGTATGCAGCAGGCCACCAAAGCTGCTGTGGAGAAAAGGTGGGAGGAATGGATGGATAGGAACTAGATCAGGATAAGCAGAACAAGAAGTGGCATCCCACTGAATGGCATGACCTCTATTATAACTTTCTAAGTCATTTACTCCCACTTCTCAACGTAGGGGCAAGCATTCAGGATGATGGAGGTAGCTGCCATAGGCAAGTTAACCTGCTAGTAAATTTGCTAATGTGGGATAAGTTTCATTGAACGAACGCTCTCCAGAACACACAAAATACATAATTTCAAGGTGACAAAATCCTTGACATGAACTTGTGAACACATTGCCTGCCACCAACTTTCGACAGGTACACAACTAATGTGGGGAAGCAAGAAGGTAAAAGACTGTCAGATACAAGTGTGGAGAAGAATGATGATAGCAGAGCAAATGTATAAGGATCCATTTGTGACTAATTACACATAATGGGAGAGATGGGAATTAGATGTATAAAAAGCTATTGCTTCGGGCACGTTTTTTGCCATCTTGGAGGGCTTTTTTATATTTTATTTCTGTTCGGCTCAGTAAATTCTTTCACTTTTAATGGTTCGCTACGCTGAATAGCAAGAAATTATAGGACAGAGTTTTCAAATGAAGTTGCTACCTGTATGATGCTAAGAAAAACGTGGGGTTTCCTTTCTGAGTATCTTGGTAATTCTGAAATTCGTTATTAAGAGCATGGAAATTGCTGTTTATAATTTGTGTGGTTTTTTCATCTATACACACAGGCATACACTGTTAAAAACCTTTCTTTTTAAAGAATAATGTGCTATGTTTGTTTTCGTTTCCATTATTTTCACATACTAACAGTAATTCTTGTCTTTCTTTCACATTCTACACCATGCGTAGTAAAGGAAAAGTAATATTTCTGATCGTTTCAGGAACCCATTTATAATGCAGCACTGCTCAAAAGAAGTTTTAAGATGGGCTATATTTGGTTTGAGAAGAGCACAATTATCTAATAATCCAATAATAATTTAAAAATCTGTGATACCATCTGTGCAAAAGCCCTGATAGAGGCTCTGCTTTAGCACAGTATGGCTTGTCTATAACATGATTTGGTATCTTTAGTCGGCAGATGTTTTTACTAGCTTTACTATCAGAATAATCTTTCTTTCTCCTCCGTATTATATGCACAGAGGTCCACTTCTGGAAAAAAGTAAAAAAGACAGTATTGCTGTTGTAAAAAGGCGTTGTGTTGCTGTGTGCAACAATTCTGATTAACAGATCCTGTAGAAACAGTGTGAACCAAATTTACAGTAAAATTTGGAGAATTTTGCCAGGTAAAATGTTACAAAATGCTAGAGATGGTTATTAGTTACAGAGGTATCTAAGAATGTTGCTTATTTAATCAGTTTAAAAAAAAAAACACTTTAGAAAAAGATTGTTGTAGTTTTGTGAGTCACTTTGTCTGAGCTGTTTTTTGCATAAATTGTTTTCTTATTTTGAACAACGAAAAGAACTGTTAAAAATCTGTTCTCTTCTATCACACACCTATGAACCCGTGAGTGCAAGCTTGTGTGAAGTTAGGGTGCTAGCCACCATGTGAACACAGATGTAAATTATATAGCGTTTCAGCTTAATTCTAGAAATAACAGCTACATAATACTGTGGATTTATGCAGACA
This sequence comes from Falco rusticolus, assembly GCF_015220075.1. Classification (NCBI taxonomy): domain Eukaryota; kingdom Metazoa; phylum Chordata; class Aves; order Falconiformes; family Falconidae; genus Falco; species Falco rusticolus. The sequence continues at coordinate 117,495,744 of NC_051187.1, read as the reverse complement.
CATTCACCATACTAGTTAAATGTAAAAGAAATATCTCCAATCTGGAAATTGTATATTCTGTAATTTGCTTTGCCGGTAGGGACTGAGGAATAAATGGTAACAAGAACAGAAAGGGGGAGAACTGAGATCCCGAGGATTCTGCCTTACGCAGCTCCAACACCTGCACATTCACAGACAGTTTTTGCTCGGCCATCTGGGGGATTTTTGTTCAGAAAACTGCTATTAAATACTCTTTAATTCATATTCTTTTAGTCTGTCAGGATGCTATAGGAGAACCTGAAAGATGGGTGAATTTCTGAGTCTGTGTGACCTGATGAGTGGGTTGGGAGAAAGGTAAGCAGAGAGGGAAAAGGAGAGAAGGAAAAAAAATAACTATGTCTTAAGGCAGACATTTTCATTTTCCTCTATGCATTGTACATAGAATTAAGAGGTTAGTGGGTTTTTCTCCATCTTCTGTCCTCGTTTCTGTAGAAAAAAGATAGGAGATGATCCTTGGTTATCTCTCTGGACCCGGCCACTAGGGAACACTCAGAAGAGATGTGTACCATAGAAATGGAACGGAATCGAAACATTCACAAATACTATCTACTGGTAACACTTCAGTGTCATGGGCTTTATTTAAACCTTAGCCTGAAATCTAAAATACTCGGCATTGCTGCACGAAACACCCGTAACATGTAAAAGGAAGACTTTCCAGTAATACTTCTGGAGCATCCTATTGTGTAATGACTTTGCATGTTTATATAAAAAACACTTTGGAAGGGTTTATATATGAAACACTTTTCAAAGGTGTGTCATGCAAGAGACTTTCTGATAGGCAGCTTCTCATTAGTATTTGCCTCTTGTGAATCATTCATTTTGTCACAGATGTAGCGGCAGTACTCTGCTTTTATTAAAATGATAGCTTTGTTGACTATTCAATGTTTGGAGTTATAACAAGGGTCACTTTGTGTCTCCTTTGTCACCATGACCTTCAGATTATGTCTTTACTTTCCACTTCAGTCTAACATCCTGCTTTCCTTTACTTGATGGCTCCATGGTTCAATAGCACTTAGAGAGATATTGACAGCAAATGGAAAAGTTTGAAAATACTCATTTAAAATAAGACCATCTGTGCAAACTGTATACCAAATTTATTTTCTTCCTCTTTTCAAAATGAAGGCAGTTACTTTAAATGACAGCTTTTGTTTTGGTTCTTCAACAATTTTTTTTTTTTTTTTTCCCCCCTCCCTGACTTCTGTGCAAGGGGTTTATCTCAAGCTATACTGAGGTCAGTCAGTCTTCTTCCTACTAGAAGTTAGTATATCCAGCTTTGGGAAGGAAACCATTATATCTTCCAAAGATGATGTAAATATTGTGTACTCTGCTCACTGCCACTGACATGAGAGCACAGCCTGGGGAAGTGACCACTGTGAGGTTATCTCTGTATCTTGACAGGCCCTAGCTGCTGTTTTGTCGTGTAGGAACTATTTCTTCTCATCTGTGCCGGAGCAGTCTCTGCTGTAGGATTGACAAATACATACTTCAGGACTCAGGGAAGCAAATTTAGCTTGCAGATGGGATGTTGACTCATGGAAATGTTCTCACATACAGATTAACGGACTACTGGGGGCACAGAAATACATCTACATGGACTATACAGTTTAACAGAAACATAGAAACCTCCTTGAACTGTGGTGCTGTGTGTTTACTTGAATGAAGGAATTCTAGCACACGAGTTAGTGTTCTAGTTCACAGTTCTTCAGTATTTCTTTCAAGTTTAAGACATACGTTTCACTCTTCTTCATTCTGAAATGCATGCATGCATTCCAGAATGTCATGATTTTTCTTTTTTATTAAACTAGAAGTATTTGCAATGTGTTGTCCCCTGAGAGATATGACACAACATGGAACATCTTTTACACCTTTGGAAATTACTTTCCCTCAGTTTCATTTGATGGCAGCCTGGGCTGTTTTGGTCAGGATAACTATGTGTTTAACCTTTGCACTACTCACAGTAAAGCACTCCAGTGTTAAAGAAATGTAATTCTGGTACTCCTTGCTGTCCTGTTTCTTTGTGACTCTTGTTTTCCCGGCAGCCTTGCGACACACTGCCTAAGCCATGTCTTCTTGCGTTTCTTAACTGTGTTTCAACCCATTTGAGTCAGGGATCAAAGCAGGACACTGAAGTGAATTTACTTTATTAAAATTTTTCAATGACCTTCATGTAGCTAACACAAATGAGTTCCATGTGATTTGGCTTTATTTGATTTGTCACTAGCATTCGACATATTGGATCAGGCACAGAAAGTACTCTTACAATACATAGTACCTTGGCTGTCATTGGTGCTTGATGTCCAGGGCAGTGCATCCTTTTCTTTTGGGCTGTGTCATTCTGAACATGTATTTAAGGTGATTTACTCAGCTAGGAGGGGACAGTTGGATGTTACATTTGTTATTTCAGTGTTTTTTTTCCTTTTAGGACTGTTGATTTTTACCAGCCTGTTACGAATTGCTTCATTCCTATGGCTTATGTTATCACTTACACACAGATGACATACAGATCCATAATTCCTGTTGGTGTTCTCAGATTTTGCCTTTGTATTTCTTTGCTGCATCATCTCTGTAACTGGATGCATACTAATCTTTTGTTACAAACAAAGAAGTCAAAAGGATTCTTTTTAATCCTGTTGTTTAGATTTTTTGCTCCTAAGTACTTTATGTGTCAAATATTCCTTCTGTTTCCCTGCTTCTACAGTACTGTATGAGAGGTTTAAAATGTTCATTATAATTTATTGTATAATGAACATCTTGCAGTTCAAAACTAGATTATTTTTTTTTTTACAGATCGTACGTTTTCCCTATATGCAGATCTTCAAGTCTTTTTATTTCTTTACTGCTTATATTAAAAATCAAAAAATGCCTGAAACAACTGGTCCCTGGTCTCTGCAAGTCAGGCAGAGCACCAGCTTTATTATAAGACTACCACTTCTCAGTCCAGTGACCTAAATTTTAGATTACAGCAAGTACGAAAGCTACTGCCTGCTTTTTTTCCATGTGCAATCACATTTATATGATTTGACTTCTTTTTGTAGACTTGCCCAGAATATCAATTCTGTTTGCATCTACAGTTTTTCTTACCTAAACCGTAGGAGCTATAAATATAGTAAAAATACTTTTTGACAGATCTTTATTTCCTGATATTTAATAGCATTCTTTGTCAACTTTTAACGTACTTTCAGTTTTGATTTAAACTTGATCTTCAGGTAATTTTTTGCAGAATACCTACCCTTTTGTTACATGCTGTTATTTAATTTTTGGCTTGGTACATGTTCTTTTTATTCAGTATACACTTACGTAAAATGTTCAAATTAATAAGGCATATTTAGAGGTTGATAACACTGTTGTCATTGCTTTACCCTCTTGGCAGTAATGTGGATAGGTATTATAATTTTCTACTGATGATGTTCTTGTGTCTTTATAAAATATCACTTTCATTTGCAGAATGTTGTCAGTATGATAGCCATAAATACACACAGTTGCTACAGTGGCACTAATAGTTTCATATCTACAAGGAACTATCCCTTTTGATGTTTTTATAACTGGTATGTAGACAGGCAGTAATAGTGGCTAATCTTGTGCTAGAATTATGGTGAAGGCATCAGCGTGATTCTTGCATTGAGCTGGAGAGCCAGCTTCAGGAGGAGAGGTGTAAATCCAACCAGGAAAGCAAGGAAATGGTTAAAAACTGGGGGAATATGTTAGGATTTCTGTGTACTCACAAGTCAGATGTACACTTACAGTTCAGGTTAAAGATCAGAAAGCGTGTGGAACAGATAGCATCCAGTGCAGGGAGCAAGCCAGACAAGGAGCTACCGGCAAGAAGAGGTTTGTTGCTACAAGGAGTGAACAGCCATAAAACTCACTGCACTGCAGCCAGCGATTCAGGAGGCACTGGACTTTCACAGACTGACAGCTGTAGTGCATATGCCACAAAGTTGATTTTACTTAAGCTTTTGTCATAGCTAGAAAAGTAAATAGTTCACCTGATGAATAAATAGACTGAAGGTGCATAAGGGTGTCGCAGCACTCTCCAAACTATCAAGCTGCAACAAGGTCTTCTACCATCTCATACCAACATACTCTTCATGCCAGGCCCTCTGCTGCCTTCTCCTGGTCTCTCCTCACCCAGGGGGCTCATTCTCTCTCACTTCTCTCTGCTTCTTCCTCCTCTCTTCCTCAGCTCCTCTCTCTTTATCGGCTGCCCAACCACTTAACAGAACCAGCCACAGCTGCACCTTACCTAGATCATCCAAACCGCCCCTGAAGCCAGCCCACAGCTGTATGTTATCAATGCTAATTAACCCAGCTTCATTCTTCTACATAAGGGTAACCTTGTTTGCACAGTCAGCAGAAAAAAATATCATTGGTTTTCTAATGGTTAAGTTCCTGTAAACTTGTTAAAACTCATTGGCGTGATAGGTGTTCTCTCTACAGCTAACTGGGTGTAGTACAGGTGTGTTGCTGTGGGGTTGGACGTGCTGTCAGAAGGCTTTGGTAGAAGCGATGTGGAAGCACCAGCTGCCAAAGGAGGTGTTTGTTGGTTGAAGATACATTTAGTTTTGTTGTATACACGTTCCGTAAGATAACAGACCAAACCACTCTTGTAGAGACTGAGAAGCTGTGGAAACGTTACTCCAATTCCTTACGTACCCGTTGTGTGTGGCTACCCCCTCGCTCTCCTCTCATCCAGGCAGAGCAGCGGGTTTCTACATGGGAACCATTTCATTCCTTTGATTAAAGCGCTTGGCTTCTTGAGGTTGTGTGTAAGCACACATACCCAGTGGCAGGAAATGTATTGATTAATGCAAGGTTCGTGTGGTCACCAGAAATTTCAGGGAGAGGCATATTGTTTTTAGGTAAGTGGAGTACACACTAGGGAGTTTGTGGCACAGTGCCCTGTGGTTATTTTGGTGGACATGCCCGGAGGTATGAAGGACATGCAATTACTTTCTCTTGGACTTCTGAAGAAGAACAATGCCACTGTATGTTAATTTCTAAACACATCACTAAAATACTACTAATAAATTGATGTAAAATCATTGAAACGTTAGATGCTAACAGCATGAGACATGCTCTTAACTACCTTTGGGGATTACAAAGGATGAGACTTTCTCTTCACTGTGGCTAGTGGCTCAGGAACCCTATATGGGAAGGTCTGGAGTGATGAACAGGCAAAAGTGGAACAGGGTTTGGTGGGTTTCTTTGCAGTAGGAGAATGAAAAAAAAAATAAATGTAGCAAGAGACAGGAGGAGGAGAGTTTGGCTCCAGGAGCACCGTTCTGAGCTCCCTGTAACCACCTGGAGTTTTCTAGAGATACTGGCAGGCTTCAGCTTGTGATTTAGGAGGTGTGTGCTGGAGGCTGGCTTGTGAATGCCTTGCCTAATGCAACCCATGAGTGTTTGTATGGAGAACAACCAACTGGCCTTTTTTCCAAAGCCGTAGCTCAGCTGTTTTATCAGCCAGTGCACTCAAAATTGAAATTTTTGTCAGATAATGTGTACCTACTCAGCAATAGAAAATGCTGGTAGTAGCCACAGGTGAATCTTTTATAAATGAAGTTTCATTTTATATTGATTGCCCAGCAATGTTGTCTTTGTCATATTGATTTCCTTTTCTCTTTTGATAATAATTTTAAGCTTTGTGTCTTTAGCAAAGACTTACTAACATGCAAAAGTACTAGCAAGAAGAAAACAGACATTTAAAACAAATATTCAGAGACCTTCACTATCCACATCTTTCCAACACAGCAGAATTTTTCCTGGCCAAATCTGTGGTGGTCTCAACGCTCATCTTGATTCTCATCCAAACAATTAATCTTCTAAAAGTTCTTCTGAAGCCAATAATACTACTACAGTCAGCCTAACAGGTTTTTATGTGTTCTCATTTTATTTTCCCCTTTCTTAAGTACAGATAAGGCTTTCGTTATTCTGTATTCATAAATACCGACTCATTTTGGTAGATTCATTAAAATAATTTTCTTCTGTGCCATTTTTTCTTTATTTCATATCTGTAATGGCAGTTTGAATTTCCCAACCCAAGGCCTTTAAGTGATTTCACTTTTTTGCTTTCCTTTAGATGTCATGATTTCCATTTACACTTTTAAATACTGCTATCATGGTGAATAATATTCTTACTCCTTTCCCTCCCCCCCCCACCCCCCCCTAGTTTACAGTGCTGTTAAGTACTGGTGTCCTTAATGAACACAGAAACAGTATATTTAATTTGGGGACTATAACTTGATTGACTTCGGCTGAATGTCACTGAAAAAATCTGATTTCCTTCTTCATTTTCCATCTTTCCCTTCTATGGCTTAAGGAACTTTTTCTGTTTATTAGATCTCCCTCCAGAGTTATAGCTCAACTTCAATCCTGATAATTCCTAGTTGATCTGTACACTTTAAGATTTCCAAAATACATGCTTTTTTCGATTCTGCTTTTGGAAATAGTTTTATATCCTTCTGCAGTTGATGCTTTTCCATTCATATGTTGCCCTGTTCCTCAAGCTGGAAATTCCTAGTAATTTTTTAATCTTTGCCTTGAATAACCTTCACCTTCTGTTGTAGTTGAGGACTTGAACTCTTTAATCTCATTGTCTTTCCTAACTAGCTACCCAGGTTTGTCCTTTTGAAACCTAAAAATATCCCTTAGCCCTGTGTTACTTCACCAAATCATCCTGCAGTCAACTTGCTCCATTATTAGATTTTATCAAATTTTTATCATGTAACTCCATCAGATAAAATTTATTCTCGTTTAATCATATAGTACTGTAAATATGTCAAAGTCAAATTAAAGCAAAGCCTTCTCCTGCCTTGTGTGACTTCTTTGTCACTGTCAACCCTCCTGTTAGCCATGTTTCCTTATTAGTAGCTGTTACGAATAGCTTTGACTCTGCACTCTTTATTGGCAAAGGTGAGGTCACCTGTAAGTGCATACTTCCAGCATTTCTCTATCTTATAGAATCACAGGATGGTCGGGGTTGGATGGGACCTCTGGAGGTCATCTAGTCCAACCCCCTGCTAAAGCAGGGTCACCCAGAGCGGGCTGCACAGGTGTGTTCTGAATGTCTCCAGAGAAGGAGACCCAACAGCTTCTCTGGGCAGCCTGTCCCAGTGCTCTGCCACCCTCAAGGTAAAGAAGTTCTTCCTCATATCCAGAAGAAACTTCTTGTGTTGCAGTGTGTGCCCGTTTCCCCTTATCCTGTCGCTGGGCACCACTGAAAAGAGCCTGGCCCCATCCTGCTGACAACTGGCCCTTCAGGTATTTGTAGCCATTGGTAAGATCCCCTCTCAGTCCCCTTCAGGCTAAACAGGCCCAGCTCTCTCAGCCTGTCCTCATCAGGGACATGCTCCAGTCCCCTCATCATCTGTGTGGCCCTACACCATTACAGAGATCTCTACTGTATTAAAATTTGAATTTTTGCGTCTGAACCTTTGGGTACCTAACTGTAATCCATAAGAATTTCTAGTGTTGATCTTTTAAACAAACAAAAATAAAAATACCGCAAAACTCCCACAAACAGCTGGGTACAAAAACTTCATCTCATAAGTGTACAGTAGTGAAAAAGATTTTTGAGATTATTTTATTATTTCAGTTGGACTTGTTGATCTCAAAGCTCTTTTCCAATTTAAATGATTCTACGATTCTATTAAACTGACATTATGGGAATGAACTAAGACCTCTAAAGGAGTACACAAATGACGTTCCTGATCATCAATGTCCTTTACAATGTTTAAAATTCTAATCAAAATTTGAATTTTGTAGCCAGTGAAGTCTTGGAGAAATAGGCAACAAATTACAGTAGAATTTGATATTGAGTATATTAGAAGGCATAAATGGACAAGTAGCGTGATGGAGTACTTCCTATTAACAAGTGCCACAAGCTTCTGCTTTCTGTCCATATTTTAAAGAGGCATTACCTGTTGCAGAATTGAAAAGCATTGGCACTATAACACCTCCTACACTGGAAATACTGCCTTTTTTCCTTTTCTTAGTATGATATTCTTAGAATGTGTTATCCTTCTATACAAAAGATTGAAAAAAAAAACCCAGACCAAAGCAGAACAATCCTTGCATTTTATGACAAAAATATTTCCAGTGGAAGAGGAGGATAATTTGTCACTCAGCAATTTTGGAGAGTTCTGTAAAGGAAAGAATTAATTAATGATATTATTTCCCAACTGCAACACTCTTCACGGGTGTTTTCTGATTTAACTAACAGGTACATCCATTACATCTTTCTCAGTCATGACATTTCGCAGAGCAATTAAAATGTTTGAAGGGACCCAGGCCATCCAAGCATTTTTCAAAATTATTAGGAACATGGAGTGCTGTCTGTGGGAAATACGATAGCACTAGTCATTTTATCATGAATTTCTATTTCAGGACAGGAAATGAAGACCGTATTTTCCGCCTAGATACATCTACCTTGTTGTAAAGCAAAGGCTGGAAATATTTGAATAAGCCACCATTTTAGACTTACGAGCAGAGGTGATGGACAAACATGGTAGGCGAAGCTCATGAAAAGAATTCGAAACGAGCAGTTGGGTGCCAGTTCAATGACAGGGGGGATGTTCTGGGACGCTGTTGTGCTGATACGATGTCATGCATGTAAGCTTTGCTCTTTGCTTATCACCCCTGAGGTCTCAACTGCAGCAACTAACGTGTACTGCCTTGTTTTGAAGCAATTTATTTTACACTGTGATCCATCTGCTGCTTGCTTGATTTTTTTGAGAGTTAAGTGCTGTTGAGCTCACCTGGAAGAGCTACAATAATTAAATTCTAAACAAGGGGACCCAGGAGCCTTCCCAGCTCTGAAGTCTTGGTGCTCATGTCAGTCATGTCCTCAGTATGTGTAAGGATGAAATCTGAGCGTACGGCATCAGCATCAGTAGGCAGGAGCGTGTCCCCGTTTTCTTTGGAAGAGGAAAGGAGCCCCATTGTGCTTAAGTGCTGCAGGTGACTTCTTGTGTGGAGGGACGCTGGCTGTGGGTACTTGGTCCCTGCAGGTAGGACAGTAGATGCCCACCCTGGGGTTACTGATTGCGGCAAAGTGTTTGCTTATGGCAGCTAACTAGATGGCTCCCTCACACACGCTGTATGAAAGGCCAGAGCTAACGTGACCCTTTGTTATCACAATACCTCCTTATTGTCAAGAAAACTAATTAATGGAAGTACAACCAAAAAGCTAATATATTGCAAGGAAACTGTAACAATGACGCTACCTCTTCCTCAGTTGTCAGTGTATAATAGAAACTCATTAATAATAAAAACATGCAGATAAGACATGAAACAGAAAATAGTTTTATTAAGAAACTACAGCTCTTAAAACCCAGCAGGTTTGTGGGGAATTCTTGGCTATTTACAAGCTGGATAAGAAACACTCAAGTAGGCACTCCCAGCAGTCGCTGCACTGCCTGCTTCTTGCTGTGTTTTCTGTTTCCTTGAAGTCTCTGAGCCCTCTCACCCCATACGCCCACAAAGACATTCTTTTTGCTGCTTAACGGATCTCTGGGGCATCTTTATGGGTTACAGCTGTCTGATAAGCAAACAACACATGATCAAGTCTGTTCCTAAGACATTGTGGAAGTGAGGCAGAAGTTGTAAAGCTTGTACAGTTTACCAAAAGTGCGCATTTTATATCTCTCTGGGGTTTAGCTAGCTTTAGGATTTTCGACTGTATTATTTTTTGCTGCTGTTTTATCTCACTCCTGAAAACCTCTTTATCTATCATTGCTTCCTCCTGCAAATACTAGATCTCGTCTACTGTCATGGACTTCTCCTGTACTACATATATTCAGAAAAGAGCGCATTAAGAAATAATGAGCGTACTCAAATGAGGAGGGGAGAAAGAAGGAAATGCTACGTAGTTGCTCTCAGGAATACAGGAACAGAAGAGAAGGAAATTGCTTTAACTGCAGGGGACATACCATTGCTGGCTGGGATGAGCAGGAATATTGAGGGATGGGAGTACAGACTTCTTACAAAGCCCTGTTAAGGCAGGACAACTGTCAAGCGCATCTGGGGGGATGAGACTAAGAATAATGAAAAAGAGCAAAAAGAGATTTGATATCCAAGCAGGGTGGCCAATGGCATTAGCTTTTTGAGCAATGAGTCTTTTATTCAGTCACCAGATTAAAGAAAAAACTTGTAGGAGGAGAACAAGAAGGATACCATCGTGCTATCTTATTTTTAAGCTATGTAGTCCTTTACTATCCACTGCCTTCTCTCTCCCTCTCTTTTTAATAGTAGCTCAGTCTATTTTGACACAAGAAGCCTTATGTATTTTTAATAATCTCCAAACAGAGTATTTTGAGTTTTCTGGAAAGAAGTGCCATTTTTACTGCTCAAGCGATTACTGAATTTGTCCAATGTTCACAAATACTTTCACAGAATTAACTGATACTACAGATAATGGACTATTTCTAGCGGGGGGTGGGGGGGGGTGGGGTGGAATTATTAATGCTCTGAATACTTGATACCCTATGGGCACACAGTGTGTCATGAAAGATAAATACAATTTAAATAGATTATTCATGCAATAAAAAGAATCATATCTCAGTGCCATGATGTATGGCATATATTCCACTTCAGAGGAGGGTTCATATATCATACATATCGCATAGAGCTCTACGCATGAATTATTTGTTTCTTTTGTAGCATGTGTGCAGTACATGATAGATTAAAGAACACAATCCAAGTTTCAGTTGACATACTAAAGCATTGCTGTGCATAGAGATATTATTTATGAAAGAAATATTATACAATCATAAGTTTTCAACAGGGCCTGGTTTCCTTCTCTTTTGAGGCAGAATAATAGCAAATAAGGTAAAAATCTTGAGGAAAGCATTAAAGGTTTTAATTCCAAAGCTGTATCCCTGTAGTTTTATCTAGTTAGGTGCTCACACTGGTATTAAATCTTCCTATTCAGGGCTGCTGTTCAGTTCATCTTAAAAAGATGGTGTGAGACTTGACCTCTTTCGCAGCTCATATCCACAAGTTAGTAGGGGATCATCCTGTGCTGTGAGCTCAGATTTATTTGAGAGGCTGTGTATTGCAACTGCATTTTGCTGGTAACTGCAAAGGTATTGAATGGTCATGAGTTACTGATACCTCACCACACTCAAGCCTGTATTTGTCCAAAATGTCACTGTTAGCATGGTTTCATGTGCAGAGTCAGAAGTATATTCTCAGTGACATTGCTGTCCGTGAGTGTCAAATGAACTATGCCTCGAAGAAATTAATTAGAATATGCATACTAAAATAAAGCCTTAGTCATGGAAGTACTGGCTACTTTTCCTCTCTTCATTTTGGAGAAGATATGAATATGAAAACATGTTTTAAAGCTAAAGCAGATTAGCTGGTGTGAGCAGACAGTATCAGATGTCTGGAAGACTCCAAACAGAACTGCTGTCCAAGCTGATCATGTTTTGCCCAAGCTTTGGATGCTTTGAAAGCCTGAGCTTAAACACAAAGATAGGTGGTTTATTTGCATGCATGTTTCATTTAGTCACAGACTGTCAGGAAGAGGCATATGTACACAAAGTGTTACGGAAATACCTATTCAGTTCATTTACAGATGAAGTTTTCAAATTTACATACTTAATTGAAGAGAGTACACAAGTGAATGCCAATGCACAAAACGCTGATTTATTAGTGCAAAAGGAAAAGAGCATAGAGAGTAGCTGTGTGCATATATATCAAATTGATATTTATTTTGATTTATTGTGATCATTTCTTTTGCCACATTATGTGAAAAAGGGGAAAAAACCCCACCTTATTTTGCACAAGCTTAGGGACAACTGAGAAAATGGTGGTTAATTAGTTTAAAATATTTTTGCTACCTTCAAGTGGTGATTGAATGCTTTGCATATATTTTATACTTGCAGATACTATCATGTTAACTCTCAACCTCCCCCCAGTAAACACAAACAAACCTATACTGAAATCCTGGCTGTATTATAATCACTGGGAGGACCGCCCGGGTTTCAGGAGGGTGAGGATTTCATCCCCAGTCACACTTCTGCAAAGAAAGAGCATTGTTCAGGATACCGGCAATCACTATCCTAATATGGGATATGATGTTAAATATAAGTATGTTTTTGACACTGTTCAATTCCCTTTAAAATCTGCTGTTGTTAAAGTAACCATTCCAAGATAACTCAAAACTATGATAAATTAAACCCCATGGGCTTAGTGAATCACAAGTTGAATCCTGATTTTGCTGCAAAATAAGTGAGGATGTTTATTTCATTGAAACTGTAGATAAATAATTTGAGAAATGTTTGCAAATAAGGTGATCTGAAACCCAAAGAAGTGTGTTATTTTTTTATTTTTCATTAATTTTCTTTAGATTTTTTATTTATTAATTTCTAGTGAAAAGCTAATCTCGATTTTTTGCCTTGGGGCAGGAGATGGAAAACTGCATCTAAAATTCCCCATTTATTTGTAAATAATACAGTACTGTATAGAAAAGTCATAAAAATAGAGACTGCAAATTGAATTCCAATAACTCTATCCTGTGAAAAACAAAACCTCCATCTAGTAAATGGGAAAGCATTATTGACAATTATATGCAAATTACCAGGCTTTTGGCAGGCTCTTCAAAACTATTATCTTATGACAACTCTATAAATTACATAGCTATGCCAGCAATGTAGAATTGTTCATTATACTTTATTGATACATTTGCGTTGCGCTATATTGGAATATTTTGCTATGGGTTTTCGGAGGCTTTCTTCTTTGCTTGTATTTGTGGCTGCGTTTCTCTTGCATTTTGTACTTACCCCCACCCTTAGAGTTGGAACTTCCTATAAAGTCATTGGGCCAGAAGGAGTCCACTTTCATCAGCAATATCACCATCCACTCTTCTTCACATCCTAAGGCCACTAAACAGGCAGGCAAAAATTAGGTGTCATTTTGTTACCATAAGACTTCCCCGGAGACCTGTGCATATCCTCCTTTTTCAGACCTCTGCTCGTTCTTCATCTCAGGTCATGTATTCCTCCACATGCCCCAAATTCAGTAGCCTGTGTTTCTTCTTGAGCTGAGAACGCTTTTTTCCATTGTTGCTGTGCTACAGAGTGCGCGCGCGCTCTCTCTCTCTCTCTATTACAGCTTATATTTAATAAACGAGGAACAGGCACCCTGTTTATGTTTATTCATAACAAGTTTAGATGTTACTTTTGAAGATAAAGAAACAAGTTTGATGATATACAATATCAGCTACACGCTCTGCACTGATAGCAAACTTTAGCAATCAAGGAGAGATAAAAAGGTCTGGAGCATTTAATCACGTACTTCAAAGTAGGCTTAAGAACATATATTTCAGAAATTGAGATAAAATATGAATGTTTAATTTATCTTCTTTCTTTTTTACCATGAGTGTTTCTGATTCTGTTGCTAATAACCTCATTGCTTCTGTCAGCCAACACCTCTTGCGGGTTTTTTTTTTTTCTTTCCTGAAGTAACTTTTGTTGAAGAAAGAATCTTATAATTAGCTTTTAGTTTTCCGGAGGATGCAGCTGATGTGAAATTTTACTTGGGTACAGGACACACGTAGTTTGAGGTGACTCAATATAATTTCACTTAGTTACTCGAAAGGAGGAAATTGATGGAAAAATAACCAGGTCATAAGTGATGATGTGCTGAGGTTCATCTCCAGTAAAGAACCAATTTCTCGGTAACCTCAGACGATACCTCTGTGTGATGGTGAGGACAATCACACTCTATTGTTTCATTTTTTGGTTGGTTGTGTAGTAACATAAGAACGAGGTTTCTCTAGTGTGACCTGAGGTAATTGTAGACTTGTTTGGGCAAGGTATATAACCAAATACGAAGCACCACCTTACCAAATATTTGCCCTTTTCTCTTGTGGACATTGTTAATTGGATTCTGGTGTTAAGGACATGTACAAACAGATCTCAAAACATGTCTCTGCCCTTTCTCGTAAAAGCACGGGTTAATTCTTGCCCTGAAGTCACAAGCAAAATACTTAATTTTACTTAGGAGCAATTTTTTGCCCAGAAAGAATATACTTGCCCAAATTGTATTGGCTAGCCTCTGTGTCAGGTGAGACAAACGGTGTGGTTGGAGGAGAGCAGCTCTTTCTGTCCTTCTTCAGGTCCTTCAGCTAATCTTAAAAGTGGAAGAGTCTGAATGAAGGGCAGCTGTTACAGCATGAAATACAATTTTTGGCAAGACTTAAATTCATATTCTTTTTACAAGGCCTGCTGCAATGCAGTTCTGGTACATGTTGATAATACTCTCAAAGGCCCCTTTCTTTTTCCATACTGTAGCTGTAAAAATGTCAAATTGAGGGTAAGACATGACCTGGGTCAGCATATTTCAGAGTCCCACAACTCTTTCTCCAGCACAAGGACTGGTAGTGGGGAAGGAGAGTGAGAGAGAGAGATCTTTTACTGCAGTGGGGATACGAAGAATGCAAAAGCATCCCTAGGATTGTTTGCAGGCATCCACTGCACCAAAACCTTCATTTGCACTTGGGGAGCTTCACAGAGAAGAAACTAAGCCATCATGTTTAGGGTGAAATTTCAGAGTGCTTGGTGTTGAGTACTTAACTGTACTCCTGTTAAAATCAACAGTGAAATGAAACTCTGACTGGCTGGACAGCACTCACTATAAAGGTGAGGATTTCTGAGACTTGTTTCTTGCCCAAAGTTACTAAGTTAGAAAGTCTGCCAAGTCTACCTAATTTTCTAGGGGACGAATCTTGAGGAAAACTGTTTGATTTCATTTGTTTGGCTTTTGTCTCTGGGAGTTCCGTAAAGTGATCATGATAGAACAATGAAATCAAATCAAAGCAGCAAGGCATTAGGTGTCTCGGTAGCAAACAGCGTTGACAGCAAAGTTACTAGTTAGTGTAGGAAGCTGTTAGCTTGAGCTGAGAGGCATTAAAGGCTTAAGTGATCTTCCAAACACCATCAGTTACCAGTTTTACGGAAATGAGGTTGCTCATCTACTATTTTGGGTTTTGAAATTGTGGGACTTGCCAGAGCAGAATCTCTCCAGTACTGATTAGCATGTTGAATCACTTGATCAGATGTGTGCATCAGCTAAAATGAGGGGAACTTAGGAATCAAAGGACAGGAAATTACCCCTTATATCCTGCACTTTATTTGGTGTTCAGAACTAACTGATTGGAAAATGAGAGGAAATACCCCACACTTATGCTACATAAGCCTTTTTCACTGCTTCCACAGGACAGAGGTTTAAGTGGCTTAGCACTATGTCCTACTAGTTACTGAGAAGCAAGATCCTTGTGGAGAGCTGAGGGTTGTGCCTTCTAGGTCACCACTGTGGCTGAAGATGGCCAGGAATAAGGTTTCTATTCATGGGGAGAATACCAGAAACATCTGAAAATTTATTACTGTTTTACCATTTAATATCCAGCCTGTGGCCGGTGTAAAGTACTCACGGTAAGATACTTTCTTACACAGTAGCAGGCACAGTTCAGATAAACAAACATGAATATCTGGAGCGACTTCAGGAGCTGGACCATGTAAGAGATGTCAGCCTAAAGGTCAGCCTTATGAACTTCAAATTCAAGCACGATTTTAAAAGTAGAAAGCTCAGTAATTTTTACAGTGCGCCCATACATTCCCTCTGAACAGCAGGGCTGCTATTCCAGAATATTAGTATTGCTAAGTGACCTCCTGCTGTGTTTTGGGTCTGTGCAACGCTGGCTTTTCAGTGTATCTGGCTTCCTTCCTAACACTGCCTCAGTATGCTTTCCAAAGGAGACAGCAGACTTAACAGCTAGAAGTTACCTGTAAGGTGTTATGTCTTAGCCTTTTTTTTCCCCCATTTTTTTGCCATATTTCTTTTTCTCTTGCTCTTCTCCTGGCGGTAGAATGCACAGGTTCCTGAGAGAATTCCCTCTGGCTACAGTTCATTTACAGCTGATTTTAGAAACAGAGAGAAAAACACTTTGAATCAGAGTATGTCTGCTACCTGCCTGGCTGAAAGAAGGAAGTGCATAAATCCAGATATTAAGATAAATAAAGAAAGAACCAGCTGCTTTATGAAAACTCTAGAACCTTAAAACCTTTGTTTGTTCTGTATTTTAATCAATTACCTGAACTCGTTCTCACTTTCCTAGCAAATGGCTGCAAAGAGAAATGCAAACAGAGAAAAAGGGAACAGCAAAGAGGATTTGAAAACCGCATACAGTTATGACGGAGCGTGAAGAGTTCAGACAGAGAAAATCCTTCCCTTCTGCCTTCTCTGTTTAAAATGAATTGCTGCAGATGCTGTACTATGTAACTAGTAGCTTACCTATTGCTAGCTAGCTGCAGGGTATTTTGCGAGAAGCATGAAGCTGGTAGGTTAGGTTACTTATTTTTGCTCTGTTGCAATAAATGGTGCGTGGGGCGCCCCTGTTTTGTATCGTGTTTGATTTCCATGAGAGACCAATGGCAGTGGAAGAACAGAAAAGTGTGTCTTGATAAATCTGGAAAGAGCTGTTTTCTGTAGTCCCCTTCAGAGAACATGTGGTCTTTGTAGCCCTTGGAACTCTGCCTGATTAGAAGAAAAAGCCAAATAATTTGACACAACAAAGCAGTGCACAACTTCAGCTTGCTAGCAGTGCCTTAGTAGCTTGCCTGTCTTTCCAGAATATGACAAGTGCCTGAGGAAAAGCAAACAACTCGTATTGTGAGAGAGAAAGAAGGTGTATTAAGTGCTGTTGATTTCGGAGGGGGGAAAAAAAGCTTTTGCATGGCAAATGAAAATAGAAATGCTAATCAGCTCCAAATACTTAACATATCTGATAAACAATTGTATAAAAATAGAAAGCAGAGACAATAAAGACCTTCAGACATTCTGTATTCACATTCGCTGTCGGTGTAGCCTCACGGAGCTGAGGAGTGCACCTGTGTACATCGCCGAACATGAGCAAGTATTCTTACTGGTCAGACCTTTCTGTGGCACGTGCAAACATCAGTTCCCAAATATCCCTATTTGTAGTCACTCTAATGATTAAAATTATATAGTGGCAATTGAAATGACATGCACAGGATCAAATACTGCTCAGCATTGCCTGAAGCAGCAGAAATAAGGTGTAATGCAGAATTAAGGAACTGGGAGGGAAAGGGAGGAGAAGAACAGCCTAAGCTTATTGTGGTGTTCAGCATTGTCAGTCTGAACAGACCATGTTTGAGCTGATTGTGCCTGATCTACTTAATGGTTGTTTTCAGAAAGCTGTATTTCAGCTGTTCCACAGTTTAGAAAAACATCTTCTTACACTGTCACCTCCACAGATAGCTACTGCAGAGAACTTTATATAATAATGTCGCTTTCAAGGAAGCATGACAATATCAAAAAACACTGAATCCACTGGGCCTTAGGTGGATCACACCTTTCCAAGAATTCTTTTTAAAGACTTTTTAAGAAGGATTTCACTGCTTAAACACTGAAAGATCCCTACTTCAGTGTCTGTCAACCCCTAGGTCAGTTACTTGAGTTTTGTCAGTGTTTGTTTTCTGTCATGGTGTTTCTCTGGAACAAATTTTTGAAAATACAAATTTTTGAAAACGCAGACACCTTATTTTCTGCATTCTTGCAGTGCGATTTGAATTTCCATTTCCAGAGAAGGGCGTTGCAATTGTAATTTCTGCTCAACTTGTTGTGCAAACAGGCACTGTAACAACACATCTGTACCTCTCCAACATCAGTCTGTCTAAGGGAAAAAAAATAATTCTAAAGATATATCTTAAAATAAGTGTTAGCATGAGATCAGATCCTTTTAAACATTTCTGATTTGCAGGGATATGTTATTTATGATCACAGGATTCTTCAGCCTTCTTGAAGTCAAGTAGTTGAATGTGTCCTGATGACAGTGAATTCCCCAGGTGTGTGGCAGCTGCAAAATAAAAATAATTGTTAAGATCTCAGACCAGCCTTCTAATTCATTATGATTAGGTAAAATAGGGTGATTCTCTTGAGAAAATACAACACAAACTATCCCTAACTCAGTAGGATGTCTACGGGATTATTCTCCATGTGGAGAAAATACCTAGTAGATGCCAAACTTAGTGTTTTTTCCCTTTAATAAGTGTGGTTTGTAACTCCTTCTACCTTTGGGCCTTAATCCTCTCATCATCAATCAGCAAATCAAGTAATGACATTAAATAGTAATAAGATAGATAGAAACAGGTGATTGTTTTTTCTTTCCAACAGCAGAACTCTAGAACAGAAATGCTTTGGCTACTGTTAGCACTGCTTCCCTGTTACAGGCTTTAGGGATGAGGCATATACTTACACTCTTCTTTCTTCATCGACTTACTGATTTGTTCCCCCAGCCAACCTGAACAAGGTGTTCAAGACTGTCTTCAAGGAATTAGCGGTTGTGTCCAGTGCTTACTTAGTGTTTGCAAAAGCTCTCAGTACCTTGCCTTTTAGTTTACACAGTGGAGCTGTGGTATTTCTGCAGAAACAGCAGCTCACTGTATCGGAGGGAAAACGAAGAAAAAAAAATAATGAGGAATTGGTGTTGTAGTCGGGGAGTAGACTCAGAGGCAATAAATCAATGTTCTGGTTTTTACATGTCAAGTTTAATCCTTGAAATTTTGGTGAAAAATCAAAATCTATTTCCTTCTCTCTGAACACAGGCGCAGTAATCCTGAAGTGCTTTCTATCATGCCTGGAAGCTGTTGCGAAATGCTCCATCCATGCTCATTGCTCCCTCTAGCCTCTCTGTGCAAACTACTGCCTAGAATTCGCAGCTACTTTCCCTAACACCTCCCACAGTGCACTAATTTTCTTCTTATTGAAAGGCACTACATGAATGGATATCCTGATAACCTCATTTTTTATGGCGTAAAACAATAGCTTTATGAAAATCCTCATTTTCAAGGGATGTGACATGGTTTGAGAGTTTTTTTCCTCTCAGAAGCCTCATCCCCTTTTTCTTCTGACAGCCTATTTATCTCACCTTAGCTAAATCATCTATATAGATAATAATTCATATTCCAGTTACCAGTAGGGTGGTTTTTGATGTTGTACTAGTGTAGGTGAGAAATAAGGAAATCCATATTCTTCTCAACTGAAATTATCATTTATTACAGTCTGTTGTGTTGTATTCCATTCTCTATATAGTCAAGAATATAAAGCCAGCACTTTTTCTCTAAAAGGTTCATATTATTGTAACGCAGTTTTCATTCTCACATATTATGTCTTTTTTTCCCCCTGAATCTAATTCCAACATGCCTTGCATATGGACTGTCCCAATTATAACAAATCTCCAGCAAGTAGCCAACTGATGAGCTTACTAGATGCTTTTAATTAAGGAGGGCAAGTCACCTCCAGGATGTCTCTTTGTCAGTCTGTAGGAAAAGTACTACAGTTTTCTTCTGGAAATGTTCAGTAGCAAAGTGGAGAAGAGGCATATGACAGGTAACTGCTGGGTTTGGATGTCTGCAGAGAAAATACATTTCAGATAGCCACAGTGCATTTACATACAAACTCTGTAAGTTGAAAGGGCCAAAGTCGTGGTAAATATGTCATTGCAGAATGAAAACGGTAGCTTTTTCCACCAGCTTGTTTTTACTGATTTCTGTTGGTTATTAAAGTTTAAGATACACCCTGCAGATGATACCTGCATGCTTTATTTGCATAGCTAAACAAAAAGGCAGATCTCCTGTTACTTTCTGATGCTAGGTGGTACCTGCTAGGAAGCGATCTGCAGACAATCTCGGTGTACCCAGGAATAGCCCTTGACATCTAGTGAAGGACGTCTGGGTTGGCTAAAGAAGCCTGTAAATTGTCAGTTAGCTTATTGCTGTGACCTACGTATGTGATACTGATTTTGAGCTGTACACAAGAAGTTTACTAGGAATTTTCCATTTTGTATGATAGTCAAGGTTATTTTTCAGCATGACAACCTGTACTCTCCATAGACATGTCTTCAAAGTAGATGATTGTTTCTCTTTAATTCAGCCACTCATAACTCCTCATGGCAAATGATTCTCCAATTATTTGTAATGCTTTCATGAGGGGTATCAGAGACAGGTAAAAAGCCTAGAACACCATTTACTAATGGCTTGAATTAGTGAAATTTGACAAAACGGTGGCACTTGGTATTGGTGTGCAAATTGTTGTATCTTTATAGTAGTAACGCAAACATTTACTAAAACCTGCATTTTCCGTTTTGCAAGTTGGAAGCTAAGGAACAGCAAGGCAAGGGGATGAGCTTCATTTTTAATAGCACAGTCTGTCACACCTTGGTAATGAATCCGAGAAAAGCCATACACCAGGAATATACCAAGACTAAAATAAATTTTCAGACAGGGTGTGTGCGTGTGTGTGTGTTCGTCTTTCTCTCTCTCATCCAGCTAGCTGAGGGATTACAAAGGCTTCTGTAAATGTCAGAAGTTTATGTTGTAGTGTTTAGCACTCTGTAAAGCCCTGCACAGCTTCTGCGTTCATGTGGTACGTACTTACTATGCAAAATCAGTTAGAAATTTCCTACATGAAGTAGCAGCAGTTCTCCCAGGTAAAAATAAATAAATTGATGCCACTTCAGATGTTCATCAAAGCTGGTTCCCCCCCCCCCCCCCCCCCCCCATTATTTAGACATTATTTTGCTCCTATTAGTTCTGATAGCAGCTTTTCCAGTTGAAGTGATACGGCTTGTGAAGTTAAAATCAATTACAATAGAGATCCCTTATGGATATTCTGAAAGAGATAGCCTGTACATGCGCCACAGGTCTCATTTCTAACTTTGAAGACCGTAATCTGAATTCAGTTCATGTAGCCATTAAGAATTAACACAAGTTATTAAATCTTGCTGATTGTGTTTATAAAATGTCAGTCAAGTAGCAGCTGATGCCTAGAGTTGTGTTAACACAGTAAACTCAGGGTACGACGAGATATTTTCAGGGATGTTTATTTTGGAAACCTGGGGGAAAATGGAAGAGCTGCATGACCTTGGAGACACCAGTTTCTTGATGAATGTTAGGAGTATCAGAGGCATATAGGTCCTCACATATATATGTATCTACCCACTTGTGTGCATGTTTTTTGAAGTTTCTCCTTTGTTAAAGCTACCTGTCAATCTGTGCTGAGAGAAAAAGTGATTCCAAGTTCTTACGAACGGCTTTTCTGTAATCATGGTGGCCCAAATCGATTTAAGGTTTCACGTACCAGGTTCCGCATGGAACCTGCGCCCATGGTGGTGTTCTGCGTGGGGCAAAAGTGAGAGTGCAATGCAAGAAACATTGGTATTGCTACCTGAGGTATCAGCGTTAAGAGGGGGCTCTGGAGTGGGGATGCAAGTTAGACCAGGAAAAAGAGCATGGGTGAGGCATTTTGCCTGTGCAGGAAGATGGGGGAAACTCCACTGCCCAAACCAGTCATGCACAGACTCCTGTGGTTAAGGTACAGATTGTTCAGGGATTGTAGTGTTAGAATTTTGAAAGGTCTTTTTCTTCCTGAAAATCAATTAATCTTAAAGCACCAACTTATTTACCAAAGTACAGGGGGAGTATAACCCACCCCCCCATACCCCACCCCTCTTCCTTTGGCCTTGCTCTTGGGAGTAAAATTGTGAGCTTCTTCAAATCTCAGAGGATTTAATATATTCTAAGCAGGTTGTGTAGATCAAAAATTGGGATCCAAAAGTTTGTTCGGGGATTATTTCCTTTTTTGTTTCCTTTCTAAAAATGCTTTGTATTTTTTTCATGCTACAGTTTATTAAAATATAATTGTAGCTTAATATAGTGTAACTATATTTCCTTTAAAATTACATTTATCTTATATGACTCATATCTTGTGTGGGTATAATGTACGTTACACAGCATGTTGAAAAGAACTGTCTTCAGATGTTCATCAGCTTTTTGAGAGAAATGGAGAATTGGTGAATTCACAGCTCCGGCAGTTCCCCAACTTTCACTCTGGAAGTCAGCACTGATTCTTTTGTTCATACGTTCCTTTTAGTGAAGCAAGACATTGTTAGCAGCACGTAATATCCACAAGGAAAAAGAAATCTGAAAATGAAATGTTTAATCTCCACTAGTATCTTGCTGTTTTCACTGGAAACAGTACATTACCAAAGTGCAACACAATGTGGTTTAAAAGGTAAACAAAGATAAAAGTATCATACTGTACTGGTTTAAGGACATACAAAAGTAACAAAATAAAGGGAAGACATTTTTCTTATTATTGCTGCCTCTTTAAGAAAGGTGGTTGTTTTTCTAGAGTGGAAAAATGTCAGCTTTAACCAGTATCCCCAGAAGCATTGGTCCAGCATATTGCATATTTGGAGAGTCAGTGCAGTTCAGGCACAACAAATTGTAAAGGTTTGTATAAAGCTCTGCAGTCCCAAAAGAGCCTCATTTGGCACTTTTGCCTTGAGAAGTCCATGGAGGCGGTAGACTCATAGAAATTTAAGGTGTTTACAAACTGTATGCCAGCTACTACTGCACTTTCTAGAATGCTGCTTATTCCATTTGGGTAACTTTTCCATACTTAACTGTGACAGGGTAGTCTGCCGCTGCCACACGTCACATTAACAAATGAGGGAGAAAAATAAATATCTCTTTCTCTGCCTTTCTTCTTCTTTGTTTATCTGTGTTTTATGCAGCAACATTTTTGCTAAAACCTTGTTTGCTTTCCTCACATGAAAAATAATCCCACACCCAAACCTGGGTTGCCTTAGTGGTTAACTGGACAAGAGTACTTGCCTTGATTTACTCTAAAAAGGTGAGGTGGCTACTGGGGTAAATACACACCCACAAATACACAAATCTGCAAAATTTGGAAAAGAAATTTGTTCACACTGCTGTGGTGCT
This sequence comes from Falco rusticolus, assembly GCF_015220075.1. Classification (NCBI taxonomy): domain Eukaryota; kingdom Metazoa; phylum Chordata; class Aves; order Falconiformes; family Falconidae; genus Falco; species Falco rusticolus. The sequence goes on along the minus strand of NC_051187.1, from coordinate 117,472,897 downwards.
CAGGATGTGTCCACTTAAGGTTCCTTTTCATTTTTAGGAAGAATATTATGCCTGTAGCTTTTGTTTTGTAAAAGCTGGACTCCTTGCCCACCTAATTCCGTAACATGGACCGAAATCTTACCCCTTGGATAAACACATTGTCTTGTTTCCAAAAAGTACTGCACTGCTTCCTAGCAATTTTTTCATCACTAGTGAAGAAGCATTGGAGAGCTGTCTACAACCCAGGTATTCGACGACTTAGAACAAAAATGCCTTTTTTTGGATATGCCACAGCAAAGATACATGTGATAGACATAGACCTCTGGCTAACACCCTCAATACAGCTGGTGAGGATGTGGCATGACATGTTTTAATAGTACCTCAGTATGCATCAGAGTACCGATTTTATGTCTTCGGAGAATTTACATGATGGGTTTAAGTTTGTAAACACGTACGAAAGCTGAGGCTGCTGTATCTTCATTGCCAGTCTTACTTATTTTAACAAGATTATGCTAAAAGAAAGTTGAGGCAGATGTTCTGATTCCTTCATCATTCTGCTGTGCAGATGAACTTTATCTGTCTGACTGAATATGATGGAGCTGTTTTATTTTGTTTAAAAAAAGAAGGGGGAGGGGCGTGAAATAAGTCAGAGAAGCAGAGAAGAGCTTTCTAGCCTGATGTTTAGGTTATAGTTCTCTAATGAATGTGTAGTTATTTATAACATGTGGGACGGTCTCTACAGCAGATAGTGGGAGCTTTGAAAGGATAATCAAAGATGCTTACTCCAGAATGCCTCTTCTGGCAGGCTTTATGGCAAGGAAATACAACACGTAGGTTTGAATTCTAGAAGTCTCTCACATAGCAGATAGAGGCAGGAATGAAACCTGAATCTCAGAAATTTGGGGTAATTGCAGTGAGCGCTGGACTGCAGATTTGTTAAATGGTGGTAGTATCACACCATTCTTGGTGAATCTGTCCTTCATAATCGCCTGTTACGTAAAAATATTTGTGTTGGAATTTGTAAACGTCTCCTGGATGACCAACACTTGTGTTTTTCCTGCAAATACTGGATTTATTAGGGAACGTGCTGCTCTAGTTTCAGTATCATATGACTTTGATTTCCTGGTGAAACAGTCATTTGAAATACTTGTTGGGTACTAACTTTTTTTGTGTATACGTGCTTTACTATATAAATAAATGTATTTTTTTATGGAAAACACACCACTTTCAAATATCTATCTGTGGATTACATCAATCACTTTATATGTAATTAAAATGCTTTCCATTTGATGGAGGCTCACAGAAATGTGAAATGTTTGTAATTAATTGTATTTGAAGCTTTGACACTAACTTAAAACCCAAGTCTCTTGTTTGTGTGAAAGTCATAGTTCTTCCAGTGATACTATGGTATAAATCGGCTTTCCACGATGACTTTACTAATCATAGTAGAAAATCTAATAGAATTCATAATCTGATTTTACATAAGCTCTGGTCAGAGTCAGATAAATTCGCGTAACAAGATCCTACTACATGAGATGAGGAAGATGACGATGATGATCCGTGTTGCATCAATCAGTGCTCTGTTTCACTTTCTTCAAGTTGCAGTCAGCCTTTTCCCTTTATGGCAAATTTTATACGTACTTCTACTTCCCTTTTGTGTATGTGCTAAGAATGGATGTTTAATGGCAAGCTGACTTTCATCTCCATAATTAACACTTGCATGAAGCATAAAATGTGAAAATTAGAAATGAAGATGCAACTGAGGGGGGAAGCTGAACCTGCCTGATCTTTCCTGGTTTGAAACCGCTTGACAGATCAACCCTTTGAGATTCAAGTCTTATTTAGTGAAATGTCAGTCGGAAGCTGCTGAGTGGGAGGGACGTTGTCACTCCTCAGAGACAGCTAATCATATCGTGGCGAGGAGGAAAAATGTTTAATTCCTGCAGACTTCAGTTTTCAGAGAGTCTTGTGAATTGCTCTTTGTAAATTTGTTCTGCCAGGGCTAGAGGTAAGCGGGGTGTAGGTACACGATCTCAAACAAAAGCTTCCAAGCAGCTCTCCAGCAGCTGTTCTCAAGCGTAAGGGCCCCAGTATATTTACTCCGTGTTTCTACCCCACAGCTTCTTTTTTACGCCCAAGGAAAAGAGGCAAATAGCTGGAGTGAAGCTAGGTAGAGTAAAAAAACATTTTTTTTTATATCATCAGTGTGTTTCAGTGTTTGCCTGTGTTTACTGCCTGGACCATAGAATAAAACTCTGCAGAATTTGAAGCCAGATTTGCTTTTGAATAGGGAGCTTAATGACAGTTTTGTAGCACTCAGGTTATAAATAACGTAAGACTGGATAGCGAGGCAAGCAATCCAGAGTTGAGTTGTTTGAGGTAACAATGCCTGAGATTTATAAAAGGGTTCTTAAATATATACAAACTTGTTGCAACAGAGCTTTTAAGTACATTGCTGCCAGAAAAGGACAGAAGTCATCACTCCATCTTAGGTTCTAGGCGTGCTGGTGCAAACTTGGGAAAGTAAGAAGTATAGTTTCCAGTGTCCTAGGCTAAGTAAACTGTTGCTGCATTTCAGCACGAGACCTAGATGTTGGGTATTTTTTCTTACTCCTGTCAGAGCCAGCTGTGCCTGATGCTGGCAGGTTCTCCGGCAGCCTGTAGCAGGTACTTGCCACAGAGGCCAGATGCTGCTTACCTAGTCTGGAGCCTGGGGCAGGACCTGACAACCTCCAAGGTCTGTCAGTAGTGTCACCACTCTCTGGGGCAATGGAGTCTAATGCAAATCTTTAAGTCATCTCTTTCCATTGGCATTTGTAGCTCAGATACCATGGAGGTATGGAAAGCTGAGTGGCCAGCAGTAGCCACGCAAACGAAGCAGCAGAATTTAACTGACAAACCTGTAGGCACTTCTAGGACTAGACAGACTTTTCTGAGAATTACACTTTTCCTCAGGCTCTCCTTTTCTAGTTACGCTCCTTTTCAAGCTTTCCACTCCTGGCATGGATACTGACCGAGTTCCTATGTTAAGAACTGGAATATGTTGAGAAAGTAATTTCAGAACTGTAGCAGAGAAAGGCAAAAATGATCAGGGAAAACCCCAAACTGTTTAACTTGGCGTGCTGTATATTGATAAGAGATAAACAAAATTAAACATACTTGTCTTTGTGGTGGCAATATATTAATAAAAATGGTGTACAGCCTTGATAAGTGTATATTAAGGCAATTCTTTTCTATTATATCTGATTCCATTGCTTTCATTGTCTGTTGTACACGTGTGAAAGATAGGGTTAAAATACAGTGCTTTAGAGTAATTTGTTAGATTGGAAAGCCAACAATTGTGATAAAACAAAAAAATAATTTAATATCATTGTTTTCTTTCAAAATATATTTTAATACCCTTGTTTAAGATGTATCTCATAATGTCTAATTGATATATAAGAAGTAGAATAGATTTGAGGGGGCTAAGTCCCTGGATGAGAAGTACAGGGAACAGATGACAGAAATGTTGTATGTGGGTAATAAGTGAATAAGAATCTCCCACACATCTATGATAACAAAGAAACAAGTTAATACCATAAACAAAAGAGTACACTTTAAAGGACAGAATTTTAAACTATTTTCACTGCCATTGAAATTTACTTTTAATGTAATTAGTATCAGCTGGATAGAATTTAATGTCAACATGTGAACATGTATGAATTCATCCAGATACACAGGAATGCATAGATAATATATTTAGTACATGAGCACAGTTAGCAGAACGATGTCATCGTGCAGAGTTGTTCACACTGTATAATTACCTTATGACAAACACATACATTGGGATTATAAAGAATCTTCAATCAAAGAACTATGCCATTCTGCACAGTATATAATTTTAAATAGAAGTGTTCCAGCTGTTGCCAGTACTGCTGTCAAGTTTGTATCTAATCACACTCCCGGCAGTAGAAAGCCTGATTTAATGCTGCTTCTCTGGTCTGAATTTTTAAGAGTCCAGGTTCTAATCCCCATTGTTTTTGCTAGGTTGTGCAAGACCAGCTCTTTTAAAAATTTGAGATTGACCCACCCAGTGATGTGTCCCAAACCACTTTGTTATCTGCCCTTTACAGTGCCTAAATTACTTTTAGAAGTGTCTAGTATTGATCATCTCGGAAGTAAAACACAAAAAAGCCTGCATGAGCAAAAAAATAGGGGATGACAGTTCCTGGAGAATTATTTTACCTTTTGTTAATCCTTCTAAAAATTGAGGTTTTGGAACTCTGGGTTCAGAAACAGGGACAGAAACTGACCCAGTGGTGTGAGCGTTCACCGGGCACATGAAAGGTCGAGGTTGATCTTCAGTATTACAGCTGCTTATGTGAAAGGAAAGATGATCAAGGCTAAAACTCTCCAACAGCTTCACAGCTGATGACAAGAGAGTCTGAAATCCAGGAGTCTTACCTGCTTTGTTCATAAATCTTGTTCTCCATCATCTAAATCCTTGAATGATGGGCTAGTGTGAGATATGTTAGAAGAAATACAGACAGCTGCCCACCTATCTCAAAACGGGTATAAATCAGCCTGGATATATGTATGTGAGAGAGAGTGTGTGTGTGTGTACATACAAAATTATGTATATATTCAGTTTGGTACTGATAGCTTTGCTAAAAAAAAGTCAGAAATCTCCAGCCTGCTCTTACCGACTTTCTGACAAGCACCAGACTAATATAAAATGAATGACATGTACCATTGGGACTTCAGATTTTTAGTTTGCCTTTGCCTTTAAGATTTAGCTAATGCCAATTAATGTTCCATATTTAATATAAAAGAATCTGGGTTTAGAAGCTGTCAATCTTCTCCTTCTCAGCTCATTAAGAATAACATAGTAAATATGTTCTAATACTTTTCAAGTTGTCCTCTGGCAGAATTAGGAATATAGTAACTACTGTTGCAGTTTTCTCAGAGACTGAACATGAATTACATGTAAAACCAATTGAGAATGAAGAGAAACAAAGAACAGGCCTGATGACTTAACGCATTTATATACCACAAAGAGGGAGGAAAACGCTCAAACATTTAAATAAGTTACTGATTCTTGACAGCTCACCTTTTCAACCCATATTTATGATTGAAAAATACTTCTGATTGGCCCATCTAAGTAAAAAAGAATGTTTCGATAGGTGGGTTTAAACAAAGCAGGTAAGTTGTCCTTCATTTCTCAGCCACCCTCCAAGACCACGAAAGACATTTTGCAGAGAGCACCAAAAGTTTCAAAGAATAATTGGTGGCTCATCAGTATTGTTCAGCACAAAGCTGCAAATAAGCCTCCTTCTGAAGAGCAGATGGGCTGTTAAATAGGCTTACAGTTTTGTGCTGCCAGATTCATATGACTGAGTTCTGAAAATAAATCCCCTGGGTTTAGATGTAATGCCTAAAGGAGGGCCATGAGGGTACCTTCCCTGCCTTGCTGCCCTGCCTTCACGTTACTTTGTAATGACCAGAACCTGAAAACTGCTGAAGTGGGAACTGGTTTTTTTTTAAACAGGCTTTGCATAGTGAAGTTCATTTAACTGTAATCTGGTGGGATCAGCTGTCAGGAATTCAGGTCAGGTTCCAGGACTCTGAGGACAAACAGCAAGTAGTCTCTCTGAAAGTACTGCTGCTTTAATTTTGACAAGCATGTACTGAAAGGAAGCAAGAAACACGGGTAAACTGTACAGCCTGAAATTTCCTACTGAAAAGGAAATGTTTCCAGAAAAATGCAAGGACACCAGAAGTGCAATTCATCTCAAGAGATTTCTTCAGGTGAAGTTGAGGCTCTGTCTCTTACGGTCAGCTCTAACCACCTACGATTTGGCTCTTTTCTGTCGTCAATGAAAAGAGGCATCTCTAAAAAGCAAATCTTTTTAAGAGAAGGAGGTAAATCTATCCCTCTATCTACTTACCCTGAGCAACATCATACCTTCCCTAGATAAGGACAAATTCAGAATGGCTTCAGTCAAGACTATTCCCATTTTCTTTTTGAAGTCCTTAGTTCCATCATGCATCAAGCTCCTCAGGGAATACTCCATTCTTCAAAGGCTGGCTATGGATGAAGTTCATTTCAGGTGAAAGTTGAAATTTTAATAGAAGAAAATGAAAATTTAGTGAGTTTAATTGACTTTGTTTCAGCTTTATTACCAAATTTACTACCCTAAATCTTTACTTAGTCTCTTGGAAAATATGTCTATTTCTTTCCTATGGTAAATTCTATAATTACATTTATAAACTTCTCATGAAGCCTTGAGATTCATCTTAACTGAACAAAAATATTTGTACTCTATTTGAAGTTTTATTAATTCACGAATTAAAAATGACCTGTGTCCTGTTTTACGAGTGCACACACACAGAGGGAGCCAGTATTCTGCATTGCCAACACATTGATACCTAACTGTTTTGTATTATATGCACACCCAATTAATGGATGTGATGAACTTCTTTTCCACAGAACCATTACTAATTGATGAAGATAACAAGAAAACAAACTATTAGGAAAAAAAAAAAAGGTGGTACTCGGGTGTCAGGTTACTTATCAGACTTTTGAGAATAGGACCATTTTTTAAATGCTTGTGTTACTTCCCATTTGCTATGTACCTTTTGGTCATCTAAGTGAACAACAGCTATATTCAAAATCAATCTAAACACTGTAAACAAAAGTTTTCAAAATGCATTTAAATATTCTAACACAATTTTGTCTGACTTGCCACTACACTGTTAGAGATTTGTTTTGTCTTTATGACTGAGGACGCATCGATTTCAGATTATTTAGTTAATGTTTCTTCCTGGGACCTGGAAGAGGAAAAAAAAGACCATTGAGGGTATTTTTGTTTGGTTTATTTTTATTTTCCATCTACAATGATTCCCGAGAGCAGTCCCTGCTGCCTGCAATTGCTGATACTTCACATGTCCAAAATTTACGAAGTCCCCAGTCTTCAGCAGAGTACCTGTTCCAGTGCTCACCCAAGCCTGCTGCAGGTGTTTGCCCTGCACAAACCTGTTTAAACAACAGGCAAATAGTTTCTGAACCTTGGTGTATTAGCAGTACTGCCCTGGAAGCATGGCATTTGGTCACATTTATTGCGTTTTGAGGTCTTGGGTAACTGCAAAATGTTTGCATGACTGTGTTATTTAAAACAGGTAATCTTGCTGCAATAAAACTGTTCTATAGATGCAGAATTGTGCTTAGTGCACATCTGTGCTTCCTCGTATATGGGGGTTTGGGTTTTTTTTTGGTATAGGAGTGTGTGTGTGTGCATGCATGTATGCAATATGTGTATTTTTAATACATATATATGTATGTACATAACAATTGTACTCCTTTATTTTACTCTAGCAGCCTTCACCTCTCTGGCTTTGCTGGTTTTATTGCCAGTAAGTATTCTTGGTTTGGTGATCTGGTACTGGATTAGGTTTCTGTTAATAGTTCAGTGAAGCTGAGAAAGGAAGGAGTGAGGGCCTGAGCAACTTCTTTGTAAATTTGTATCCTAATTCCTTTTCTCTGTAGAAGCTTTGTTGTACTTCAGCAACGACACCTTTAATGCTGACTTTTGCCTCATCGTTTGGATGAGAAGGTTGTAAAATAATGTTTATTTGCAAGCTCAAATTGTTTTTACTGATGCGAGTGCATTTCTAGGCAGCTCTTGCTGCACCTGAACATGCATCCTTTCAAACATAAGGTTTTTTACTGAGAGTTTTAAAATCTCTTCTTCAAAATGTTTAGGTACTGCACAAGATGGAGTGGTGTAACTTTGTCATGGGCTTCCTGCAAGGATAAATGTCGTCTGGCTTTGTTGCTTCTCTTCTGTATCTTTCAATATCATAATCCTTTACTGATTTGATTGGTATTGAATGATTTTAGGTTTGGACTTTTCATTTTCTTGATAAAACAAATATGGAAAGCGCATGAGGTTTTTTTAGTCTTAATTTTAGAAACGTTAAGTGTGAAAGTAGGGCAAAAGGTAGCTGGCCTGATAGCCAGAGGATGTAAATAAAAAAAAAAACACAAAAAACAATTGTCAGACTGAAGAATGTAATATGGTACACTGTGTCATATAACCTGTACGACAAACTTCTTGATGTGCAATATAGGATCATATCTTCTGTGGAAAGCAGGGGTACCTCCTACAGATTCTAGCCTAGGAATCTATTCCAGTTGCTAGTTAGGTTGAATCTGCAACCCTTATGCCTTACGCTAGCGTGTAGCCCCCACGTCTTTAATATTCTTGTAACATAAATACTGGTCTGCCCATTTCTCCTTAGTGCGCTTTGCTCCCTTGGTAAATAACGAAACTATCCACAATCTAATCATGTGCGGTTGGGTCTGTACTTTTTCCTTTTGGACAACATCTTCCGTACTCATTTTCAGAATCCGGGTGTACTGCTAGCAGTTCAGTGTCCTCTGGCACTCGCTTGTTTGGGATTATTGGTTTATATGGAGCCAGAATGTACCCATAGTGCTGGAGGATAAGTATGTTATGAAAGTGAAGATCAGCCACATCTTTCCTCCCTTAAAAGGATCTGCAAGACCTTGATGCTCACCAATAGAAGAGTGTAGCATGCTGTAATGACTTGAGCAGACAAAGCGAGTGAACAGATTTATGAGCCTTTTGTCACAGGAACCCCTGAATGTGCTGGTGTAGGAAATGATCATGTTATAAATTAACAAGCCAGTCACTGATGACAGGGGAAAACAGAACACTTGGTCTAGAAAAAAAAGAAGGGGATTTAGATTTATGTTTTATTATAATTAAAAAAAAAAGAAAAAAAGAAAAGAAAAAAAGAGAAACATGTATAGTTTGGGCTTCCTTTCTGGAAGTTAACAGCCGGCACCTCATGAGGCTGTAAATGTGATATATTGGAGCTGACCTAGAATATAGTGTGCTATTGAGTTGTGGGTTTATCCAGTCCAGGTAACTATTTCTTTAAAACATTTCTGACAGAATAGTTCTGAATTGTAAATAAAAGCAAATGACAAACAGGTATGTAGAGATCATCTATTATAAAAATCCAGTATGTATTGCTAAATCTCAAGGGTTTCAGCTGTTCAGCCCTAATGCAAGAACACTAAAGTCTATTAAACATGAGCAGCAAGTAATAAGAAATGAAAAAAATACGTAGAAGACTTAACATTGTTCTGGATCAAGATGTAGTTCACATTGCTTGATCACAGTTGTAAATCTGTCTACATGACTTCAAGTTATCAAGTGTGTAGGGAGTGATTTGCTGGTTTTGTTTATAAGAGTAAAGGGAAGTTATTCGCTGGTGAGGATTTAGCAACATAATTTCCCTAAGTTTCATGTCCACACATGGCTTTGGATGAATACCCCACAGAGGTGCTTGCATGCGGTAATTCCTAAGAAATTTGGCAGTTTATAGTTAAGACAATTAGTAGTTGTGATCCCTACTGTATTGTTAAAGCTGATGGCTAAAATTTCTATCACAGTATCAAATGGTCTGGAGTGTATCAGTAGATAAGAGCAGTTTAAATAGGGAGTTTGCAAAATAACATGTTTTTTGAGTGATATGTTTCATGAGTAAGAAGTAAAATGTTTGAAAATTAAGCAGAAAACATTATGAGAAAAGTAGAGTTAACTTGCTGAGAGGGTCCAACATTGCTTATTAGAAACTATGGGAAAGAATTCAGAACAGGTAGTGAAACATTTCAATCCCCACCATGATCTATTAATGTTTTCTCTTGAGTTTATACAGCTAACATTGGGAAGTTGTTGTGCATTCAAACATCCATAATACCCATATGCATACAGAGAATATGTTAATTTTGCATTGTGCTCTGAAGAACTAAAATAGTCTCTTGTCTAGAGACATTCATTAAAATGCTTGCGTTCCCTAGTTTATACATATATGGACAGAGACGTGAAATACAAGGCAAACACAGAGCTAGACTCAAATCTATTTTGAATAAAGTCAACTTAAAAGATGTTATTTTGTTAAATAAAACACATATAATGTCACGTAATTTGAAAAAAATAGACACAAACGCTCTCTTCTACTTACGCCCAGCAACCACTAATTCCTCTGGTGTAAGTTAGTTGTATAAACTAGTAACAAATGTCTCCTTTGTCAGCTGTTGAAACCGTTGATGTTAAATGTTAGTAAACTGTCACAGCACTCTCCAAACTATCAAGCTGCAACAAGGTCTTTTTACCATCTCATACCAACATACTCTTCATGCCAGGCCCTCTGCTGCCTTCTTTTGGTCTCTCCTCATCCCGGCATGTGTTCTCTCTCACTTCTCTCTGCTTCTTCCTCCTCTCTCTTCATCGGCTGCCCAGCCACTTAACAGAACCAGCCACAGCTGCACCTTACCTAGATCATCCAAACCGCCCCTGAAGCCAGCCCACAGCTGTATGTTATCAATGCTAATTACCCTCCCCGCGCGTTTTTGGTAACATCTTATACCTTATATTTTTAACAATCATTACAACCTTTTTACAAGTAATCTTTTCATACAGTCCTCTATAATTCCTCTATGGTAAACATGTTATAAATTTGGAATTTTAGTAAATGTATGATGAAGTGTAGTTTGGGGTTTTTTTTCCGTCAAAAAGTAATTATAACAAAACAGAGGTTATCTGTTCTTTGGTACTTGTAACGTGACTGCATTTAGAGGAACAGGTGAAGGTAACTAAACATTTGTTTTAATAACAAGGAGAAGACAGTTTAACAATTAGAGCTCCAAAGCACAGCAGCTAGCGTTAGGTGCAACGGATGCCTGTGACTTGGCACAGCAATGCCTGAGAGTGAAATGGTGGCTGCGTGACTGTGAATCTGATTTTATCATTTAGGTACAATGTGTCCCAAACACTGAAGTCAGAAAGTGTTTATATTTGTCCAGTATGTTGAAGGATGGACAGAATGGATGTGGCTAACACACAGCATTGCATTTGATGACATGGTGATTACAAACATGCTGTGTATGGCGTCTATGTAAATGTGTGAATAAAGTATTTCAGAATTTTGTTTTAAAAAATTATACTTTCATCAATACTTTTTAAAACTTGTTTTTATGTTGTGAAATCTATTTGCTTTTAGCCATTTTCATAATAATTAGTAGTTTTCAACAGTTTCTAAAGAAATATGGTATTTTCTAAGAGTTTTTAAATGCTTATTGAGGGCACAATTTAATAATGAGTAAATAAACAAGAAATTATTACCATGTTAACTGCCTACTGCTGCATGAAAAATCTGAAAAGTTGTCCAACAGCATGTTAGTCAAAGGCATAGGAATGTACTGGAGTGTATGCTATGATCCATAATATTTTGTGGGGGGTTAATTATATGGAGATTTCAATGTTCTATGTAGATGTTTTACTTGGTAATTCACAAGTCTTTTTTTTCCCCCTCATGCTTTAAGGAGTTATAGAACAATATTAATTTACTGTAAAGTATTACCACAGTTAGGTGTTAATTGGCACCCCCTCTTATTATTTGCCTCTATTGTTGCTAATGAGGCAACCATGTAAGAACAAGGCCTTACCTAGTAGATCTTTATCTCATCACCCACAGCTGCCTCCTACACGGGTTCCCTAGTTGTTACGAATAATTCAAAAAACTAATAAATATTAAAGAAGCAAAACAAAAGCAGTACTGGGCGGGATTTTACTACAGCATAGGGAGTTGGTTGTTCAGACCTGTAGGCAACTGAAATCCTTTAGATGTCTCAGGGAAAGAGTGAATACTTTGCTGCTTCCCAGTGCATAAAATGCTGTAACAACAGTCTACCCAGTCTGCCTGGGACCTGGACGCGAGCATTGTCTTTTATCAGCATGGATAGCATAAGTCCCTATATTAACTTTTTCTTAAGCTTGTAGTAAAAACTTTTTACTTGTCTTTATTGATCCACTAAAGCATGAATCTGTTACGTCTATATGCATTGGGTAGAGGAAGAACCGTCCTTAAATGCCGTTGAAATTTCTGTGTTTAAAACTTTGAAGTTTGACTGGCAAAAATTGCTCTGTTTGGCCCACGGCATGCAGGCCGTGGGGCTGCTGTGTGTGAGGGGGACCCTCGGACCCTGGCGCCAATCGGGAAGACACTGGCCTCCCTCCTTGGCAGTTGTGGGTGAGGACAGGGGAGAAGAAATGCAGGTTTTCAGTCCTCTCTCTGTCACCTCCTGAAGTGGCGGTTTCTGCCTTTCTGTAGACAGAGCAACCATCCTCTTCCCTGGCCACCCATGGAAACGGTGGGCTGCCATTCAGGGCCAGACTGTCCTACTTTTCTTGCTATTTATTTTGCCTTTCAGTCTTCCTTTGTTTTATGCGCGGAGATCCGTGGCTAGTGGTGTCCCTCAGGGGTGGGTGTCAGGACCAGTACTGTTTTAATAATCTTCATCAGTGACATAGATGGTGGGATTCAGTGCGCTCTCAGCAAGTTTGCAGATGACACCAAGCTGAGCGTCACCCCGAGATGACACCTGAGGGATGGGATGCCATTCAGAGGGACTTGGACAAGCTCAAGAAGTGGACTCCTGTGAACCTTGTGAGGTTCAGCAAGGCCAAGTGTAAGGTCCTGCACCTGGGTTGGGGCAGCCCCTGGTATCAGTACTGGCTGGGGGATGAAGGGATAGAGAACAGTCCTGAGGGGAAGGACTTGGGGGGTGCTGGTGGAGGAAAAGCTGGACGTGAGCCGGCAACGTGCACTCACAGCCCAGACAGCCAACCGTATCTCAGGCTGCCCCACAAGAAGGTCAAGGGAGGTGATTCTGCCCCTCTGCTCCGGTGAGACCCCCCCATCCCAGAGCGCTGCATCCAGCTCCGGAGCCCTCAGCACAGGAGAGATGTCGGCCTGTTGGAGCGGGTCCATGGGATGGCCGCAGAAATGAACGGGGGGATGGAGCACCTCTCCTATGAGGAACAGCTGAGTTGGGGTTGTTCAGCCTGGAGAAGAGAATGCTCCAGGGAGACCTTACTGCAGCCTTTCAGTACTTCAAGGGGGCTTGTAAGAAAGATGGGGACAGAGATTTTAGTAGGGCCTGTTGTGGTAGGACAAGGGGTAATGGTTTTAAATTAAAGGTGGGTAGATTCAGGCTAGATGTAAGGAAGAAATATTTGGAGATGGTGAAACACTGGAACATGTTGCCCAGAGAGGTGGTAGATGCCATTCCTGGGAACTTCAAGGTCAGGTTGGACAGGGATTTGACCAGCATGATCTAGTTGAAGATCTCCCTGCTCATTGCAGGGGGGTTGGACTAGGTGATCTTTAAAGGTCAAGGTCCCTTCTGACCCAAACCATCCTGTGATTGTCCTGTGTAGTAGGAGAGCCACAGTAGCTATTTTAGAGAAAGAGGTGTTACTTATCATTAAGAAAATTCATCAATTAGAAAAAAAAAATTGTCTACGTGTCATGGAAGTTCTGATATTACTTGGTCTTCCTGCCCTAAGAGCTGTAAGGTTGTGAGGTGTACTGTTCCATACATGTCCCCTTCTCTTTCTCAGTCAACAGTACAAAAATTCTCACCATTCACTCCTTTGGAAAGTAAATAAAAGCTTATTTTTTAAAAATAAGTGTAACAAATACTAAGTTAAAGGGAAAAATACTGAAAAGGAAAAGAAAAAAATGTCCCTTTGGAGTGCTAATGTGGTTTGCATTCAAAGAGGAAGTAATTTTTGATTAACAAGGAGGTAATGTTTCCCCACAAGGGTGGGTCGTAGATGATGAATAAATAATGTAATCAAATATTAAATTAACTTTATTTAAAAACCTTATTTGCATGTTACTTTGTAAAAAGCTTATTGATGTAGTATTTTGTTTACTGTTATTGTTCTGAGGCAATTTTGTAATAAATAGGAAAATGGAGTAGTAATAGCATTCAGTCTTTCAACACAAATGCATATGTATTGATTATTTCTTTTTCTAACAAATTTGTGAGCTTTTCCACCTTTCTGCACCAGAATTCCTTCAGGAACAATTTTTCTTATCATAATTGAATGTTTCTGAGAGGACGGTGTCACAGAAAATTTTTCTGGTTTTCTGTAGAGAAATTCTCTTCCTCGCTTTGAACCACACCAAAGAGAAGCAATAACATTTAGTTCCTGAGACAGTTAGGCCAGGAGAGAGGGTCGTGCCATGCCACAGGAGAGGAGTGGCCGAAGGACACAGGCTGCACTTACCTTGTCTAGTGCAGTGCTCCTCTGGGATTCTGATTAATTGCAGCAGCCCATTGACAGGGCCAATGTTGAGGCAAAGGATCAGCGAGATATAAATGGCCCTGCTCTCTGTTGCGCTCTTGCAGACAGTATTTAGCCTTGAGGCTTTGCATTTAGAGAACAGGAATTCAGTGTATTTTGGTAATACAGTCTCATTTTTGCCTGACCTCCTGTGAAACTGGTGCATTCTGTAACAGGTTTCCAGCTGAAAGGGAAGAGGAGTTTTGTATTTCTGTTCTGCTGCTCAGTGTGCAGCACGGTAGTATCATGGCAGTCTTCTGTGATTTAACCTCTAACATTTCACTATGTTCTAAAATTGCGTAACTTCAGAGAGTGTGGCTCCGTAGGACTATATTTCATGGTACTATGTGATAACAGGAAGGGTTCACTGATAAAACTTGGGAAGATTTAAAATAATGCTTCTCCAAAGGATCTCATTGTTTCTGATTAACATAAATTGATTTGATGGAAGCGTTTCTCTAGCTCACTGCTGGGTCAGTTGTGTAGTAAATTAAAGACTGAGGTTGCAGGCCCAACAATAACTGAATTTATTTACTAGCTTGTGTTTCTGTTTATGAAGATGAGCAATGGTTTCCATTACAACCTGTTTGTGTAGCAATATAGCACACCTGCTTTGCAGAAGACAGTATCGTAAAGTGCTCACTTGGATTGTCTTGTCTGTCATTGCAGAGGTCATTGTATCCCATGCTGTATAAATACAAGCAAAAGAGTCAGATCATATAATAAATCTGGTTTAAATAAAACAATTAAAACTGCTAGTTGTGGCAGACATTATAGAGCAGAGTATCACCTGAAATTCTGTGGAAATACTGAACAATTTTAAATGATTGATAAATCTGAAACTGTGGCAGATATAATAAACGCATCACACTACTTAGAGATATTCGAAGCCTTCTATAGTCACAGAAAGCCAGGTCTAAATTGCATCGCAGAGATCAGTGAACTCTGATACTATACTACGCGGTGGAAAACTGAAAGAGATGGTATTACAATTTTAAAATGGGAGGCTTATGTAACTCATACAAGGAATAAAATGCTAAGCAGTGGAATAAATTTGTGGAATAGTACTTTTTTTTTTTTTTTTTAATGGTAATACTTAAATGTGATTTATTTGGAATTGCTGCTGAAGCAATGGTGATGTGTGATACCTGAAAGGTAACAGGACTGACGTGGTCTGAAGGTATGGGTGAAACACTTGGTCCCATTAGATGAATCTGTATAGATGAAGAAAACGCATTTTTGTTAGGTGATATTTATGATGCCCTTGTTTCAAACACGAGGATTTCTGCTTTACAGATGGGAGGTCAGTACCATCCCATTTTTCATGGCTAATGTTATAGCCAATGACAACTGTGAGGTGGACATATGTTTTGTTGTCTTTGCATGTTCTGCGAGCTAACACGTAGGTCTGCAGAGCCCATGCTTACCTGCAGCTTGTTACTAATAAGTAAGCAAGCTACAGAACAGCTATAGTGCAAGGATACCATTTCAGGATGCTGAAAAAGGGATACAAAAGGGTACATCTGAAAGTAAAAGCCCCATGCATGGGCCTGAGAGCCAACAGATTACTCTGTATGTGCATGAAATTTATTTAAAGACAACTTTGCTCCTGCAAAAATCAGGTGCTGTTGGTTATCAGAAACTGGGAGCTGACTTAATGGGGCAAGTAAGGGAGAAGCACTGAGAGAACAGACTGTCTCAGAGAGGGGCTGACAAGCAGAAGTTGGGAGCGCTCCCAGGACTTCAGTATTTCACATTATGGGGAAACATCCATTAATAGCTTTGGGAACTAAAACAGACTGTACTTTCCAACAGGTATTTTGCAATATGTGGTCCATGTACCCCCCAATCATAACAGCTACATCTAGTGATGCAGGCGTATTGCCATGGAAACAGGAATGGTTGCAGACTACTTGATTTATAGAAATTATAGTTTTAATAAAGCATTTCTTGCTCTTTCAAGTTCTGATTTAATTAGAAAGAAAAGTGATCTGTACAGTGTAGATGCTATCTCCAGCAGTTATTGGAGATGTATATTAATGCAGCTGTTGGCTTGTTTCATCTTGCACTGTCTGTGTTTTGAGTGCCAGGCAGATACTAATCTACCTGCCTAACCAACTGAAGTATTTCCATCATGGTAAACAAAATGTCATCGTATGGTCTGTTATTATATAATGCAAAAATATATGGACAATCTGTCCAGAAGCATGGTCACGATTGTGTTAGAAGGAATCTAGAGAGGAAACTACATCAGACTGTGGCTGAATGTAATTTGCACTCTGTCATTAAAATGATTGTGGCTATAAGGTGATTGTTTTAAACTAACTTACTTTCAAAAGGTTTTGTTGTTTTTTATGTAGTTACAGCCATACTGGAAATAGAATGTTGAATCATCTATACTTCTCTGAAGCAATTTCTCAACCCTAATATGTATATTTGAAGAGTATGACCACAAGTATTGCTGTACCTTTCCTCTCTTTCTTACAGAGATACAAAGGGTGACAAGGTCAGAAATTCTGGCTGTGATAGTATCTAAAAATAAATAAAAAGCCTTGTAGCACAAGTTCTGTCTGATGGGCTTAACATCTGTTGCACTAATGCGTAAGCCAAAGTGCCAGTAGTTTGCTGCAGAAGTCAAGAGGAGGAGTACAAAAACATGAATGTTTATACACACAGAAAGGAATGATAAGTATGTATATATGAAAATAAAACTCAGTTGTAAATGGCGATATCTAATTTAAAAATATTCGTTTATCTCAATACAAGCTGCATAGCTCAATTTTTTAAATCATTTTAATAAAATAAATGAAATAAATTAGACCCTAGCGACTGTCAGGCTTTTCTGTCTCTGCTTAGAAGGATAAATGCTTTAGAAATCCCCAGATTTGCCAGCTGCTGTGTTTTGAGGTTCACCAAGTACTGCCATTCCCTTCTTTTCCCTCATTCAATATGTTGTGAATGTTTTAAGGCGGAAATTGCTGTTAAACTGATCCTAAATAATACACACTTTTGTTATCATTTGAGAAAAAAACCCCATGTCTCCTCAAGTGACATCAGTGAAGAAGATTAGAATAAATCTAAGAATCAACTGTTGCAGGTAACGAAAGGAAGAATTACTGCCATAGGCTTAAGTGTGAGACCTTTACAAATAATTACTGGAAAAAGCGTCGTCTTACTAAGTGTGTACACCCTCTCTTAAGTAACTGTTGCCTCCTACAATTAATCATGTTCACTATGAAGCCCAGATCAATCTTCTTCATGTCATATATACACAGTATAGCTATGTTTCTATCGTGCTTAGGAACTAGCCTAATAAAAGGTATGCATACATAAGTATGTCCCACAAGTTATTAATCTCAAATGTATACTATAGGTCTGGGTTTTTTTAGTGCAAATTAGGAAGATGAAAATTAGTACTGGTGATAGGTCAAGCCATATAACTGCATTTTTAAATTTCCCACTGAGGTGCGCGCTTGCTACTTGGCCCGATGCTTCTGAAAGATGTATAGTAAACCTGAGCGCATCTGTGCTGCGTAAGTGGCCTTCATAGCCCAGCTAGAAAGACGATCAAGTTTAGTCACATCCCTTCCCCTTACAGTGATATGAATGGAGAGAGTGATGATGGCTGTGGTCAGAGTAGATGAGCAGAAATGCTTGGGAACAGTTTTGTTGACTTTCCTGGTAATCAGATTAAATGACAGATGGAAAAATCATCTGCAAGGCTTTGCAGATGGAAGTGCAGCTGTCTTGACATCAGGGCCACAACTCTCATGAGTGAGGTTTCGCTCGAGGGGGCTCAAGTGGCTGAAGGAATACTGTTCCAGCATTTTGAATATGGTGTAACATCCAGGTGAATGGACTGATGGTACCATGTTTCAAGAGAGCCACTGACTCAATAAATAGGTGGCTTCCTGGAGAAATGGTGGGCTTGGAGATGTCTCTTCACCTGATTAGAAGCAAGGTTAGATTTGAACTTAGGTTTTCTAGCACCCTAACAATATAAATAGATGCTCGTTCTTTCTTTCTGACTGGTATTTTTACAGGTATATCCTGAAGTTTTCATCTTAATTCAGAATCAATAGTTGGGAAAGGTGAAACACTTCATGGGATATAGACATGACAATATGATTTACTCTTTTACATTTGGATTTCCCCAATTTTGTTTTTAATTAAGTACAATTAACACAACTGTTACAGATGCTAACTAGTATAAAACAGTTTCTATTGCATGGCTATGCAGCATTAGCATGCCTTTTTAATGTTTTCAGTAGGAAGAAAAACCTTTCAAATACTTCAAAATATTTCACATCTTTGTTTTAGAGAAGACTAAAGCCAATAATAAAGGGGAAAACTGTAGATTCAGTGTTCTAGATGTGGAAGAGAAGAGCAGAATTATCGCAGGGTGCGTGGAGGGTTAGCGTGTCCTTCCAACTGAGCTGACTGACAAGTACTCCTGCAAGTAGCAAACTATTCAAGTGTATAAAAATGGAAACAGAAGAGGGAATCTTAACTGATTACATTTGATGACAAGGTGCTTTCGTGGAAGGACTCAGAAAAGGTCTCAGGAACAAACTGACTGCCGATTTGTTTGTTAAACCTGTAATATATAGCTAAGACAGGGCTGAAAGCCACATTCTTGAGCTTATGACGAGTTTGGTGAGAAACAACTACTTTCAGTACTAAGTAGTTGAGATGCTTCTGTGCTTACTTGGACTGGTTGGTTGTTTACTACCCACTGTCATTTCTGCAAGCATTATTGCATGAGTCTAATACTCTCTGACTAGATTCTTCTAGATATCCCACACATGGAGGCTATCATATGTATTTAATATCACATTTACTTATTTGAAGAAATTTGATTGAGCAGGGTAGATACAAAATATACTGAAAACGCCATACAAATGTCAGTTATGCTTAGCAAAATTCAGCAATTGGAATACACATCAATTCAGTCACAATACAAAGTGATCCCCATTACCGGTCTCTGTAATATGCCCACAGTCATGATACTGTGTGTCCCCAGCCGATGGGAAGGAAGACACGGGTTGAAGCAGCTCAGGCCTGTTGCTTACTTCTGGTTTTTTTTTGTAGTTGTTTAGTTTTATACTCTTGAGCTGAGCTGTGCAAACCCACACCTGGCTAACTCAGGAATACATTCACATTCTTAAGGAACTGTGCAAGAGACATTTACACCACCAGTTGACCCACTCCGCTCTTGATAGCTGTTTGCCTAAACCAGAGGCCACTCTCTGGTCACCTTTGCATTGAGATCAAGTCAGCTTCCTTTGCCAGAGGGGTGGTCAGTCTCACCCGGTGTATTCCCAGACCTTTAGGGGTTTATGCCCTTGCCTGTCTCCCCGGAGCCTTCTTCCATTGCGGGGGTTTACTGGGCAGTCCCAAATGTGCGAGCTGCTTCGCAAAGCACTGGCTGCTGCTTAGGCTGCTTTTAAAGAATAGTGAAGACCCCAGTGACCAAATAAAAATACTGTCGTCTTAATTTTTGAGCTTATCATCTTTAATAAATTCTGATTATTTGGGTTTTAATTTTTACCAAGATGCATATCACCTGTTGATGTCTCAGCATACATACACACACAGATAATGTATATTACATCATTGTTTTAGATTAATTTCTCAATTTGTTCATAAATAAGTATGAGAATCATTCAATCCGGGCTAAAAGGATACAACCCAAACCAGTTCTGCTGGGCTCACTGGTGTTTGCCAACAGAAACTGGGGAAGTTTTTTGTCAAGTCTCCATCCCATATTCATTTCATGCCAAACCTTGTGCTTTCAGTTCTAAATATGCCTCATTTCAGTCACCATGGTCTTGAATTTACCAAAGGAACTGCTAGAGGACAAACCAGCGGTTAAACAGTTGTCTTTATTGCCTGGGACACATGACCTTGAATCTCCTGCAAAGACTTGTTATAGAAAAGAAAATTTGCTTTCAGAAGCCTTGTAGTGGTCACATCCCATTTCTTTGTACTTGGTGGGGAGGGTATGGATTTCCATCTCTCTTTCTCTCTCTCAGGCAAAATGACACTTAGTGCTTCATTCTAGGTAGCAAATTTACGTGTTACCAGAAGCATGCAAACATGTCGTCATTGCCCTGTATTGTTCTGTGATGTTTTGCTGGTCTAACATAAATATACTTCTAGAAAACCTTTCCCTTTTACAATGCATTATATGAGGGTTTGTCCATGACGAGATGAAAGATTGTCACCCTACCTAATAATGATACTAGCACTGACTTTCCATGTCTAAAGGAGAATATTTGGAATGATGTCATGAAGCCTGTAAGAAGGAATGGTTGAAGTTGCCTACCAAATACAGGTATAGCTATCCCTACCTGAACACAAGCATTGCTGCATTTGTTCTATCCTGGACTGGAACGGAAGGTAGCTGTCGGAGAAAAGAGTCCCAGTTCAACGATGTAAAATTTTAATCAAAGCAAAAAAAAAGCAGTTTAAATCAAAGAGACCTGAAAACCAGAAAGCTTTGTTTCAGTTTTTGAAGTAACCTTTTATGTTGTTTCATTCCCTGAAACTGGAAATGATCTATTCCCATGAAGGTTTTGGTTTTCTTGAATGAAGATTTTTTTACTGAAAAAGGAGCTTATTTCCAGAATATACCTCTAGTACTTCTAGTACTAGGCTTTTAGTATACCTTTAAGCAGTAAATAAATTACGAAAGCACTTCCATCTTTCAGAAATCTCATCTCAGGTACCATTGTAGCACAAATACCTGACTAGGAGGGAACAATTCTGCCTCAAAAAAAGGTCTCTTTATCAAGAAATTACAGCAGAGGAAAAAAAAAAAAAAGTACTGGATGCTTGCCCCCCCCCCCCCCCCCCCCCCCCCCCCCCCCCAATAACATCATGCAACTGACTTGAATAAATAAAACTTTATTTAATGGTCAACAGTGCATGCCAGAGGTGTAAGACACAAACAGAAAGTTTGCTATTCATATAGGTATGTGTACATAGAGCTAGATTAAATTAATCAGATAACTAAAAGGAATAGAAGGGAAAATGTTTTAAGAGGGAAATCTGTTAAAGAAAATAAGGCATTGACAAAAGAAGCATAAAATAGGCAACACATAATATTTGTAGAGAAGTTAGCAAGGTATGTGAAAAAGATTTTCCCATTTCTAAATTCAGAGGTGGTGAGACTTTAGAAGGCTATAGGTATGATATAACTGATATATTGTTCTGATACGTTCCTAAGGAAGCAGATGGCATCCGGACCCCACGATGTGGGAATACAGATCTTTGAGCTGACGATTTGTGTCAAAATAGCACAATACCTGGCTTTGTGATGATCACATTTCATTAGATTTTAAGGCAACATTTAAAAACTGGCAACTTGTCAGAAATTTAGGTACAAAAATCATGTAGTCCTGTGAATAAATGAAATAATAGGAACCTCATGACCAGTGAACCTCAAATGGTAGACTAGATGAAAAATGGCGGCAATAAAGCTAATGACTATTAAAAGAAATAAATTCTAGGAAAGAAAAAATGAAATTAGGAAATTAGTTTAAAAAGCTATCTAATAAGTTCAGTTTAATAACCAGTTCTTTTTAAGTAATATTACAGGCTTTTCAGCTTGTCACATCCTAATGCAACTCAGCCTTTTCCATTTTAATCTGTTCTTTGACTCATATTCAGATATTGTAGCCATCACGATAAGATCAACATAAATGTAAATAGTATCTAAATTCAGGATGGCTTGGAGGATTTTTTTTAATGATGAATATAATGATGTGAATGTTTCTTGCACTGGTGGTTTAGGAAATGAATACTCTCAATTTCTCTTATAAAAAAAATCTCTTCGGTCTGTGCTTAGACAGACTACACTGAGCTTGGTACGCCTGGATACTATAGCAGTGTTTTCCTAAAGTTTACATAGAGCAGATGTGGTATGATTCAGCTGTAAATGACATGAGTTATAAATCAAGAAAAATAAAGTCAGTGCAGAACTGTAACCTAGTCTGAAGAATGCTTTAATTATCCTGGCATATTTTTCAATAAACTGTGTCTACCAAGTCTGAGCTGTAATTGGCACTTAAGAAACATGCACAATGTGCTATCTCTCCATGTATTAGGAGAGACCAAAGAGATACTAGGTCATTATGTAAAAATTGGTAATTAAGAGTAAGCGATTTTCCAGTTAATTTACATCTTCATTATATATTGAATATTATTTAGTTTTCCGTGTCCTTTCTGTGTCTTATAAACTTGACCCAAGGGATCCTGCACTGTTAAAAGACATATAAATTACAAAATAAGGCATATATTTAACTGACTCATTGAACTTTTGTTGTGACTAATGTTTCTTCAGCAATCATTGCATAAGGGAAAACATTTCTTTTTAAGTAAATAATGTTCATTACCTGTTACAGCTGCTGTCACTGGAAAAAAAAATAATGTTCTGAAACGTCTGCATTCTTTGATGAGCTCTCTGAGGGCATCTTGTAGCTTTAAATTAAACTGATCAAATAGAAAGCGATATACCCTTCAAAATGCTTTAACAGATTTGACTACAAAGAAAAATAAAGACATTCCGTGCGGTTATGAGAAAGTGATCGCAGACTGATTTCAAGAAGAAAAGGATTGATTATATTATCAAAATTGAAGTTTTCCTTATGTACTTTACTAATATATAGGTTTATTAATGGAACGCCCAGCTCTGCAAAAAGAGGACTGTGTCACCTTTACTCAGTTCCATGTATCGTGCTTACACCTTTATTCACTTAGATGTGGCATAAATCAACTTTGAAAACTATATGCACTCCAAGATGAGGTATGGTTTCGCTGATAATCTGAGTTTCCCATGGGATTGATGACGTTCCGGTTGAAGCTGATGGGAGACTTTGCCATTGATCTAAATGACAGATGCCTGTATATTTTGCAAATCAATTTCTATGTGCTGCTGATTGGATTTTATTTCGATTTTTGAGGGATTTTCTTCACCTTTCATAGCAGCTTCAAAGGTTTATTCTATGCACTCCACTCTGTATCCTTGTTTGAATCATTGCTAGCTGCTGCTTTTAATTAATGTGAAGATAAAGTTTTAATATTTTTCACATACCAATTACTTTGTTTACTAGCAGAATTCAGTCACTTCCAGGAGTGACTTTTTGCATGGCATTGTATTTAATACTGATGAGAGGTGTCAATAAGAAATGATTTAATAAACATAATTTTCATCTTTTCATGTCCCCAAAATTCTCACAGAGGTGGTTTGCAAGCAGGCTTGCAAGGGAGACGTGGTTAAAAAAATAGCTCAGAAAATCTTGACCTGTACATTTTGGCTTTGTGCGGTTTTTTCAAGGTGTCAAGGGAAAAAAGTTACTAATTCTTAGTCAAAAAATTAATATAGAAAAGACATACAAATTCATGAAACAATTTATTATTGACATGGACTTTATCAGTTATCTACCAGTACTGTAATACGTAGACTGCAAGATACAGTGGTACAGTGGGTACACGTAGTGAAAATCAGAGCTAGAGTGTAAGAACTGTGTTTTCCTTCCTGAATCGGTTTAGCAAAGTTTGATTTTTAAGCAGTACAAATGATTCCAGTTCTCCAATGGAAGAATGGAAACCACTGTATTAAACGGCAAACCAGAATGAAACACAAGATTAATTTGCATGTTTAGTATCTAACAGCACTAAAATTTTCTATTTTTACATATTATAGTCCATGGTTTTGAGAATCATCAAGGAAATACCTGATCTCTTTACAGCGATCTGTTTGTTTGCTGTCTGTTTGCCAGGTATCTGAATAGTTTGATGTTTTCCCACGTAAAGACAGGATTTTTGTTATATGGGGATTCTGTGGGATCCATGCAGACAGGTCATTTGCCTCAGTCTTACAGAGTATGTATAAAGCATTCTAATTCCTACATCTTTCTTCTAGATACCTAGTCTTTTGGGATTTTTTGTTTGTTGTCTGTTTGTTGTTTGTTGTTGGGGTTGGGTTTTTTTTCCTCTGTATTCTTTAAGTACATTAATATATACACTGGATATAAAACACCGTCAGTCTTAGTAATCAAATCGACTGTTCATTGCTAAGGTTAATTGCTTCCTGAATGATGATCACAGACCTTTGACTCGTCTGCATCCTTCCCATCTGCATTACATTTCATTCTTAGGAAGAATTACATGGTCTGGAGTGTTCTCAGGAGGCCAACTGAAGCTGAGTGAAATAGAGAAAAAGGGCATGGTTTAGATCTTAAGTGTGGAATCCAGACCTCATGTGAAGTCAGTGACAACATTTCTGTTGGACAGTATTTAAAAAAAAACCTGCTGCTTTAAAAAAAAACAGCAAACCCCCTTTTGAGAAAAAAAAATTGTCCCTAATAACGCTTTCCTCAGATTGTAAATGAGCAGAGTTTCAGCTCTTAGATCTCTCCTGAATTCTGTGCAAGAAACTGCTAAGTTTTTTCAGGCAAACAGATATCAAATTTATAGGGTACTTTTAAAATTAAAACCAATGCCCCCAAATTCTGCTTCCACACTCGCAGTATTTACAGAGCAACCCAAAGTTCAGTTCAAAATTCTTATGATGTGAATACAGATTTAGTAAGCAGGGGGTTGCTACCTGGCTTAGGTTAAGGTTCCAGTGATCTCAGGAAGGACGTCTTCATCCAATATGTTGTGTTAATTTAGTTTACATATAGAGAAATGTGGCAGAGTGAAACAGAAATAATTTTTTTTTTAAATACTCTTAAATGCAGTAGTAAAAGCAAAATACTCCCCAGAGACTTGCTTTAATAGTGCAATTTCAGAACTGATAGGTAAACCCCCCTGACTTCATATGAACATACTGCAGTAACCTGCAAGAAATCAAAGCAGCTTTGTTTGCTTGTATTTAGGTATTTTAGTGTATGGATAATGAATGTATCAGACAAAATCCACTCAGAACAGTAATACCTACAAGTATAAATTTTACTTACTGCAATTGGTAGATGAGAAGTAAACACATCAAAAAGTAAACCTCTCATTTAAATTCAGTGTAAGAAAAAGGAGCTTTATGTCCTTCCCAGAGGTCTTTATTTGCTGTCTATCAATCATTTACTTGAAGTATTCAAAATTCTGGGCTGAAGATCAATCTAGTGACACAAATCAACATACTGTCACTGCCTTCAGTCTGAACCAAGGTGGGTGAGTGTAGGGTAATGAGGAAGGCCTTGCCTATTAAGTTCAGCACTTAGGACTTTACCTGTTACTCATGTCATGTGGAGGCAGACAGCTTCGTTAACAAGGTAATAGAGGCCTAATTAGCTGTGTTGCTGAGTTTCTTGTGTATGGTTTTCTCACATAAGAACTTAGAAGATGTCCAGCATATGTGGTTTTCCAAAGCATAGTGTTCAATGAAGGCTGTGTTTAAATGGAGCTATATTTTTCTCTTTGTTCACATTCAGACTGCCTACAACTTATTTAGAAGGAGCTCCTCTTGATTCTTAATATGTATTAAAAATACATCTTGAAGTTGGAAATGATACATTTTGAGAGTGCCAGAAGTTACAAGGCCATGCTCCTTGCCCAGAAGATTTGAGATTTTACAAACTATAAAGGAGAAAGCATATGTGGAAGTTTCTAAGAATCACTCCTCTGTGTGACCAAGTATGAGAAAACCTTACATCTTTGAGTTTTTCCATAGTAATAACTTTTCAGTTATGTAAAAGTTAGACTGTAAAGCACCACAATATTAACTTTGTACAGTAATTTATATTTTTGTAAAGGAATTGCAAAGTGGGTGCAAAACTGCATAGCAAAAATTCCTCATCTCCCTTAGACCTTTATTCTCAGTTTGGCTGGTATGAGCATTACATAGCGGAGAGAGCCATAACTCCACTGTGTCGTTTATTCTTCATGAGGAGCGAGGAAAGTTAGATGAGACTCTTGAGATGTTCGTCTGGCATAGCATAGCATGAAGCAAATAACTCCCAGCAGTCTGAAGGTCTGATGGGCTTAAAACATTAAAAAACAGTCAAGGAATAATACGGCCACCTTACCAATCAAAAATTTAAAATGTCCCAGGAAGGTTTGGAACCTCTATAAATATAGAGGCTTGAGGTAGAGTATTCTGAGATGTCCTCGTAAATATTGAAATGTTGTCACAATGTCCTTGGCATGAGTGCACTGAAATTTAAGTAGGTGATTTCTGAACAAATTAAAAAATAACAATGCAAAACCTGCAGCAGTGCTGTCTTTGGCTGAAGTATCTGAACTTCCTTTGTTATGACTGCATTGCTTTGATCAGAAGAGATTGATTTTTTTGTTTGTTTGTTTATTTGCTAGTTTTTCCAATAAAGGACTGGCAGCATGTATATTGCTATGCAACTGGCATATGTACCAGGAAAAAAAGCCATAAATCAAATCTGTGATGCACTACTGCATGTCAGATATGCTTTTCAGAGATAAGAGAATCCCATTACAAATGCTGATTTTTCAAAATTATTATAAATCATGACCAATATTCACTGAATACAAAAAACTCAATAACGGTGTACACCATTTCAATGATACTGCCTCCAGAATTGATGTGATGCTGAGTTACCACCTGGCAGCCCTTCACAGTAAGGATGTTTTTAATATCTCAGGTCATGTAAAACTAAACAGGTTAACCTAAACCCCTGTGCACTATCATTTGTACAAACTGCCAATAACCATCACAAGGTAAGCACTTTTTTCCTGTGCTAAGGAATGCCACTAAGAGGATCATTTTTCTTCTCTTCTTGCATGAATCCAATTGTTTCACTCAATGGGGCTTCAATTCAGCTAACGGCATTCTGTGCACTCGAAGATAAGGCATGGCCAGCAGCAAAATGTAACACAGGTCTAATAAGAAATTCTTCAAATTCATGATTCTTGCTGTATACCACACTTACTAAATAATCAAATCCACATATATATGCACACATGTATATCCATATACAAAAATCACTGCCATCAAGAAATAACGACACTGTAGAAGACTCAAGAGCATTTTAATACTTCTCTGTAATCTGGGAATCTTTCAGTCAGATTGTGAATGTGAGAGATTAGAATTTACTGCAAAACTGACGAGGCAGTATTCCCACAAAGTGAATGTAAAGCTTTAGGCCTTTTGAAGTCTCTGCACAATATCTCAGAGAGAGAGAGAGAGAGAGACCCTTAAACAAATATGGTGCATCTCTCTTGTTTCATGTGTTCATCTATATATTCTACATTTTAATGGTGCATGTTTCATAAGGTATGCATTGAAATAACTTAAGGAACTTTGTGTAGATATATAATAGGAAATCAAGTGACTGAGTTAAGGTCCCTAAGATATTTTAAACCTTGTAGAAATGGCCATTTTTGAAGTTGTCATCATGTTCTATATTTCTGTCCATCATTTATTATCAGTGTATGCAGAACTATACACATAACTTTGGAGGAGGAGACTTTAGAAGAATGCACTTCAGGACTTGTCTTATTGCTGAGAGGGACTTTTGCTCTGTTCACAAACTTGGTATGTAAACGTTTGGAGAGTGGAGAAGGTGGGAGTGTGATGGGGATGCATGCGTCAGCTGGGTTAGAACTAGGAGCCTGTGCACTGTGGCCAAGGTTGTTCTTAACATTCACCTGTCTCCATTCCCTTGCCATGGAGATCCCTTGTGGTAAGAAATACGAAGGCTTTGGGAAATACTGGAAGACAGAGTAGACTCTCAGTCTTCCAAGCTGTAAATTCATCCTGCCAGGGGAGCAGAGAAACCTCACAACCCTTAAAGCCACTAAAAATTATTAGCGAAGACTATATGTATAGACCATACTGTTTCCAGCAATAAGGTACTTGCCTTCAGACACTGGCTGTGGGAGGCCTAATTAAATGAAGCCGAGTGTTAACGAAAGCCTGTGTATCCAACTCTGGTCCAGATCATGTCATGTCTAATCTGATCTCTTGCCTAAACAAGCGTGGACAGGAGGCTTTCAAGCAGCCTGCGTCTGTGATGGCTGGAGATGAGTCAGGGCTAATGTGCCATGTTAGAGATGAGATGATCCTTACAGAGAGCCACCTGGAAAACTCTCCTGTGTGTGCTTCAACTCATTGGGCTCCAAACAAGCTAACTGTCCCTGGCCCAAAATGGTTTTATGAATTTGGGCTGCATTTCCCCATAGCTAATAAACCCTCCTAGGGCACAGTTTACTGGGAACCAGCTGCAAGAGCTCATTGGGTCCAGAGCAGGCAGATACAACAGACCAACTCTGCAGTCAGTCCAGTAAGCCTGGCTAAATCCAAACTCTTTCTGGAAATACTGAAGCTGTTGTCCTGTGCTCCCCAACATGCTATGATTCAGGGTTTTAATCTTCCACTCCCCCATTACCCGATACAGTTACATACTGCCTAATGCCTGTTACTTTCTGCACGTGGAATGGTGCAAGTGTGACTTCTCGGAAAGACTTCTCCTAGATTAAGAGCTGCTGTCATTTATTTCTGATGCACAGGTTTTAAAGTTATGAATCCCTCATTTAGCAATTGCACCTCTGCTATGAAATTTTGCTGTGCATGCTGCAGGGAAAAAAGTCATTAAGAATCTCAACCAAGTTCTCTTGATACATTTGTTTTCACTCCCTCCCTCCTCCCCGTGCCCCCCCCCCTTTTTTTTTTTTTAAACTGGAGTTGGCTAAGACCTTTGTTTTTCAGAATCAGAGATGAAAAGGAAGCTTATAAACTGTCCATTTGTATAATGAGCCTGTAATTATGTTAGTATTTAATTTTGTAGTCAAATTAGAGACTGAATTTCCTTTGTTCAGCACTGAACTTCACTTACGGTTTCCCAGCATCTATAATGAAAAAAGTAAAACTCCTGATATGTCATACATCAGTTTACTTGTTTTGTCACCTTGGTTGCTGGTTTTGTGACAATTCTCACACAAACCCCTTTTTTCTGGTCATTCTGAAGTGTTTATGAATTGGGAAGAGAATTGCTCTGGAGATTCAGCTGAGGATTCCTCTCGAATAAATGGAAGTCCAGGTGATACAATCCAACGCAGTCTTTTTCTTTCATTATTGTACCTTCAGATGAAGTAATACAAACCTTCATGCTATGTAAGGTTTAGCAGAAGCAAATTTTGGGAGCGTAAGTGAGAACTGTTTCTCTCTTGAGATCTTGGAGTGCATATTTGGACCTCAGCAAAATTTTGAATCCATTGTGAAATTTTGAATCAATTAGAAGAGGAATATGGGGGAAAGCCATTTCTGTCCTGACTGCACTTCCATATACTGAGAAGGGTCTGCTGCGTGTTTATTACTTCCTCAAAAAAAGAGCAAATTTTTGAGCTTGAGAGGAGCTGGTCTCAGTTTTGCATTTATCTCTGCAAATACTGTAGCCCATTAAAATGATCACAAAATGCTTTCAGGAACTGAAGTGTGACAACTAAAATTCTGTGCATGAGGTTGCAATATCTGTATTACTTTTTATTTTCCTTTTCCCTAAAACTCCAAATTAAAATTGTACCTAATGGGATTAACGTTTAATCACACATTAACTTCCACAGAAAACATCAAAACTGGCAGAGCACGTGCTACTTCACATCAGCCGAATTTACTGGCAGGAGTGGGTTTTTAGGGATAGAGTAAATTCTCTCTCTCTCCCCTCCTCCGTAAGAGCAAACAGCAATGCAGGGGGAGGCAGAGAACCGCCAGGAATTGGCTTCACCCGTATCCCCCTCATTACCCGTAAGAGACATGGCTTTTGAGGAATGCTCTGAATATTAAGTATTCTATTTCCTGTTTACCTTTAAATTCTGTCACAATGTAGTCTTACAGAAGTGAGAACAAGTAGGATCTGATTTCAAGTTTTAATCATGCCATTAATCTGATTATTATTTCCCTCACAACTTGCCTACATCCACCTTTGTAGCCTGTGTGATTACCTCCTACAACTTACAGCATTACTGCCACTGGGGTACAGATCTGTCTCCAAAAAAATTACCTAATTTTTGCATATCTTGCCTGCAGTCAGAAGGTGGAGCTGGTTTTGTGAGCCGTCATTACTCCTTGGTGGTTTTCCTTTCTCAGCTTTTGGTTGTTTTTCACTACCTCTCCTTGCTTTGCGTCTGCCTTAAAAAGTGCTCAGGCGATTCGTAAATACACCAAGTCAAAGTCATGATAGCAGTTATATAAGTAAAATGTTCTCTTGCAGCATGAGACCCCGAACTCATTCTCTCGTCACAGTGTTTGGTAACAAAAAAAGAGTTGGATTCCGATCTGCTTTAAGAGTGTAATATTTTATGAGTCTTGAGTTGGGCAGAATTCCAGTAAAAAAATAGATATCTCTTACAAAATTCTACAGTAAAAATCAACTTAATGTTTTATGAATAAATTTGCTTTGACTGTTACTCGTAAGTTTTTCTAATAAACCTTACGAGAATGTTCTGAAGAATTTCCTAGAAACTGGTAACTTTATGCTTTTTCATATAGCCACAGAGTGCAATAGACACATACTCAAAATTACATGAAATTATGACTTTTAAGGATCTTCTCAAATCGTTATAGATGTATATGAAATTTCTGGAGTTTAATTCTTTCTTGGGTTCATGTCTATTATAATTTGCAATAGGGATCTCCATCATGTATCGTTTTCTTACAGTTCAGGGTGTAGTCCGAGTTGACAGACATTGAGTAATAAAAGTGAGGTAGATTATTTAATTCATTCTGGTTTAAGATATCAGAAACTTCTCATGACAGATGATTCAGGTTACTTTAGAATATCTAAATTTGCACTTTTCCTATTTCATCTCTGTTCTCTCAGTTTTTCCTTTCTACTACATCCATTTTCTTGGTCCATTAGCAACAAGTTCTCGCATACCACTTGGATCTTGCATTGAGTTCAGATAGGTCCATATGCTCTTTTGAATCATGTTGAATATTATCTGGAAATCTCAATGAAGCTGAATTCTCTCATCTTTTTATTTCTTGACAAACTGCATGGCAAAGTTCTGAAGAACTCACTAAAAATCAATAACTTCTGTAGACCTTTTTTCGTGAAAGGAGCAGAAGAAACAGTTGCCTTTTTAGCTTTCTCACTCAATGTCCTTAGCATTTTTGTCAAGCTGTTGCCTTGGCATAGATGCAGGGCTAATATAATTTTTCTCTTACTGAATTCCTCAGCGAAAGATAACTGAAGCGTAAGAGTCCTCCTTCAAATAACCTGTCTTGTGGCAACACCCCTACCATACTCTCTGTGCTGCCTGCTGCTGCGATGCTATTCTGTCCTGGTTTTATGACATTATGAGAGTCTTCTGGGCTGGTAAGAGGAGCTGTATGGCTGTATTAAGCTGCATATTAGATTCCCACGATTTCTGATGCACTGCAAATATTGCAAAAATATTCTTGCTTCTGGAAGCCTGGCCCTTGGGGAGTAGCTTGCTCAGAAAGGAGACTCAAACTATTTTGAGCCTTGAACAAAGACTAACAATTAAAAAAAGAAAAAAAAAAAAAGCTCGGGCCAATTACTAGCTTTTGGTTGTGATGTTTTTCATGATAAAGCTATTTGGAGTCATGATAAAGCTATTGGGAGTGTTTTCAGTTCCATGGCAAATACCACAGCTCATTTGTTTACTTCTTGCTCTCTCTGTAAGGAATTGTGATTACTGGATATGTAGGTTTCATTTCTGGTAAGAAATCTGAAATGTAACCTTGTGTTGGATGAGGATGTTTGCCATTTAACTGCAGATACCACTGAGCCATTCGTATGTAGTTGGTGAAAAAGAGACCTCAGGAAAAAGCATCACTCCTGGTTCTCTTGCTTGTAATCTTCTCTGTTCACTGAAGAATAACAAATAAAGAAAGAGGCAAAATCTCAATAGTTCTGATTAACAGTGCCAGTAATTTTAATGGCTAATCCTTTTTTTCTTTTTTTCCTATAATGGATTTTTAAAGAAATGTCTAGGCAGTTCCCAAGCATGACTTTGATGAAGACAAGAGCCTTTCTTAACTTCGAAGTGTGAGCATAACGATTCCAAAAGACAGTTTCATTCCAAGCAGAGTAATCTTCAAGGTATGCTTGTATCTGCAGGAATGTATATTACTCAGCCCCCTTTAACTCCTAGGATGAATTCATGTTGTTCACATCATTAGGGTGTTGAATTAAGTTTGCTTGTGGATCATAGCTGTAAGAACTCATTTTGAAAACAAAACCTAACTCCTATTTATTCCTCACCAACTTCTGACTTTGTTCTGCTTTTCTCCATCCTTCCCTCCACCTCCTTACCTTCCTTCCAGTGTCCCAGCCCAGACATCTGGAAAAGCTGCCCCTGAGTGAAGTAGAGACCTAGTGCAGTGGCTTTCACCAAAAAGGTGAAACTACTCTCAGAGGTATCAGTTCCCAAATGGACCATATCATCCTCTTCAACAGAATCAGCATGTTCTGTATTCCTTGCACGAAGACAAGGAGGATTATGGGATGTGGAAGCCTTAATCGAATGGTTTCATTATTGTCATGGAA
The DNA here is from genome assembly GCF_015220075.1 of Falco rusticolus. Classification (NCBI taxonomy): domain Eukaryota; kingdom Metazoa; phylum Chordata; class Aves; order Falconiformes; family Falconidae; genus Falco; species Falco rusticolus. The sequence goes on along the minus strand of NC_051187.1, from coordinate 117,440,223 downwards.
GAATGATTTGCTATTTTAGAATAGGTTGCGGAGAAGAGTATCAAAATGCTCTGCAATTAATTCATAATCTCTTCTGAGGTTCACCTGGCAATGATTTAGAGGAAGAATAATTTTTCAGTGCAGGTAACACTAGATAGCTATGATATTTTGCTGATGCGGTCTTGTAAAAGATCTCTCCTTCCTTCATTCCTGAAGAGGTTATTTCAGAGCAACATTTGCGTTAATGGTATTGATTAAATAAATAGATAGTTGCCAGATACACCTGTGTAATAGTTTGTTAAATCATGGCTGCCGCTCTATAATTCCCACATAATGCAAAGTGCATATGTGGTCTCTGAAAGAGGGAGAGATGGGCTACAGGAACAAAGCTTCTAATAATTACAGTGGAAAAGAATTTAATGTAACACAGGCAGGTTTCTGTCCCTCTGTTAATGCTTTGCAAAGCCGAGATTTCCCAAGCCTTCTATGGCCAATATTGCTTCAATCTTAACACGAAGGGTTCAATAAAATTTTACTTGAATCCTGCTGTTCGAGCATTACAAGATGACATAATAACTGTGGAGACAGATTTCAAATTGTCATGTAAATTTCCCCAGCATTAACTTTCAAAGTTTATTATTGCTTTATAATATTCATTGCTCTTAAGCTTCTTATTTATGGAGGCAGTGTATGTCTTTGGAATAACTGTGGTAAATGGAGAGATTAAGGTAATATTTCTTCTACCGAATTGCTTTATTTGGGAGCCAATAAAAAGCTAGGGTTTGTAATTTGTTATTTACTTGTGTTTGCGTGTGTGTGTGTGTATTTTAATTTCAGTCAGTACAAGCATTCACAAGGCAGAATTTACACTTGCCCCAGGCCATCAGGAATCCTTGGAAACTAATCCTGAAAATACATGTAAAATACTACAAAGATTCATGTATGTATCACAAGAAAATAGGATGCTATTGAGAACTTTAAATATTCCCTATACTTCCTTGCAATTTCACAACAGGATGAACACATTTTTTACAAAGAAACTTACTACATACCCACTCAAAAATAGGATATTTGCTATTTTATTGACTAAATTTCCATAATGTTAGTAGATAATATGGCAGTTCTGGATTGAACATGCGAGACGTATTTTAAAGTTGAACTTGCAATATTTGTGTCATGTCACCAGTACAAATGTTCTGTTCTTTCTCACAGTTCTAAATGATTCTTATTTCATTGCATTTCATGCTTATGTATTTCTCTGATTTGCAAAGTGTATTATATCTGTATTTCCTTTTGACCAGCACAGTGTGTGCACTCCAGGAAGCGTGGTGAGAAAAGAGATGGTCTTCTAAGCTATCAGTCATGTCAGAAGGGGATACAGTAAGGGCAGATGTGGAATTGTTGTAATTATTTTCTAACTGTACATAAATCTTCTGCAAATCTTAAAATATTTTGTGAAGTTCTTTATAATTTCGAAGATATTGTAGAACATTAAATAGCAGTATTTGAATTAAAGTGGCATTTTAATGGTTACTCTTCTGTAAATTGCAGCTGTCTCCATTAGCTTTTTGATTTATCTAAGGATGAAGTAGTTACAGGTCGTGTATTTTTGAAAAGTATAGTCAGCATGATGTTGGAGAGAGCATGGCTTTACTCCATTCAGACAGCACGTACAATTGTATCTACTTTTCCATTGGACAAATATATATACATTTATATATGTGTGTGCGTGCAGGTGCATTTATGTGTGTGTCTGTGACAGAGTGATAGCAGGGCAGTGAAAGAAAGCAAAACTCAGAAGGGAGTACTAGCTACCTGTTACTTAATTGGTCGTCAGAGAAGCCTGGTGATCTCGAGTAGCAATACTCAAGTTCACTACACAAGTCTGACGCATTCAGCAGATGAGGCAGGCATCCTGTGCGTTCTTTCTGAAATGGTATAAAATTGTTCAGGTGCCCCTCAGAAAAACTGCTGTTATGACCCTGTAAATTGGTCAAACAGGATAAGGTTACCCTTTTAAGCCAGATGTCCAATCTTGGGAAATCCTGGATCTGGGAGGGACAAACCCCATACATAGATTTGCCCTGTTGTTTTGGGAATTGAGAATCTTTCCAGTATTGTCCTGGGGAGATTCCCATTCCAGTTTTCTACTTCTCCTTTCCCTCCTTCCTTCCTTCCCTTCCTCCCTCCCTTCCTTCCCTTTCTTTCTTTCTTTTCTTCTTCTCTCCTTTGGAAAATGTCAGACATCATCAGAGTGGTTTTCCTTTGAATGTGCAATCTTCCAAAAGTACACAGGATTCTGTCAGCTCTGTGCTTGAAAGTATTACTGCCTTAAACATATGGTGTCCTGACATTAAAACGGATTTTTTTTTTTTTTTTTAATCCGCAGCCTGTAAATGATGCTGTGATGCTATCTTTTGAGTAATGCATGAGAAGGATGCTCTGATGTCCTATTCAAACATAAGTTCATTCTAATCAGAGTCACTAGTGCTCAGGTAATAGATATTTTTATATGGGACAAACGCTGTAACAATGGTTGTATAGATAAAAATGTTCCTACTAGCTGGCCAAGAAAGACAAGAATTCTGCTATTTAATAACTATGACAAAGAATCATAAATACCACAAAGCATGCAGTGTGGTAAGGAAATTAAATAGAAAAGGAATGAGATAAGAAAAAGAACATATTTTCCTGTCAGTTCATATTTACTTAAATTTTTATCTCTGACCTCTCTATAAAGGAAGATTTTGGTACTTCAGTCCCTGAAGAGATATGTTTTACTCTTTGAAATAAGAACAGAAGCGATGAAGCAAACGTGAATGCAACTGCTGCAAATGTGACAGCCGGTTGGGCCAGCTACGGAAGGACATTTTGCTTCGGCTGCAGCACCAGAGTACCAAGCAGCTAAAAGGTGCGATAGGCTCTGGCTAACCCAAATATGCAACACTAATGATACCTTTCACACCCTTAAAGAGAGCTGAGGTTGTCATTAATCCATCTTCAGGCAGCCTGGCACAGGCACCTGCCAAAACGGAATGAATTCTGTGATCCGGATATTAAAATCCCCCAATTAAATATGGTATTATTTTAACACAGCTCATTATGCAAGCTTGTCCCGCTTTGAAGTAGTTCATTTCCTGTATAATTTTAAAAATGAAAAGGAGTTGGATAATTCTTCCTCAGAAACCAAGAATAAAGAAGAATATTAATGGAAAAAGTCAAGATAATCTATATTCTGTGGTCACTTTTGGAGTTTTGGATTGATTTAGAAGGACTAGTTTCCTCATGCTTCTGCTCTGTTTCCTCCATTTTCCAACATGCACCATGAATTATAAGTTCCTTTCTTGTTTAAAAAAACTCCTGGAGTTATTTTTCAGTACATATCAGGCAAACATTTCACTGAATTTCCTGGATTTGCAGCTACTGGAATGCCTCAAAAATGGGCAATTTGTAAAAAAATAAAAATAAAATAAAAAAAAATCCAGCAAACCATTCAAGGACTCTCAGAACTTTACATTCATAGTAAAAGTTTGGGTCAGCTGTGTTCAAAATCTCTGGGCATCGTCTGATATTTGGAAGCAATACAGTCTTGGAACAGTGCTGGCTGCAGGTCAGTTAGAAACTCAGCTTTTTGCAGCAGCTTTTATTTTTAAAGATCCATTCTGGAAGTATTGGCAATACCTTACACAGTCATGGAAGAAAGAGCTGCAGTTTCAAGAAAGGTTAAGGAAAACTGAAGCAAATGGTAGAAACATCAACTCCAAGTTTTGTTGCCTTATTTTTCAAACAGAACTTGTATAAGGCCTTCTCAGGTTTGATGCACTGTTGAAATTGTTGTTTCACAAAATCAGGAGAAAGGCCAGCCACAAGTTTTTCTCATTCTTGGTTGCTAACAGAGATTCTGGTTAGTAAAAGCATACAGGGTGTCTTCCAGAAAATTTAGAAAAATAAGCTTTTTTTGAGCAAGCTGGAAGTACTTTGCATGCTCCCAGTATAACTGCAAAATGCAGTAATACAGGAAATCGGAGGAGCTGTAAAATTGCATGAATTTTAGGTGAAACAATTTCATCTTACTAGGTTTCTTTTCCTTCTAAGGGAGTAGTTAGATTAATTCATATTTTGTCCAGATGTGAATATACCACACAGTCTTCCCGAACACCTGCTTCCAGGCAGATGCTGCTGCCCTAGGCTGTGACATTGATACAGTACATGCCGTGGCTGTGCAAGGTCCTGCCTGGTGTGCTATGGCTCTCAGGTTATTTCCAGAACCAAGAGGAATCCACTTGGATATCCCCTAGTTCTAATGCCCTTGGATACCCCCTAATTCTAATGCATGCTCATGAGTTAGGAAGCCCAAATGAAGAGTTCCATTTTGCTATAACAGCAAGAAATAAAGAACCTGATTTAAGACAGACCTTTTGAAGGGGGCTATCTACATTCAGTTTCCATCTCCATCTTCATATTTGATAATTCTGCAACGATTTAGCATAAAAGTGTATTACATTCCTTTCTTCCTTTCATTTTTTATTAACGTATGTCACTGCATTTTAGTTCGCTGTAGCTTGCGGTTTTGTTGTAGAACTCCCTACCTGTGTACATGTGTGCTTTAATGCTGTTTTCATTTCTCATCGGTATAGCGTAGTTTCATGCACTGCATCAACTTCAGTACCTGTGGTCTCTTTTTTTCTACAGGTCAAAAGGAAAAGAAAAGAATGGAAAATTTATTTTCCATAGTGTTAGTAAAAAGCTTATTTCCCCAGAATAATGGAGTCCAGGAAGCTGGCAGGCAGGCTTTCGAAACGCCAGATCTCCTGAGCTGGTGCACAGTTTCAATTCAGTAATTATTCTCATTCCCACTATGCAGCTACTCATCAGCGAGTGGTGCATCCAGACTGCACCCCATGATTAGAGAATGACATAAAAAAGAAGGTGAGAGAACTCTTCACCTACACACTAATTTTCTTCCTTTCAGTAAAGACTCAGGTTTGTGTTGCTGAAAATAAACAATTAGGAAATGAAATTGAAGACCTGTGTGGCCTTGATTCCATACCACTTTGGAATAAAAAAATGTAACAATTCAGTGTAATAATCTGCCTGATGCAGTGAATGAGGTTTGAAGTCCTTAGTCCATGGCAGTGCTCCAATAAAATTAAAAGACAATATAAGGATCCATTGGGCATGCTCCAGTATATTAGTATGCAGTGACATGTACTGACAAGGCATCTATAGCGAGTGCTGTTGGTTTCATTTACAGACCTGCCAATAGCAGCTAGCAATCGCCTATGAAAAGCCATTATACACTGGCCCATAAAGCCACACAAAATTTTCATTATGTTTCACTTAAAAAGTGCTTGTTTTGCAGGATAGAGGCCGTGTCAATAAAATGGATTGGATGTCACTTAAACCAAGTGACGTGCTAATCTCCTGGAGGCCTTGTGTCCTTAATCTCTACAGGACACAAGTCAGTTTAGAAGCATGAGCTGTTCTCACAGGTAGCAACTATTGAGCTCTTTAATGTAAATTCAAAGGCAAAGCTTATCAGTGTGTTTCAGAAATTGCTTCAGTGTGGCTGCTGTCTATGGGAAAAAAAACCCCCACACTTCCCCCAAAATCCCTGGGCAACTTCCAAGCTTTCACTGTGCCTGCAAGCACCTTTTAATTATAAAGAAATTGTTTTTGGTGATATGTGCCCTGTGACCAATTGGATTAGAGGCATTTCTTCTGGCTATTATTAAGCTAACTTGACTATTGCCCTTGTATAGCTAAGCATGATCAAAATGTAAAGTATGGGAGAGCATCTCAATTATGAACCATAGTACAGTGCTCCTGCAGACTAAATTCTTCAGTTCATTAAAAAAAAAAAGAAAAAAGAAAAAAAGCTTCAATGGCTAGTAATACTGTAATGAAAGGGCAGAGTAATAGGCGCAGGATCAAGGGTACTGTAGCTCATCTGGAGGAGTTACAAAGGCTATTGAAAGATTCAGACTGGGGTTTTTAACATTTCAGTGGGCTGGTCACTGTTAGACAGTAAGTAGGGCCATTGGAGAGCTGTAGGCAATCTGTGACTCCTGAGAATGATCTAAAGATGGAAGAACAGAGGTCTCCTTGGAATGGCTGTAATAATCTGCTATACATTATAAGATACTAAAATACATTTTCTGCTGTGTGTTCCTTCCCTATTTGTATTTATCTGCTTTTCTCTGCAAACTAATAATTACTAACACATTTCACGCATGCTATAAATTAAAGCCAGTTACTTTTCTATGTGTTTGAGCCGTAGTGAGTTTTTCACTAGAGAGCTGATCTGTGAATCAAAACCCGTTCTTCAGAGTTTGTAAATTAAAGTCAAAACCAAGGACCAGAATGCTCATCTTTATTTCTGACATTCTGATCTATCTCACTCTGAAATCATGGACTGAAACCAGTGTAAATGGATGGGCTCCATTTATCCTTCCATCGTCATTTATGAGAGCAGTGCAAAACGCAGCCCTTGGCTATATTTGGTGTGAATTAAGTGATAACAGGGAGCCAACTCTTCAGACTATTTTTACTGCTCATACATAGCATGAGGAGGGGAGAAGTGGGACTAAGAAAAGAACTTTTAAGAGATCTGAAATTTGTTCATCACCAAAGAGGGGGTTCTGTTTTATAGAAGCAGGAGGTAATTGAAACCAGTAACATCAGAACATGCTTCAGCTATAATAGTTTATTAGTAAACTATAGTTTTTGAGGTATTAGAAGAAAGTGCCAGATCTAATCTTCATTCTTCTGTGTGATAGATCACCACCACATGCTAATTGAACAAGATTTATTGATACTTAAACTGGGCAGTATCACTGCTAGTCTTGCCTTGATAGCAGTTAAGTCGTGAATATTCACATGACACTGTGAGTAATAGCCTTGGTGTGGAGATTTCATTAGCTCCTTTGTGGCATTGAAATTTTTAGGATTTTTACCATGTCCTCTTATTTAAAAAAACAACCAAACAAAACCCCATCTGTTCAATATTTCCAAATTCTCTTTCTATAGAAGGAGAAAATATGTCAGTCAGATCCTCCGACTCATCACACAGAGAACTGGGAGTTTGGGAGGTGGAGCCACTTAACCATCATTGCTCCCATTCCTAAAACCTCAACCTGTCATCTAATTTCCATCTTGAAATTGAACACAGTAAATTTGTATTCATTTATTTAGACCCTGTTATTTTCCTTTGGTACAAAGAAACGATCCTTCCTTCTACTGTTTTTCTCTTGGGAAATTGGTAGGTCAATTTACCCACTTCTTTGCCATTTTGCTAGATTAAAAAGCTAAGGCCAGAAAGATTCTTGTTTTAAGATGCCCTCTGTATTCCTTTGATCACTCTAGTAGTCCTTCCTTCATTAGATCTAACATATTTTTTTTAATTGTAAAGATGGAGCAAAATTAAAAGTTGAAGTCTCAGCAGTGCTTTAAATAGCTGCACTGCCATTTGCCAATTTCTGCTGGAAATACCTTGTGTGATAGTTCCTTGAGTTGTTTGCCTTTTGCCTGACCATGTTACACAGTATCTAAAAACTAGTGTTATTCAGGATAGCTGAATTTCTCTGTGTCTGTGATGCACTATTACATTTGCATTTTTCTGTGTCAGTTGGAAATAGAATGAAAAATAATTATTGTTAGTAGCCTGTAATATGTAATTTCATCTTACACCTCAATGCCATCCCTTTTTCCTTCCATGATATATATGTGTCTTGCTGTTATTGATTCAGTTCAACATTGCATTATGAGGAAATGCAATTAGTATCTGACATTTTTGTGTGCCAGGGGTAGCTGTGAAATTATTAAATAAGATTGATCCTGAAAGAAAATTTGGAGGACTCAGCTATTGATCTCGTTCCAGTACAGCTGTTGGTTCGGGATGACCTGTCATCATCTGTTCTCTGGTGAGGTCCTTTGGCATTTGATATTTCCTGTACCAATACCCATCTTTTTCAATTGTTAGTACACGTTCTTGTTATGTTAAACATTTTACTGAATTTGAATAGCTTACCTCGTGATGTTCTGTTTGTTTAAAAAAGTTGCTGATCACTTATACTGGACAGTGCATTACAAGCTATCACGGGTAATTCCATATAGACCAATGTTGAGGTTCTCCATTCTCTCGTTTTCTGTTATTTTCCGTGTCTTTAGTTACTCTTACCTTAAAAAACAGTGTTCTAAGATTTTCTACACTGTAAACAAAGGAAACAAGAAATCTGATTTTGCCATGGAGTCCTCATTGAGGGCTTTTTTCCCCGATGTCATTTTTATATAAAATGAGTGAAATGCCACCCTCTGGGTTTGTTCCCTTCATTGGGCTGTAGATGGAAGACAGGAGTCTAGGACATGGATGTGTGTGTGTGTGTGGTGTGTCCCCTTTTCGTCTTGAGTAGTTCATCTCTTACAAAGGTTTTATCATGGTCAGGAGCCGGGATAGGTCTTCTAGTTGCAAATCCCATGCCTTGATCATAACACCATCACTGACAGAGGAGTGGCTGTATTTTTGGAACAAGTTCATCCACTTAATCTCTAGCACCAGGTATTAAAATAATTGTACTATTAGCGATATCTTTTACTTAAGTACAAGTGTATTCCTTCTCTTGCAGATTATACAGAAAGTGAATAATCCTTGCAGAGGTACAAGTCACAGAGGTTCTTCTCCAATTCGATTAAGTGTAGGACTTAGTAATTTTTACTAAGCATTCCCTTTGATGAGAACAAATAGAGCTCTGCACTTTTTTTAGCCCCGTCTCCTTTCTGAGGCTGGTTGATCCATATCACTTCTGAGCATATGACAAAGATAGTGAGGAGTTAATGGCTCTGTGTAACAAGGTGCTCTGTGCCAGAACTGTGCAGCTGTAATGAATTGGCTTAAATATTAGCAGTATAAAGTAATTTAAGATTAAATTTTATAGCTCATATTTTTACAGTGAGCATTACCCACTGTTATAAGATATATCCATCTCATATTTCACACCATTTAGGATGAACTCTCATTTTCACTGAAATCCCCTCTTCTTGGCCCGAAGAGATGTCATATGTGAGAAGCTAAAAGCAAGGATAAATACATTTAGAAACTTGAACTAGAACTGTCTTCAGCTGAATATATTTTTAATCATCTTATTTGGCAACTGCTAAATTATCCACATCATATCCTCTTCTAACGTTCTGCTGTTGCAACATGAAACAGTTCTTTCACAAACATCTCGGTGTTTCTTCTTTCTTTTGCGATATCAGAGAAAAATGTATCTTAAAAATGTATCTTAATACCACAGTTTTATACTCTTTGACTTTTACTTCCTTTTGAGGTAGTATGGTGCTAAATAGCAAACAATAAAAAATAAAAAGGGAAACAATAAAGTTGGTCAATGTGAACTCGATAAAAAGTATACAGTGACCCTAAATCAGTTTGCACTATTGTGTTACTGCTCTTCTAATTTGTATTCTCTGAAGCACCCGAGCCAAAATGTCATGTCAATCAAACATATATTTTTATATAATCCCAGTTTTTTTTATATATTAGATTAGAAGATGATAAATAATGTGGAATCTGTGTTTTATTGGAACACTTCTTCTAGTGAGAAGATGGGCACAGGAAAGAGTCAGTCTTCACCAGCCATGTTTCTCAACTCCCACATTTTCTCTTCAGTTTTATTTCTGTTTATGGATCTAACTAAGAAAACCCAAAACCCAACACAAGTGAAGAACTAATCCAGGTTAATTTGCTCAAAAAAAGTGCTTTCTTCACTGTTGTTAGGGCCTATGGTTGGTTGAGTTTGGTTGTGTTAGCATGGCAGTGTGAGAGTTGGGAAGACCAGTGAGGAGGTGAGGCAAGAAAGGCTGTTTTTTTTAAGCCAGAAGCGCTGCTGATTTTTTATTTTTATGATTTGTTTTTTAATACTGAATTCTAAAATAAATGCAAGATGTTGAATAGTAACAAAATAATGCATTTAATTCTGAAGGATCTTTTTTTCCCTGGAGAGGAGAAGCAGTGTAAGAAAATAAGAAAAAGTGAGAAGTCAAAACTTTGTAGAAGATTTTAAAAGTGCAGGTTTACTTTTGCTAAGGAGAGAAGTTCTGGCAGTGACATTTGTCTCCAGAGTGTTCAGATTTTAACATATTTCTGCTGCCTTCAAACTGATGTTCAGCAATTGGAAAATACATTCTGCTTTGAATGAAAATTGGTCATGAATGTTGCTGTTGGGTTGGATTTACTATCCTTCTAACACCTGGTTTTAGGCAGTAAAAACAAAAGCCAGCCTGACAGGCCCTTAGTATATTTGAACAGGGGGATGAATAGAGAGAAATACCTTGAGGGGCAAATAGGGAAAAACAAAAGCCTGCTTGGAAGAGAAAAATCTAACAGAAAACACATTTACAGAGTGGTGGCATAATCTGTTAATAGCTGTGCAAAGTTTAAAGTGACACAAGGTCAATATGCTATGAAGGTAAATTAGTACTAGGTACACGAAGCAATTATACAAATAATCACACTATGGCAACTGCCAACATTTCAATGAGAGGAAAGCATTTACACACTGAAACTTCTCAGTGTCACCTTTGTGAGAACTACTCTGGAAGTTTTCTCCTAAATAACAGCTTTAGGTTGTCTTTTTGCATGTGGCAGGTTTTTAATTTACATTTTCCCTCCCGTTGGGACTGGTATGCTAGAGCATCCAGCCTGTCACCCGTTGGGATGGCTTTCATACTGGTACCACTTGCTCACGTAAAACTTCACTATCGTTCTAGTGGTTTTATGGCCTCTCAGAAACTATTCTTTCCCTCTGATATTTGACAACAGTATTGCCTAACCATATGCTCCTTAAATTGTGCTTTCAGCCCCCTCCTTAACAAAAGTATAAAGGAAATGGGCTCTTGCAGGCTTCACTGTAAATAGGGGGTCTTAAAATGCTCTAAAAGCAATTAAAAAGGCAACAGATTTTTTTGTGGGTTAAGACTAAGCTGAGTAAACTTTTTTTTTCCCCCTTCTTTTTTTTAATAGACTGCTATGGGCTTTGTTTTTTTATGTGCTTTTCCTAGGTCATGGAGCCCAAGTAAAGTTGTTTCCTTTAAAGCATAAAAGGAAAATACCGGCTGTTTATTTATTTTGATGTATTTATTACAATTGCATTTGAAAATAATTTTATCTCACAGATTTTTCTTTGGTTCTGATGGAGGCAAAAGACAAATGAACAGTTTTTGAGACACCGAGGTGTTTCCTCTGGAGAGACAGAAAAACTTCTTCCAGATTACTCAGAAGGCAGCTATGACAGAGAATATCAGCACTTGCTTTTGTTGAATCTTTATGGAACATGGAGCAATGGGGGGACAAGCCAAGTTTACAGTCCTTTTACAAAGGTGGTCTCAGAGGGGAAATTTGGAGCCTTTCAAACTGTGCATGCCACCTCAGAGAGTAATGCGTCTTTTGCGCTTACTGTAGATAAGAAGCTGCCTGTAAGGTTTTTAAATTAGCTGTCAAGTTAATGTTAATTATTTCTTGTTGTAGGGTTTAGAGGGGAGTGAAACTGGGCACATTGTATCTTTAAGAACTTAGGCCTGAGCCACTTGAAGCTGCCCTGATCTGCAAAGCTTGTGACTTGAGATAATGAAGCAGATTCCTGCTGGGCATTTTGGCACTGAAAGGTTCCTAAACAATGTAGACACCGAGAAACACCATCACGGTAAACTCCCTTGGAGGAAGCATCAGTGATTCAGTCAAACATCAGTAAATCCATTTGGAACTGGCTGGTGGATTGGTTTGAGGGTCAATTTAGCTACTGTTCTTCATCCAGCATGTTTATGGTAGGTTTTCTTTCTTCCTTAAGAAGTGAGGGATTTTAAATAACATTGTCTGAAATCCAGGCTCAAGTATTCTTCTAAGGCGGTTGTATATTCCTGAGTTTTGCTTTGTGATTCCTGTGTGTTCATGTGCATAGTAGGAATCTAGAAAAACACTTGAGGAGGATTTTTCAAAAGCGTCAAAAGTTTTCCAGTCCTCTCACTGCCTCTGCCATAATGAAATGGTGTTCTCCCAGTGCGCCATGATGCGATAATGGAGGATCTGCATTTCTATAAATCCTAGGACGGATGGTGATTTCTCACTGTATCCTCAGGGGTAAAAAACCCCACCAACAGATAATAACTTTTAATAAAATACCCCATTCCCCCCCCCCACCCCCACCCCCCGCCTAACTGGTGGAAGAGCCCTTAGGAAGGACACTATACAAGAGAAAGGAACGTTTGAGGAATACGTTCTCTCTTAATTTGCAATAGGTAGTGGACTGATCACTGTCTGTGTTTATCTATGCAGCTGACGTGTCAGTAAAACATACAGAAACAGAAATCAGTGTTGTCTCTTACTTAAGCTGTAAACTTAGGGCTTCAGGGATAGATGTGGCTTACTGGCTCTCAGAGCTACTCTTCAGAATGAAGACCAGTGAATTACCAAGGAGCAGCCATACTCATAAAGGTGACTTCAAACCTTTGTCACATTTTTGTCTTCAGCTCACATTACAGACACACTACCTTCCTAGCTTGCTTTAGGTAATCGCGTGTTACAGCTGCCTTTATCTTACTCTGTGTTTTCAGTGAGTGAAACACATTGAGAATGCTGCTTATCCTTATTTCTTCCACCTTCTGTTTCTTACACCACAGTTGCCTGATGCACCTAACCTAGTAGTCAAACAACATAGACATGTATAATCTGTATTTGTGTCAATCACATCTGTATTTGTGTGAATCACATATACACATTATGTATAGTTACATAACAGTGGATATATTCACTGTGCAAAGAGTTTTGTTGTACTTTTTCTCCTGTTACTCGACAGAACCAGAGGGCATGAGAGGGACACTATATATTTCAAAGCAGGAAGGTTTGAATACATCTTACAATCTTAAATGCATTATTCAGTTGAAATTATTTCCCTTAAAAGATGTGTTGCTGTTACTAATACTAACAGCAGCTCATTCCCTTCATATCCACTCTCCAGTGTTTGAAATCTTCACATGGTAAAAAAAACCCTGCTACCAAGGGTTTGTTAGAAGCACAGTCTTAATACCCATAAAAGGTTGTCCAAAGAACCGATAATCATGTTTGGATTTAAACATGGCAACTCCCAATAGCTGAGTGCTGATAAAGCTTTTTGGAATCTCCACGATCAGAACATCTGGAGTGCTCCTTGAAATGCAGTGGCCAGTCGAGCTGTGGCTGTAGACTACTCAGCGTAGAAAAATGAAGCTATAAACAGAGCCTTTTCTAATTTTCACAGTTTTCCTAATATGGGTAATTGCACGGAGTATTTCTTCTGCTGCCAAGATGATATAACCACACAGAACCGCAATTTCAAAGAATGCGTTTTGAGGGCTCAGTTGGGTGCACATTCCTTCTCACGTTGTATCTGTTCTCTTTTTCACTGTGTAAATAGCTTCTAACGTCTCTTCTTTCCTTCTGCCCTTCAAACAGCGGCCTTTGTAATATGACAGAAAGATAGAACTAAGCACAAGCCTAATTTGTTGGAGCTAAAATAATCCATTCAAACTAGAACATCTACAATCCTAACCCGGTGATTGAAATTCATCTCAGATAGTCTATGAATTTGATTCCTCACATTTTCAAAGAGTGCTTTCTTTTGTTTTGTTTTACTGCCGATAGCCCAGACACTCGAGCTTGTATATGCAAATGGTAGCTGAGATAGGAAAGAGATGTTTTTCTTCTTGCCTTCCTGGGACAGCGAACACTCACAACTCTATTTGTTGCACTTCCTTCCCTGTTCAGGCTACTTTGGCTGGATAACACCAGGAATGAGGTGCTTGGGAAGAAGAAATACGGAACAACATGAGCACTTTCCCACAAAGCAGCCTCCCAGATACACTGGCTATAGCATCTGTGATGCACCGTTTTCCAGTTCTACACGTGTAAACTGCTGCTGCCCTTTGCAGAGGCAGTTTTAATTTATACCGCCCATAGTCATCATGCATTTGAAGTGCATTTAGTCTGGTTTATTTATTCTTAGTCGCTTGTATGTGAGTCTTTGAAGGTTAAGAGACTTCTTCAATTCTGCTACTTTTAGGAAGGTCCAGGGAGTCAGGCTGAGTTGTGGGGCATTACTCAGTTACACTCTGCTTTGTCTGAATCTGTTCACCCCTCCCTCAAGGATCTGCATTGCATTCATATGTAGTTTGCACTGTGCTGTACCTCCTTTCTACCTCCTGATTGCCTCTCACCTGCATTCCAGAGATCTGCATGCAGCACATCCCTCAAGGAGCCCTGTCATGCTCCTCGTGAAAACATTTGAACTTTAGTTTTATCATCTGAAAGAGGTCATTCCACCGGTTCTATCAAATGTAATCTTGGATGAAACCAACACAGCTGCTGTCAGAATAACTCTTAAAAGGTTAAACCACATATTTAAAAGGTCCCTTGTTGTGTATGCCCATGTAATAATTAGGCAGGCCTAGGGAGAGCAGTGTTTTTGTTACTCCGTTGATTGAGAGTAGCATCGTCAGGAGCTGATCGCTCCCCTCTCATACCTAAGGACAGTAGGAGATTCGTGCATGTTTTTGGCATCAGACAGATAGTGCATCATATTAGTGCAGGGCAATAAATCACGTTTGTTTCCAGACATGTTTCTGTCCATCAGCACCTGAACAGAATCGCTATATAATCTTTAACCCCTCTGCACACACCCTGCCTTGGCTGACGCCTGACTCTCGCAATTTTAAGTGAGAGGCAACCACGATATCGGGGAACATCTTTGTCGTTGCTGTTGTGCTTTGGAATTACTACTGGGAATGGGAAAGGACAAGCCACCACTCTCCGGCCCTGCTCTTGAACCTTGCCTTTTCTCAGGAGCTGCAGGATCCCTCCAGGGAGATGTCAGGGGGTCGAATGCTGCCGATGACACGACTGATCGCTCCCTTCTCCTGGGGAGGGACGGATCAGCACGGGCAGGGTTTTGTCTGGGCACGGCTCCAACATCTGCAGTCATGCACTTAGGCAAAGATCTTTTGCTGGAGATCTTTACTGGGGTTTATTATTTCTGCTGAATTCCAGCCAGCAAGTGGAAATTCCCACTAGGAGGTGGGAGGAAAATAAGTGGTAAGACATTGAAAACAGAAAGGATAAAGGACAGAATAAATTGAGCGACAACCAGCATATTTAGAACCAAAAATGAGAAAGTAATCATCTACTCCTGGAACTTAACAGGATTTATTTTAAACTCCGACTGCCTGTGCATAGAAGGCAGGTTGGAAGCACAATTGCTTTCTCCTAAGTACCAATTAGTAAGCGTTGAAAAGTGCAGGCCCAGCGAGGTAGAAAAATTGTGTACAATTTGTAGGTGCGTAACACTGGTGTTTCTCTTTTGGAAACAAATCCGTTCTGCAGAGGACAAGGAAGAATCTTCAGGATTTAACAGGAATCCCACAATAATGCCGGCAGACTTGTTTGCATTAAGAAAGACTGTTCCTCGGTGATGTTTCATTCCAGATTTTCTGGCAGGAGGAAAAACGTGCTAATCGGCTGATTTCAAGATTAATACTTTTTTTCTGAAACACTTGCCTCACAAAATGAAAATACCCCAACACTTAGAAAGGCTAGCTCTCCACACTGTAAAGTGTTCCCAAATCCTAGAATATCTTTCCTGGCATTCATTTATTGGGAAGGACGCACATCGTGAGATCAGGGAAGGTTGTAGCCTGCTTTTCTGCCTTTATGCTTTCAAGTGGAGGCTATTTACGTTTTTACCTTGAGGCTTCTAGAAGTGCAAAAGGGTGTTTTCACTCAAAAGTAGCCTGTCACGTACCAGGGATCTTCCCGTTTTGTGTCCTTTTATTTTTTATTCTTTTGGCTAAGGACTGCAGAGTCACACAGTGTGTGTAAGGAATCGAGTTTGCATGGCAGAGAGGAAAAAAGAAAGGAGGAAAATGCTGCTAGTTTATCAGTTGACATCTTTCTCTTGGTGGGTATCTTAACTGACTGTGAGGGAGCTGCCCGTACGCAGCACCGTACACTGCTGGAAGCTGCTGTTCCTTCCTCCCAGCCAGCTTGCCTTGGTGGGTGCTCGCACATCCTTCCAGTGTCCTGACAACTGGCTTAACACGTATGGGATGAACTGTCTTTTCTATACACTTTCTCAGTTCAAATAATAACCTGTAATGAGTGTCAACCTGTTTGCCTGGACATTTTTATAGAGGGTAAAATGGTGATTAGGCCAGCCGAAGAGTAGCACAAAGCTCAGTAGCTTAATGCCACAGCAAGGAGCAGTAGGCAGTGCATCCCTGTCTGCAGCGTCTACCTGAAATCGTAAACACGAGATCCAATAAATAGAGGTACAAAACCCGGGTGCTTTAAAATATACTGCCTTACAGAGATATAATGCTGTTTCATCATACAGGGATATAGTATTTTCTTCCTGTTAAACGTTTTTAAAGGCAGCAAGAAATATTACAGGGCATAAATGAAACGCACGCTCATGCCTGAGTATCTTAGAATATACATCTGTATGATTCTTAACCTAGCATCGCCTGGGAACGTTGAGTGAGGGTGTACCGGTGAAGACAGAGCTCTACCCTAAACTCCTGTTCGATGATTGACTAGCGATAGAAATTCACAGAAATGTTATGGGTAAATAGCATGCTATATTTCTGTGATTTAAAATGCTGCTCAAAGACAAGAACAACAATCAGACAATAAGTGGTTTATAAAAAGGGAAACAGATTTAAAGTGAGAATCAAATAAAGATTAGGAGGTTAGTATTAGTGTTGGTAGGATGAAGTGCAGTCAGTTATCTTTGGAATCTTTGTCATCCAGTGGAAAGATCCTTTATAATAAAATGAAGAGTATTTTGAAGGGACACAGAATGAGCAACTTCGGTTTCTTGAGTGTTAAAACAGACAATATCTGAAATCCAGTATTTCCAGGGTAGTAGATGGCCAAGTTCCTAGACCAGTACTTTTCCCAGGTTTGCTATATTTAAATATATTAAATACTTCACAAGTCTTGTTATGGAAATGAAAAATCAAAGTGAAATCACATTGCTCTTTTGAGAGGGTAGAATAGCAAAAATTGCAGTTGGTGGTTGCCCTTAGTTTAGGCTTGAAGCAAACTCTGATAGAAACTAGATTGTGAAAGAAATTTTAATTACTTGCAATAGAAGTTATACTTTTATCTATAAAATCAACGTAGCTGATAGATAAGAGGAATGTTGACTTATTTAATGGCTGAACTGATTTACACTTCCAGTTCATGAAACATGGAAGAGGACTTGATCACCTGTTACGACAGCGTAGGAGCCTGAGAAGCCCCAGCGTGCTGACAGATTGCATTCAGCAACATGCTCCTTCTCCAGGGAAAACACTGGTTCTTATTTTGAAAGATTCAGGCACTGCTCAAATGTGAGTATCTATAAAATACTCATTAGGGACAATAAAAATCATTCTCAACGACTGCAGTGTTATTAGGTGCCATCAGAACTTTGACTAATTTTCATTCTTGTTTGGGAATTTGCCTTGTGAAGAGATTCTGTAGTCAAGGCTCACTTGTCTTTTGGGTTTGTGCTCTCATTTTGAGTAGAAGAGAGGATTTTTTATACAGAGCTATCTGCGACTTGGATTTGTTCAAGCTCTTATTCTGCACCAAAGCAGTAAGACCACGAAAACAAATATACCGTCCCGAGTGGGCCCAGGGAGCCATCTAACCCCAGACCTAGGCTCCGACAGCATCCAGGAGCTGAATTATTGAAGGGCTTGAAAACAGGATGAACACAGAGGGATAATTCTTCGGTACAGTTTTCTGTTTTTGTATACAGCAAACCCCTGTATAAGACCAGCGAAGAATTATATAGAGAGACCGTTATTTGACACAGAAAGAGGCCAGAAAGAAATGGCATCTGTCAGGGTGTGATTTTCCCCATCAGGTGAGTGGTTCTCATTAGTGAGACGCCTATGCATATTGGTGTGAAAAAGCATGTAATGGTCTGTAGAAAATGGGAAAGGAAGAATCCTTAAGAGTGTTGATACATGGGGAACCTGTCAGTTTTCTGGACGATCACCTGAAATAAAAGGGAATAAGAGGAAATGCTATCTTCATACTTAATTCTACACTGCCTTACAGGGCAAATTTTCTGCAGAATCACTGTAACTCATGCCTCATTAATCTCTACTGACAATCACATTCGTTGCTGTATCATCGAAGGCCATATTATATGGGTTTTATTTGTGTCAAATATTCAACCTGTAATTCTACTGAATGAAGTGAAAACACTTAACATTTTCATTGTAACAGTAAAAAAAAAAATAGCTTAAAGGTTTGGATTGTTTCATTATTTTTTTTTAAGTCGTGTTTTAAGAAAAAGAATGCATTAAAAATTTTAAGAAAAGAGATAGTACTTTGCCCAGTTCTCATTCGTCTTTCCCCAGTCCTAGTGGGCTTATTTAGATCTACTGTTAATAAATACATGGAGACATAGACATAATAATATGGCAACAAATTTAGTGAATCATCTCTGCAAGGGGTAGTTAAACAAAGGCAAACTTAGTATCAACTAATGAAATATAAACAATGCTTATTTAATTAGAGTAAAATATGGGTTGAAATCTTTATGAATTATTTAGTGTATGGATTTATCTATAAGTGAAGAAGAATATTTATGTCTTGGCGGAATGTATATTTAATTTCAGTCTCTTTGGCACATATAACAGTTACAATAGCCAGAGAAGAGGCTATGTTCTGAAATTGGTAAGGAGTAAGGACCAGAGTTAATCAAGGTTTTGGCTACTTAAATAAATTTAGGTGGGAGTAGATGGAATTTAAGCATGTGCATCCAAAATTAAGAGGAAGGGAAAGAATAAGAAAGGTAGCCCTCTGTTAGAATGGAAGATTTGTCGAGGACATAGCCATAGAATTACTGCATGTTTGATATATTTCTCATCTGAACCTAATGACACTGGTCCTCTTAGAGTATATGAGGGTTTCTTATTAAGTAAATGGACAAGTTAATAGTTGTCATACTGGCAATTTGAGCTGCATCTTGGGGCAATTTTTACTGAAAGGTTGAAATATCATTTTAACAGCCCTTTCTAGACATGGAGAGATATCTTCTGGAAAATTTTTACAACTGAGAATCTGCACATAAATTTAATAAAATATGTTATCGATTACTTGGTATTTTCTTGATCATTCTACTTAAAAAGCAGAATCTGGCTTTATGGTAGTATTTTGATTACAGGAACTTGAGAGTAGCTGTAGTGGAACAAGTTACTGTAGTCTTTCTATTAGAACTCTCATGTATTTACATACAAATATAGGCAGATATGAAATGCATAACATACATTTATTTTGTATATTTAAAGAATCATGATCTGAATCTTGATTATTTTTTTTTTTTTCAGATACTCTTTCTTTTGCAGTAGGCTTAGATTTGAAAGTGGTCAGTGTGCCCAAGGACACAAGATAGGGAAGACAAATGTCATCAAGACCCTTCTGAGAGTTTATATCAAGTATGACTTATAGGGTGTGAGGCTTTAAGCTGTTTCATTTCCTTTCCTAAGGTTAAAAGTGACATTGTTGGATTTAGCTTGTCTCAGGGGTGAACAAAATGTATAATAAGCCGTCTTGCCATTACTAATGACTGACGGCTGACTGAGCAAGACCAATTCAGTCTCACCCTGCATGAAGTTATGATCATGGGTTATAGAAGTTCGAAATTTATTTACTGAAAGACCAATAAACAAAACTGCCTATTTCAGATGACCCTGTTTTGAGGTTTTAGTTTCTCCTATTTCCAGCCAGTTACTCTGAAAATAATATACTTGGCAAGTCCTTAGGTATTTTTTCAGATTGAAATTAGTGAATGCCAAAGATTTCTGGAGTTCTCTATCAGTTCCTGCTGCCTGTGCTATAATGACCTTTCTGATACCAGGGAACTAGTGGCAGATGTCTAATGTGTTTTGGCCAAAAAACCCCCTTTTCTTTCCAAATGTCAGATACAGAGACCTTATTCAAACAAACTAGTTATTTCTAAATTTCATCAAAGTTATAATCATAATGAACCATTAGTTTTCTTAAGCCATCCTTCTGCAAGGCTTATACTCTTATCAAGAGTTTTCCTCAGTCTTTAATAAAAATGATTTTGTAATTTAAAGATCACGACAGAAAATAATGTTGGCCGAGAAGTTCATTCAGTAGTAATGTAGCTAAAGCTGATCTCAGATACTCGTAGCTCTATTGGTAATGATATCAGTTGATCCTTTTAAACTGTTCTGTGAATTCCCAGTTATATCCTTGATTATTATTAATTACATATGGGGCGAACCTTTTCTGTAAACAACTAAATCAAATGCCTTGGAAAAATCCCAATATACTATACCAGTTACTGCTCAGATCCGTAATCCCGTCAAAGGCAAAAGAATGACACTATCTACCTCCTTTGAACCCAGGCTGATGGGCAGTACTGACACTTGTAATCCCTAATCCGTAATGATTCTTACCTGTGAATAAAGATTAGACTGACCAGTCTGTTGTTCCTAGTCATTCTTCCAATTCTTTTAAAATTCTCAAAGGTTGGTAACTCTGAACCTGTGGAATGTCTCCAGTTTTCTGTGGACTGTTAGATATTAACATGAGGGAATCAAATAGATCTTTTGCTGTTTTCTGCTTGACATTGTTCCGTGTCTTTCTCTGGCACCATTGGTTCAAAAATACTTATTTTTTATGATAGTGACTCTTTGCCGCTCTTACGTGACAACGTTTTTATTACACTGCATTTCTGCCATGCAGCATCATTCATTTACTGTATCTGTGGATCCAGTATTTCCAGCCTTAGAGGTCTAGAAGTAGTTCTGGCTTCTTAGACATGTATCAGATAATATTTGTGTGTGACAGATGTTTTTCTTAAAACAATCTTTGCTGAATGTTTTCTTATTTTTTTTTATCTAGTCCTGAAAATGTTCTTTCTGGGTTAGTCCAGGAATACTGAAAAATTGCTGTGTTAGAGTAGTTCGCAGGGTAAGAAGTGTTCTACGCAATGTCATATGCACTTCTTAATGTATTAATAAAAAATTAGTAGTTTCTTAACTAGTCGCATCCTTCCTGCTGATTGATGACACTTATTATAGTCATTTAATAGCAAATAGTTGAAAATGTTCTGGTGTCCCTTTAGCTACAGGGGGACACCAGAAGCAGTCATTAAGCTCATCTTATTTAAATGCTTGCAACAGTACAAAAATCTAAACCCATTTCAACCCTGAAGATCTAAAGAGGAATGGCAATAAGCCAACAAAGAAACTACAGAGGAGAAATAGATTTCTTTTAGCCAAAAGCAATGGTAATTCACCTCCCTTTTCTGTAGTGTACCTCAAAATAATGGGCTGTGTCTCGTAGGACAGGTTTTTAGAAGAGGTTGTTGTGAAATCTGCCAGTGATTTTGATGCTTGAACAGAAAATTGATTTTTGTCAATTTGCTGTTTTGAAAATCTAGTTCAGTCGTTACACAGGCTAGCTAATCCCTGATTCTAATTTAGATTTAAATATGAAACATTATTCAAAAGGATCTCGGGAGTTTGTTGAGCAGAAAAGGACTAGGAAAAGAGATAAACCGTGCTTTCTGCTGTGTTTTGAACACCCGTGCTCAAGAGCACTTAGTAGGTAGCTTGTCTTCAAAGAGAAGCACCAGGTTTCATCTCCAGCATAGCTGTTGCGTTCACAAGGTAGCTTGGCTGCCTTCAAGGTTTTCTTTCACCTAATATGCTAAAGCAGGTATTTTAAAGTGAAACTAAAATCTTCCTTGTAGTTGGCTTTTCTGAAACACTGCTGTGCAAAGATGGTAGGGTGAAAAAGCTGTCAGGAAAACACTGTAGGCTATTCAGGGCTGATTGCGATAAATATAGATACTCGGTCATAAACCAAAAAACAACAGCAAAACCACTGACAACAATCATTAACATGCTCATTTAAGTTTTACTGTAACTTATTTAGGGAACCAGAGTAATGAGAGCCACAGTATATTGTATTGCTTTGCAGTAACAAACTACTTTGGGATTGGTTTATGCTCTTGGAAAAGTAAATGTCTGTAAATGACAGTCTAGGTTGACAGACAGAAGAAGTGAGCATCAGCATGATAACCGACTACACATCTTGTTGCTTTAAACTGATGGTGTTAAATTAATCTTTCAGGTCATAACGGGTGACAAGAACATTAGTAGGCATAATAAAATTCCTAAATGCAAACCCCGGACTTGATAACACCCTAATGAATATGAAGCCATATATCTATTTGCTGTTGGTCTGCGTATTTCTGGTCATTCCCATGTAGCAGAGAAGGTGGTTCCGTTTTTGCCAGACACATGCTAAACTTCATTAAAGCCAATTTGAAGCCATTTACTCTGTACAGAGTGCTAATATTTCATGTTTCCCGGAAGGACCACAGGAATATATGCCATGAGCCCAACAGCATTGCATACTATTTTCATCTAAACTGAAAAACATGGCAGTTGTATTACATTACATACAGACACCTCCTTACACACACGTAAGTAAAGCTGCTTCAGATTTTTCCTAGGAGTCATGTCAAATGCAGGTTGCCATTAAGTAAAAGAGCAGGTCAGTCTCATTTTTAGTGATGTAATATTACTTCCTCTGGTTTGTTTACAGACATTCATTTTAATTTATCTCTCCGAGTTATGCTAAGCGTAATCTTTTGCACCATCTGCATGTAGTCTTTTGTCTGTACTCACGATATTATTTCTGTCACCATAAATAGCAGTTATGATTATCCTTACTAACCCACAGTATAATTGGCTTTGAGTATGATTGTTTTCATAATTAGTCTCAATGTTTGTGTTACAAGTATTATTGCAATTTTAAGTAAAGTTTATCGTATGCATTTGGTCAGTGAAGCAATCGACAGCTTTGTGGTTAGGCAGCTCTGTTACATCTCTGCTATTGCTTATATGGTGAGACTCAAAATACCTGATGACCCAAGAAAAATAGGTTTGTCCCTAGATGCGGAGTGGATGGGTTCAGCAATTACCTGTCTCCCAACCTTTCTATTTCATACTGAGCGACAAGGGGGGGTGGGGGGTGGGGGGTGTGTGGGAATCAGTAAAACCCAACAGATTTTGCACACTTGAAGAAATACAGTGTCAAACAGGAGGCAGAAAAGGGAGAGCCTCACTCTGTATGAAAATGTAAGGATTGAATGCATCCTAAATAATGTTCAGCACTAGTTATTCTGAAACTTGCCAAATAATTTACTAGGTGCTTTTCCATACGTTTTTCCTTCAGGATTTATTAAGGGGGCAACCCTAATATTGTGTGAACACTGCAAAGATACAGCTGCCTCTACTCTCCTTTTCCAGCCCCCAAGGATGGAAGATTTAGGGAAATCTGCCAGAGTAACTGCAGTTCCTTTCAATTCTTTCTTTAAGGTGTTGCATTATTCAGAGAGAGAGTCTGGATTTTCCATAGTGGTGGAGATCCTATCAGCATCTTTTACTTTTTTAGATGTCTTTGCGATCAGAACCACTTGCTCTTCTCTCTCTGTAACTGTTTCTCTTTGCAGTCATTCTGGTGTGTTTCAGAGGGTTCCACAGGATGAAAAAAATACTTTGTTTCTGGCACCAAGCACTCTCCCTGCCTACTGCTCAGAGCTGGCCTTCAAATTTGAGGGTTTCGATAGAACAGAATAAAACAAGAGGCGGGTCTGATACATGAAGACACATCATCAGTGAGGAAAATAGCTCTGAAGTCAGAAATACTGCGAAAGTTAGCACACTGCACTCCGTTCTTCAAGTTCAGGCTTAGGGTCGAATCAACAAATAACGTGCTTGTTTTGGTTATTTTGCATGTAGAAAGGTGACTGGACATGTAAAATAACCACAACTGGCAAATTTATTATCGATTACAGCACAGCCTTCAACTAAACGCAAAATTAAACATTTATTCTGATCAGCAAATGATGTGACAGTTGTGGCTCTCCCCTGCGTCAAGTTATCTTTCCATATATCTGCATGTGGATTAGGTTGCCTGAGTGCAGAGCTGTGGGGAGACATGCTGGTACCTAGGACAGGGGGGACAATTTGCCCGGCTTGAAGCCCTTCCTTGGCTTCACCAGTGTTTCCCCCTGAGCCCCTCCTGGGGCAGTTGCCCACCACTGGGCTTGGAGGGAGCGCAGGGGAGCAGGTGGTCCTGGGGTGCCCGGAGTTACGCCTCGGTAAGGGGAGAGCATCCCATCCTTCCTCCAGCACAGATGGGGGGGGTTGAGGGGTCTCATTGGCCTTTTGGAAGCTTAATTTCCTTCAAGAGCCTACATGGCAGATGGGAAAGAGCTGGTTTGAAGTTGTTATTGCTGCCCTCAACTTTTCCCCATCTAATTCCCTCCCTCAGAAGAAAATTTGTCATTTTTATCTCGTGTTTCTTACTGCCCTCCTTGAGTGCTTCTCTCATTGTACCTTTCCATTTCATCAGGGTGCTGTTAAAAGGCATTACTCTTAGCTTGAGATAATTGAAGGAGAAGAGAGGTAAGGAAATTACACTTGTTTTCCTCAAGAAACCAAATAAAATGAGGGAACCTGCTTCACTTGTTCAGTGCCATGATCAAGCATGCTGCCCATGAATTTGCAGCTGAATATTGTGTTCACACTGTCTACTTGAGGTATGAAATCCAAGGGAAGAAAGCTTTGCAAAAGTGGGCTTTGGATCAGATTTTGGTTGCAAAGTAAAACTCGTATTTGAAAAGTGTGTCTTTTGTACAGTGTGTGGCATAACCACATTGCTGATTTTGAATTCTATTATGAAGATAATTTATAGGGTTGTAAGTGTTTTGCACCTACCTCCAGGAATGAAATACATATGATTTATGCATCTGGAGCGGAAAAAAAAAAAAAAGGGAAGAGAAGGCAACTGTCTGAGCCTTCCCCAACATGACAGCATATCATTCTGTGAAGAGAAGTAACTGTTTGAGGTTAATTTAGATCACATCAATCTGTATTACTTGACCTTTTCAGAATAAACAGAACCAAAAAGTGACTACACAAAAAAAGTCAATCTTAAAGCCAATTACACTAATAGCATCTGATGTGTAAATGGGTGTTTATTATTTTTTAAAAAAAAAATATCACTGCAATAAAGCTGAGGGGCATTTAAAGACGGGAGATGTCTAATTGTAGCATATCCAGTAATGAAATCACAGTCAGCCTAGTAGCTGATTAAGGTTAATTTGAATCACATCAATGTGGATTAACTTGGCCTTTGCAGAATGAACAACACCTTTGTGCCAACATGATCAATTAGTCCCCTTAACTTCATATGTCTGCTTGGAAAGGTTAGATTTATTAGTTATCAGGATAACCACTTGGAGATTAAAATCTCAGGTTTGAGTGCTTTTTTTTTCCAGTATAGCCTAAGGAAGGGGGGAAAAAAACCCAGAAACTTTATAAATCTCGGTGCAGTTTGATGTTTTATCTAATAAGCTTGAAAAGTCATGTTTATCCTAACATTAAATAAAAGGCTGGAGACTGGGTATCTAATGGAATCGTGTAACTATGTCTAGATGCACTGACTGCGTGTACACTCCCGTGCCACTGTTGCAGCTATCTGGTCCCAAATGCACAGCAGCTGCAAATTCTTTTCACAAAGAGAAGTCTCTCCAGAATAAGCATCCCAGGTCAAACCTGTGTTTTGCCTTTACCTTTCGCCGTCTTCCCCCCACCTAATATGTGGGGGTGTTAAAAAGAGGGGAGACTGTTCACAAATGAATGTTGGTAAAGACCCCAGCATGACCCCAGTGCTGACCCCAAGGGCTGGCTGTCATCAGCTAAGACCGTTGCTGGGGTGGTGTTTCCTACAAAGAACCTGGAAGGCCAGATTGTTCCAGATCTCTGTCCACCCATTCTGCATCTGCAGAACAGACCTTTGTGTCTTACTACATCTGGCAAAGTTCTCCAGGAAAGGGCGCTGAATATTGCACGGGTGACTTTTGCAGCTCAGAATGTGGAACTAAGGTGTTATTTTCTCCACTTTCTATATATTGATACCCCTTCTTTACCAAGCTAATTGTTAAGTATTCAAAGAACCCTGAGGCCACAGTTACACAGGCTCACTGACACACTCCTTATCCCATACATAGTAATTACAGACTATGTACATTTGGCTGACTCCAAGAACAGGCAGTACGATGACGAGTTCAACAAATGTACTTGACACCTGACAGCGTGTGGTGGATGGAGTTCCTGCAAGAATGTTGTGTTTCTAGTTTGTGAAGGACAGCTTCGCCTCGGTGCAGTGCTGTCTAAATGCAGGTGTACCTCTTTTCACGCAAAGTTCTACCTGTACAATAGCGTACCGTAACACTGATGCTCTTCAGCTCCTGCGTAGCTGAGAGGATGAAGCCGTAAGAGCTGCACAGCTCTGCAGGTGAAGAGAGAAGCTGCCATGGTCTGCTCGTGCAGGTCAGTGCAATTCCTTTTTTACACAGAAAAAACAAGCTTGTTGTGACAAAAGAAACAGAGACAGTAAATGTTTTGTGGATGCTGTAGAATAATACCTGATGGAAATTTTTGATAAATTTATTATTGATGAGCAAACCTGCTGAGTGGAGGTAGCGGGGAGCTGGGGGCTGGGATACAAAAGTGGGAAATCACACAGTCCAGCTTAAAGCTTAGAGAAACATGGTATGCAGAAGAAAGTGATAGCTGCAGCTAAATTAGGCTTTAGTTGGGGGTCGGCTGTCATAGGGGAATATCGCTTTGAAGGAAAGATCTGTGGAGTGGTGCTCTCATCATCTGTGGCGTATTTCTTGCACAGTAGAAGGTGTGTGATGGTAAACTGAGCAGGAGGCAGCACTTCTCTTCCTGTTCATAGTCTTGCAAACTATTATCTTTTGCATTCTCCCACCCATTTTCCATCACGGAATAATCCTCTTGTAATTAAAACCATCACTTGCATGGAAATAGAAAGGAAAAGGTTGATTTTATTTTTTTCTGATTTGTTGTGAATGGTGTTTCATCTATTTTTAAATTGTGTTTATTACTGCCGTTGTATCTGGAAGACTAATACGAAGCTGGAATCCTGATCTGCTGGATAGCTGTGCGCATTTAGTCCAAGGAGTTTGTTCATCACTCCGTGGATGTTTGCTCTTTATCCTGTCTCCCTTCCCAGCCATCTGTTCTGCCTCTCTCAGCTGGAGATCAGGCAAAGTGCGGATGGCACTTGTGCCACCAGCTCTTCTCCTACCAGCTGCAAGTGCTTTGCCGACTGCCAGTTGCCCACAGAATAGGGTGTGGGACCGCCAGCAGCAAAGCCTCAGCGGTGGCAGCGTTTCTCCTGCACGGACAGTCGCTGTGGCCTTGGTTGTATTCTCTGAAACACTGTTACCCGGGCAGAGCTGTCAGTCCACGCTGTAGCTGGAGCAATCCAAGCTGGAGAGGTGATTTGTTAACTTGGCAGTACGTCTCGAAAAGGAAGTATACCAACCCCTCTGTGTCACAGCGCTGTGCTTCTTGAGAATGGATATAACGGAACATAAACATACACAGGGCTGCCTCAAAGCGTGTGTTGTCAGTGGCATCACACAGACTGCACGTTAAGACTGGTATATAAAATAACCTTTCTTGTTTTAGTTTACAATTATATATAATTGTATAATTTATATATATATATAAAATATATATAATAAATGATGTTAAAATGTATCGTGTGTTCTTACCTGACTCTCAGTGTCACCTCTTAGATGATGCACAAACTTCAGCATAAAAAGGGGCCTGCAAATCAACTCTATCGAGTTTGTTTTGTAAAGAAGCCAGTCAAATTCACCTTTTGCTTGCCTTACTGTCTCAGGTATTGTAGTGACTGCCTGCAAGAAGAAACAAGTGAATTCAGCACTATGTATCATTTGTTGGTGATGCCTGACTTAAGGCAAAAATTTTGGAAGAAGCTATTATTTCGTCTTCTCTATGTAATTCATTTTGCTGCTACTGCCATCATCTCTTTTCTGCGTAGTCCAACAAATGTGTGTGCTGTGTATAAGACATCTCAGACTGCTATTTGGGCACAAACATATGGAGTCAACAAATGACTTAAACATTATGGCTGTAAAACCGAAACCTGTGAAATCAGCCAAGTATTATTCACTCATGCTTGACAGTACTTGAAATATGAACCACACTAAACAAATGGCTCTTCTGAAACCCACCAAAAAGACAAGGTGAAAGAACAAGCGCCAGGCAGTGAGACGAAAGGAAAAGATACTCAGGAGTGAACTCGCAGAAACAGATGCAAAAACCCCTGCGCTTCGAGGAAGTCAGTTGTAAATTAATTTCAAACACGTAACCAAAACGTGTTGTCTTTTTAGTATGTTCACTATTTTTGTAGATTTATTCATTTATAGGACGTGTCATATATAGTCTTACCGTGGTGACATATGTTCATACATACAGATTTAAAACATCGTTTGTATTTCAAGGATATATTCCTTATGTCAACGTTATGATATTTAGCAAAAGAAAATCACATATTTTGTGATGGCTTTCATAGTAGGCTTTGATCCCTCTTCCTCTCCTCTCCTATCATTTTTTATTCTCTGAGCAATCTAAGCTGGCTTTCAGCAGGGGCTTCATATGACCTAAAGCTGATCCTGAAACATTAACAAAAGGGAGATTAGTGTGGAACAGCTCTGAGACCTCTGATTCTTTCTTTATGAGTTACACTGGTTAGGTTGTATTATTAAATGAAGTAAGCAGTGGCTGATAAATAAAACACCCTGAAGTCTTTTTAACTTTTGCATATCAGCTTACTACTTGGCAAAAAAAAAAAAAATCACAACATAATTCCAAACCCAAAACAACAAAAAAGAGCTCCTACAATTTTCTTTTATGGCAGGGTTTAAGTCTTGCAAAGCTTTAGACTTTAAATTGGATTTTTTTATATTACTTTGTTTTTCCTTTATGAGTGAAAGTTTTTTTCAGTTTTTAGAGAAGCAAAGCAAATATTCAAAAGGGTAAATACTGAGAATGCCACGGGTGAACACTTGCAGTCATTGCCAGTTGATCAAAGTTAGACCAGGCTTCTTCCTTCTGGTATCAGAACTTGGAGAGAGGCTAGAAGGGGAGTAATGGGTTTCCATGGCAACCCCCATCTCCTGCCCCATCCCGTATGGGCTCCGCTCTGCTCAGCTGAGTCCAAGCACAGGGATCATTAGCTCCTTCCTTCAGATGGGTGTGTACAAAATAAAGAGGGTTTGTCATGAAGATGGGGAAAACCTATGAGAAGCATAAAATTACAAGGAAAAAAAGCTGTGACAGCCTGATAAGGCTGTGCAGCTGCCCTCATACCCAACACTCCTCTTGAGTACGGTGCTGGGACCCATGGACCCATGGCATGGGCACCCTCCAGCCACTGCTGCTCTTCCACCACTGCTTCACCTGCATTGGCTCCGAAGCACCTGCTGGGTATTTTGTGCTGTACATCATCTGTTGCTTCCTAGGACCTTTGCCATCTTTTACCAGGCTGGTGCTGTTTCCTTTGACAGTGGATGATTGTGTTGGGGCAGGGAACATTTTTCTGTTCAGAAATTTGCACAGTGCGTGACCCATCGTGGCCTCAGCCCGCCGTGGGGGCAAGTGCCGCAGCGTGGCAATGGCAGGCTCCCCCTCGTCTGCATACGAAAGTGATCTTCAGGAACTTGGAGTTACAAGCCTTCTTCCCCCACCATTCTTGCTCGTTAAAGTATTTCCAACCCTGTTGTCATCATGGTTGAAGCAGCGATATGCTTATCATAATATATTTAGTATGTATGTATGTTTATATATGGCTGAGGAGGTATAAGAAGCAGATATTTTATTGTTGATATGAAATAATGCTTTAGGGTGTAGGCAGATTTTTCACCTTTTATTTTAATGAGATGAATAGCAAAGACAACTACCCCCATGAAATCTTTTTCCATATGAGCCTATAATTCTCAGTTAGCTTTTTCCCTTTAGATTTTTCTGCGCGACCAATGGAGTAATACCTGACAGCCACCATTATCGCACCATTTGGGTAATGTTGCTCATGATATTTGGCGGTGGTGTCTTTCAGTCATTCTGAACTCCCCACGACCCACATATGTCTCCTTTCCCTTCACTGGTTGAATCAACAATTATACTGTGTTGATGAACTCCAGGAGAAAGGAAACACAGATCTGAATTCGCTTTTAAGTTTCAGAGTTGTCTGAATACAGAAGAAGCCCGTGGCAGTTTATGCCCTGCTGAAATACAGTTATCTTAACTGATATATGGGGATTACCATAATATTTCCTATTAAGTCTATGTGATTTTCTTCCTGTTTCTATAGATAAAAAATGGTAATACATTATCGCCAGTGACATTGCCAGGCACTGACATTAGCTATGAAATAAAAATCTAGCTGTATACATAAATAATGTTAAGATTGTTGCTGTTATGTGATGCTGATCAAAGTATTCACTCTTAGTGGTCCAAGGTTACGCCAAACATGCTGAACATTCCAGAAACGTACGTTAAAGATGCTCCCAGTTGAAAATACCCTAACTCACTCTTCCAAATTCAGAAGTTCACCAGACATTATCATTAGTAGTTCTAAGACAGTCGACAACACCATGAATCGAAACACAGACAGCAAATACTATACAGTGTCCCTCTAGCTTTTTAATTCACGCAGAGTGACAAATACGCTACGTTAGGTTGGTGCTCAATCACTGTTCATTTTCCTCTATTCCTCACCATGTAACAAATTTCATTATGTGATAAATTTGTTACCACTCTTCTGGCTGGTTGCTGGAAACTTCTTTCTGCAGTACAAAACAACATCAGAGACATAATTTGATTTAATTACAGTGTTTTCCAGCACACAAAGCTGTGATTCTTTTTCTTCACAAATTGTCACCTCCTAATCGTTTGTTCCTGGAACCAGGCTATGGTTTCACTTCTGCTTTCTTCTTCCATCCCCTTTACTTGCTGTAGTAAAACCATCTCATTCCATCTCTTCAGCTGAATTACACTTTGCTACTTCGTTCCATGAAGGATGAAGATGATAGCCAACTGATAGGATTACTGAATTTTTGTCAAATTATGCAAATCTCTCCATGTATAAACCTATTCTGTCTTCCCCAGAATAAAAAAAAAATGCCAAAATTGAGAAAGGACGGACAAAAAAAGGTATTTTTTCTGTCCGAAATGATGCTTTATTTTTTTATACATTTGTTCATTCAGACACAGACCCTGAGTCAATAAATTAATGGACATCAGTGCAAGGGATTTTTTGCTTGTTATCACAATGTTTTTCCAAAATAATTTTTCTAGTGGAATGACTGTTACTTCTGGTACTCTTACAAGTAAGTTATAAAAAGGGACAGAGCTGGCAATGTAGAGGTGACACTATAAATCTCTTTTCAGATATTGTACAAAAAAACCCCAAACCATACCACACAAAAAAAACCCCAACCAAACTAAACCCAAAAGAAAATGTACCCAGACATCACCCATTCACGGCAGTCCAAATTTAAAAAAAAAAAAAAAAGAAAAAAGAGATCTTGAAGTCTCTGATGGATTGAGGAATAGGAATGTTTCCTGCACTTTTCTGCCTAGTTTCCTTATATGTTATATAGCTTTTTTAAATAACAAACCATCCCTCCAAAGAATATTTCTGGGGTGCCCTATGTACATTTTTCAAAGCAACCTGGCCATGTCAGAAGACTTGCTGTGTTCTGGTGGGGCATTTTGTCCATGCAAGCCTTCCTACTATACTGCATTGACATAGAGAATCTTACTGGTGAAATAGAAACCTTCCTCTTCAGCCAAAGTAGTAGATTTTATGCTGAAATGCTACTTGAACATGGTAAGCAACAAAATGATGTGCTTGTGTGGTGCTCAGAAGTAAGCAGCCACTTCTGGAGCTGGGATGTGGGAGGGATTGCTGAAGGTGGGTGAATAGTTTGGAATTGAACTGCAACTAATGAAAATTGAACAGTAACAATAGACTTTTTCCTCATATATGTGTATGCTGGGTAGTGCTTATTGCATTTGATTTTACGGTATTACCTACTGCATTGTGTCAAAATGATGTTACATGTTGAATGAAGATAGCGAGTGCCAAGAACAGAAAGAAAAGAAAGGAAATCCTATTTTCTAAATGCAATTTCTGCTTCTTCAGGAGCAATTTTGAGCACGAGGACTCAGTCTGATAAGAAATAATGTATTTAAAGTATAAAACTGGACATTAAGTAACTAGAGAATTGTATGACCCCAGTTTAGTGTCAGAGTAGGACAGCAATAGATGAGATTCGGGAACTTCCCAGCTAAACAGTTCTTCTCCACTTATTTGCCAGAGTGATACAAATTTATCATTGTCCTACTGCTTATCACTGTGCCTGCTTAGGGGAAGTGTTTAACGGTGGTAGTGAAAAGGAACCTAATATTTGAAAAATGGATGGTCCAATATTGCCTTAAGAATACTTTGGTAGCTCTTGAAGCTTAAATACTTCATTCCAAATTAGTGAATGTAAAAGATACTATAAAAAGATGTGTTTTGTAATGAAATACACTACTTGTGTCTTCTGGTATAACCTATGTAATTGCATTCTTTTATCTAAGAAATTATGCTTATTTTATTCCTTTATCAATAGCGTAGCTACCCTGAATTTTCTAGTGCTGATGAAGGTCCCTTTCAAAGAAGAGCAGAGAGTAAGGGTTCAGATTAAATTACATGAAAAAGCATGGGTTTACTCCTGATTTTATTTTCTGATCTCCATTTGCTCACTTGTTCAGTTGCCTTTTGTGTTTATTTGTAAAAGAATAGCAATGTAATCACACACTGCGTAACAGGCACATCATACAGCTGTGTGACCTGGTTTAAAGACGCTGCTTCAAATTATTTTAGTTTTGTTACTCTTTTCTTTCTTTTCTGAGTAGAGCTAAGCAAAGGGTGGCAGTTCCACTCAAAGCAGAAGACCTTCAAACTTGTGGAGGAAGAAACTAGAGTGAAAGAAAAACAAAAAGACCAACTGAAGAGCTCTCATTGCCGCCCTCGTCTCCTTCCCAGCTTCTTCCCCAAAGGTGATATAACATGAGAACAATCCCTTCCTAGCAAAATGTTTACAGAAGCATGTCTTTTTAGTTTTATTGACCCTTCTTGAGCCTTCCAGTAAATAAACTGGAGGTGGAATAAGAAATCAAATAAACTTTTTCCCATGATAGCTTTATGGAAAACAGAGTATTTATGATGAATGCAAGCAATACTTATTTGATGATAAATTTCCTGTCCTTTTGTCGCATATGAACCTACACATAGATTTAATCAAACCACAAATAATACCTATTGAATTGTTTTAAGAGTGTTTATTTTACAAAGTTGAATAGAACCCTGAACAAAAAACTGAGTTTGGAAATAAATCATGTGTTCTCATAAGTAAGAACATATAACGAATGTGTAAAAATGTATGCTGTATATATATAGAATGCATAACAATATTTATCAGGTATCCACAAGCCATGTGTACTTGCATTCAAGAAAATAAAAGTTTAATTAAACAGATCCTAGAACGCAGCAATAACAAGTTGTAGGAGCCAGAAGATGGGATGTAACTGAGGGAGTTTACTGGTGAACAGCAAAAATAACGAGGGCGGGTTTCCTCCTAATGACTGCGGAATCATTTTGTTGAGGTGTGATGGAGGGATGCAGGTGAGCTGCCTGATTGCAGAGCGATTGTCCACCTGGATGGCCCCCATTTCTGCAGGTGGGTCATATGACGGGGGTATGGGCTAGAGGTATAAGGTGAAGTTTTAGCAAAGACTGATATGTCTGTAATACTGTGAAAGCTCTGAAAAGGACTGCTAGAATGCTATTGAGAGCTTGGCATTGGTGCTTTTACAGTTGCTGCTGATGGGACGCAAGGTATGAAGGCATAAAAGTGAATGATGGAATGTGTGTCCACCCAGCTAATTTTATGGGAAATTAGTAGTGCTAAAGAAGTTTTTTATTTGAGGGTTTTTTAATGAAACACAATTTTATTGAAAATGATTGCATTGGCTAATGTAGTATGGTACGTAAATTTAATCAAAACACATGTTTCTTAGAACAATCAAGCAACCCACCAATCTTATGCGTAGTCAATTCAATTATCATGAAACGCTTTCAGCTGCAGTTTGGATTTCTGTTTGCCTACATATGCTTGCAGGGGTGGGGGGTTTCAGTATTGGTTCACTGAGTGAAGATATGGAGCACCTGGGAGGTTGGGAGGGGGTTTTCTGCCAGAGGAAAAAGAGGCAGAAAGGATATTGCTAAAGAGGTAGGCGATGAAGAGAGAAGGGGTTTATAGTGAGGGACTGGTTTTTCTTTTTATTAGCAGGCCCCTATCTAAAGGGGAGTACAGGGAAAATGAGAAAGTAAATGTAGCTGATATGTGATGGTGGCCATGAGATGCTTTGTTCCAATTAGGAATCCTCTTCAGATCCCAAGGTTGATGGGCTTGTTAAAAGCAGACTGATGCGAGGGGCTGGTGGCATGGGTAAGAAAGCAGCGTTTGTTGGTGCCCATGGGGATGTGACTGAGCAGAAGACTTCAGGTAGGTTTGGTAGATGCATGTTGTAACTTAGCTTTGAAATGCTGTTTAATTTGAGTTACCTTAAGAGCAGAAAAGGAGATCCTTAATGTGGCTGAGGTGGGGTGTGCTGGAGCAGCTCAGTGGATTTGATCAATGTGACTCCTGGTGTCAGAAGTCACAATGAGGTACTCTTACATGACTATCGGTATTTTCATTTTTTTAGTGGTGGCCTTTTTCTGAGATGATGCTATTTGGTATTTTCATGGAGCAAAGTAATTCCTGTGAGCACTTGCAAAGGGAGCTGAGGTGATGTAGTGCGATGATAATCTAAACGAATTAGAGGGGATTTCTTAGTTAAGCTTATTTGAAATTCTGTTCGTATGCTGCTGAATGTTAAGCTTGACATACAGGAATAAGGAGGTTGTGTTTGAGAGAGTTGTCTGGCCTGAAACAAAAGTGCTTTGGTGACAGAAGTCTTAGAAAAACAGCAAAACTTTTTGAGTACCTGATGTGATGCTTTGACTAAAGCTGTTTGTGCTTGATTCCTGAAAACCAGAGAGAGAGAGCAGGAGTAAAACCAGAATTTGTACTGAAAGTACAGTTAATTCTTGTGCTGATTATAACTAAAGATACTGGAAGATAATGAAGAACCTGAATGGGAATTGCAAGGGTATTTCGTGACCTAGAATACAAATGTAATAGCACCGAGGACTAGTATATTGAAATGCCAATGAATGTGTAACTTGATAATGGTTTGAGATTATTCATTTTCATTCATTCGTGTTCATGTTCATTCAGCCTGTT
Organism: Falco rusticolus; assembly: GCF_015220075.1. Classification (NCBI taxonomy): domain Eukaryota; kingdom Metazoa; phylum Chordata; class Aves; order Falconiformes; family Falconidae; genus Falco; species Falco rusticolus. The sequence continues at coordinate 117,404,869 of NC_051187.1, read as the reverse complement.
ACTAGGTTTTGGTTTTGTTTGGTGGTGGTTTGCTTGGTTATTTTTGTATCCCCTAAAAGTCTGTGTACTTTAGGTGGCTTTTTTTTCCTTCTTAAAACAATTGCACTATGTGCATATGTATACTTCCTTAATTTATGAATACGCTATGGGATATAAATCCATCCCTTCGGTATATGGGATTAGAATTCGGGAGAATTTATGGGGTAGCACAAAACAGAACAGCAGATAATAAGGAAACTTGTTTATTGTCTAGTAACTTCTTGTAATTGCTAAATTCATTTTGAAGTACACTCGCCTCAACTCAGCCAGCTTGATATACAGACCTCTGAATGGCAGATTTTAGCCATCTTAATGTGAACACATAGGAGGATATAGCCTGGAATTAGGTTCTAGCACAATCTGGAATGTAGTCCTAAATCCTCGGGAGTACTGCTTACCTTAAAAGATACAACACAGATTCAGTGAATTCTTGCTCTTATTATCTTGCCATATATATATATTTTCCCACAGAAATATATGGATTAGACAGTACTGTTTCAGAAATGAAATAAAAGTTTTATTGGGGGGGGGGGGGGCGGGCAGGAAGCTAACTCAAGGTAAATTTTTCTGAACTGTACAAAGAACTAAATTATTATAAATTGAATACAGATTGGAACTGCATAGAGTTTCATATCCTAGCCAGCATGTTCTCAGTATTTTAGCCAGAAAATCTTGCAGTGTACCTGTACTAATGGAGAATAACCATTACGGTTTGGAGGAGTATAACTGGGCACTCTATTTTGTCTTATGTTTGATACTCCACAGTATGATTTCTACATGCTGTTGTTCATGCTGAAAATCACTCCTCATTCACCTCTCTTTAGGAGTGGGATAAATGTTCAAAGAGTAGAATACTTTACTGAGACATTTCAGAAGTTGGTTCAACACATTTTAATAGCTTTATCAGTTTAAATCTACACTTTAAAGTATGACTTTTTCTGTGCACTCAAAAAGCAAACAATTAGTGACACTTTCAAGGGAGGTGTTGTAGTGAAAAAAAGAAACAAAACCAAAACACAACAAAAATACACGCCCTTCCCCCCAAAAAACCCCAAAGCCCCAAACCACCCCACAAAAAACCACAAAAAAACCCCAAGAACTGTGTATGGGTGGTTTTGGTATCTGGGTGAGAGCAGGTAAAACACAGCTATGGATGCTTGATGCTCCATTTACTCTCCCTCAGCCTCCCCTTTTGTAAGATAACTGTGTATTGGTGGCCTTGCAACCTCTGATGCTGCTGAGAGGTGTAGTCGTGAGGGTGTGAATGTGATCATGTCCTTGCCGTGGAAAGCTAAGGGAGGTCGGGAGCAGACCTGCAGCCTAAAGTCAAGTCCAGCTGAGAATGATCTGGGTTAATGACAGAGGTTGTTTGCTGGGGAGCTTGACTGAACTGTGTCCTTGCCCTGTTACGAAAGAGATGAGATTATTGGGATGCTTTGCAGCAGGAGAAAAGACCAGACGATTACTGTTACGCATTCTCTCAGCTGCTTAACTGATTGCTTTTGTAGTTCAAAATTTCTTTTTTACGTAAACCGATTTTGTCAGGCCCACAGCTGAAAGTATATTACATGTTACTGTAGTTCTTCACGTTGCATCTGTGTCTTCAACTTGAGAGGCCTTCTGACATCCACCTCAAAGCTTCAGTTGTGCTTCCAGAAAAAGGTTGCCAGAAATAATTTATGAAAGATCGCTTTGAAGGTTAAAGCTTTCCTTTTTGTTCTTTGACTAGAATTGGGAGTGGGGGCTGGGGGGAAGAATTTTAAGCAGGGCCACCCGGCAAATGCATCCAAGGATGCAGAGCTCGCTGTTTTGGATGTACTGCTAGAGGAAGAGGAAGCTCATTGGGAGAGAGCATCACAGATAAGCAAACACAGGAACGGCTGTAAAAGAACAGTACAGTATTTATAACTCCTCCTACAGCGTAGCTGCAGTGGTAGGAGGGAAAGCCAGGATTCAGCATGCATCAAGCTGATGTTTTTCTTTTATCAGTTAAAGCAGAAATCAGTTCATCAGCAGTCTATAGCTCATGCTCGGGATATGCTTCCAAGTGTTCTTGGATTAAAAGCAGGGAAGGCTGCAGCTGCAAGCTTTTAGTATGAATTTTTATGGTAATAGCCAGTATTAATGATGGACACACTTAACTACTTCTGTACAGTTCCAGACCAGAAGGATATTTTAGTTGCTGTTTATCCAGTTTGCTACAAAAGCAGAAGCCCATCTATTTCTCAAAGAAAGTAAAATGTATGATTTCAGTGTCTCAGAAGTACTTTTGTACGTATATAGTAAGTCATTTTGGTATTCTTTGCAAATCGGGACCTTTAAGTATATGGCTTGTACTACTGTAGCTTAATGGGCTGTCAACTGTCCAGGCAGATCCAGTGCCGTGTCAGATGTGTCTATTAACCTTAAAAAGAACACAATGAAAAAAGTGAAAATATTTAGTTATCTGCCAGAAGGTACAAAACAAGTGAAGAAAGAAATAGTACTTTTTTTCTGTTTTGAATTAGGTAACTAAAATTTTAGCCGTCCATGTGTCTAAAGCATCTGCATAATTATTAAGGATCTGACTGAACGGTATGTGTTCATTTGTTTCTTTAATAGACACAATCATATACATTCATCATTTGCTCAATTTTTTTTTTTAAATTAGGGAATTTTAAAAAGGCTGTGTTGATTTTGGTTAGTAGCATATCAAAACAGTCAAGTCTTGAATAACAGTGAGTTTCTGAGAGCACAGTGGTTGGGGTTTCTTTTTCTTCATAGAGCAACCTGTTAATAGGAGTTCTGTATGTACAGATCTCTTTTATTTAATAATTGTCAGTTACTTTAAGCAAATAGATTTCATACATGCAATAAGAAATTTCTGACCTTTACTTTCCTGTAAATTCACAAGCTGCTTGGTAGTCTCAAAGCTCAGATCTCTGAAGTTACTAAAGGTTATTACGTTCATAGGTGATAATGATAGCTTTTAATACACAGACATGCTCTGTCACTTACATGTGAACATTGGTATGATAGCAGTGAGATAGGGACTGGGACAATCCTTGCTGTTTGGTTTTCAGAAGAGATATGGCTATGTATTACTAGTGGCAGTCCTCAAGTTCAGTGTTGTATTAAGTGGATTATTGGTACGCTGCCTGCTTTGTTCCTCCTGGCACTAAAATTGGTATTAGTGGGGAGGAAAAGATGAGACTCCTGCAATCCCTGACGTCCTCTAGAAGCAGAGTCCCGGTTAACATCAAAATTATTTGGGTCACTACTTCACCCAAGTTGCCTCTTTTTTAGCGGTTCTCAAACAATTGACCTGAAGAACAGCTGCCCTGAGCACTGGTGGTGTTGGTAATATGGATGATGAATTACTTCAGTGTCATGGCCAAATTGCTTATCCAAGCATGAAAAAAATAAAACACTTGTTTCTTCTCCTCCCCCCTCCCCTTTCTAGCCTATTTCTGCTAGTCAAACTTTAATTTACCCTATGCATTAAATTATTCACTTGGAGCCAGTTTGTATGTTGTGTTATTTTTAAGATCTTAAAGCTTTATTTTTGCAAAATTTTAAAGGAGGATATGTCACATGTTGTTCTATTTTTAGCTGGAATCCTGTGTGTTGTGCATATAGCACAAATACATAGATCACTAAATCGGAGGTAGTATTGCTCAATTAATAAAGTTTGAGTAAAGTCAGGTTAGACGCTTGCGGGAAGGGGGTGGAACTAATACACGCCTGCTTGTGCCAGAACCATGAGTTGTCATCCTGAAGACGGATATTTAACATCCAATGTATCATACCTTGGAAAATATCATGATGCTATGGGGCTTTTTTAGGCCTAATCCTTTTTGGACTAAGGGGGTAGGAATGCTCTTTGCCTTGAGGAAGGGAGTAATGACTATTCCTTCAGGCAATACAAGAGGTTATTTGCAATGCTATTATAATTTTGATAAGCAATGCGATCCAGCCATGTGGTAGTCCTGTGGGCTTTTGGGTTGATCCACTTTTAGGGTCTTTGTAAAGTCATTGTAGAGCTTGATCAACAGTCCACAACAGTAGTGGGGAGTGCAGTGTGTGGGCTTTTTTCAATATAAATGAGGATTTTTTTTGTGGTGGTGATATGACCACTCTGTGATTAGTTTAAAAAAGAAAATACAATAAAAATAGTAAAAAAAGTGGAACAGAAGGGAAAGAAATGAAGAGTGTTTCATGCTTGTGTGCTTTCTGTTTTCTCTTTAAAATGAGTACTTTGTGTGTTTTAGCAGAGGTCGTGTAGTTGCATGTCGCGACGGAGGGAAGACACAGTCACTCAATATGAGTGATCAGCAGATGTCGTTTATTGTCTCTTACGGTCACCTTTTATGCCTTCTTATAATTAGCTCATACATATTACAAAAGTTAAGCTCATTATTGGTTAGTTGCCTAAATACCAAGTCCGCCCCTAGTTTCTCTTCTGTAGTTACCTGTTCCCACCTGCAACATTCTTTTCCCACCAAAATCTTCCTGTTACTGTGTAACAAGGACAGCCAAAGACAGTGTATTTTGCTTTACTTCAGATAAGCTGAGAGCGATGTGCAGTTTTGTCCAGCCAGCTGGACTATGTCTATGTGACCCTTTTCAGCTAGCCAGTTATCCACAGTTGCAGTCAAGTCACCTTCAATTTCTGGAGAAACATTAGAAGACTTTAAGCACAAAGAAGGTAATGTGGAGTTGCTGAGATTAAACTATGCCAAGTCAATCTAGTTTCCTTCTATGCTTGGGTAATGAGCCCTGCAGACCAAAAAGAAGCTGTAAAATATAGAGTACGTATGTGTTTCTCTCATAAACAAATCAGGGGAACTACATCTAGGTGACTTCAAAATTAATTGGGAAAAGCACAGTCTGAGAGTATTTACCTCTTAAATTCAAAGATATGTAGAGTGCAGTTTTCATGGGGCTTTCCAAAATCCAGTTCAGTTCAATATTTCTTGTTAATAATTTGTAGAACAGATAACCCAGTAAGCTTACTGAATTACTACGTTCTGCTGCTTTAGGAAGAATGGCAGGTGCAGACAGAAATAACTGAAGTGCAGAAGTGTCCTGAAAGGAATATTATGTGAAATGACAACAACTTAAGCATAAGGTAGTTCCGGCTGAATTTTTACTGCGCAAATACGAGTATAAATAACTAGTCAGGTAGAAGATGTGCAGGAAAGAACAGCGGGCCACAGGCTGACCGTAAGTCATCTTGGTAAACGTCTTCGTAAAAAGTAAACATCCGACTGGAAGCAGGGAGCAGGATGCCATCAGTCTCTCAAGTAATCCTTTGTGTCTGTACAGACCTCACAAGCCCTTTACAGAACAGCGCGTTCAGCTTTGGGCAGCACACTTTAGCTTCGTTCTGTCTGTTTAAACTACTTACTGTTCACTTTTTCCTGAGTTTTACTTTTCAGTTTTCCTTACACCTACTAGTATGCAAAATCTATAGGTCTGATGAGTCTGGAAAAAAGTGAGACCCGGATGACGCAAAATCATCAGAAATACTCTCTTCCTCTTGTGAAGAATTTTATCTTTTGTACTAGGAGTGGGGGGTAATGTATATAAGCTAGGCTTCGGGAAGCATTTTTTTTAAAAAATAAATATATAGCAAAGCACTATTTTAAAAGATCATTCAATGCATTTGTTCAAAATATTTGATAACAAAATGCAAGTGATGGCTCAGGTTGGTTTGATTTTTCGGTTTTTTTTTTTTCCACTCCATTATGAGCTTCTGTTCCCTCTGGCTCTGATTCCTATAACTCAGTGCCATAGAATTTTGAGTCTTCATTTAGCTATTGCCATTGGAAGTCTGAGACAATACCACTGGAACATGGCTGCTGTTGAGACGTTTGCACATCTTCAACAGTTACTGAAACATGCAAGTGTGTGTGTGTCCATCCAGACTGTGTCTGTGTATATATGCAGCTTTTCAGCAAGTTTTGGAACAACGTTATCCCCCAATTAACATGGCCTGGACTAGATCAGATATGAAATATGAAGTACTGTTGTAGGCAGGTTACTTTTAGCAACTCTCTTGATCACAGAATTTTTTTTTAAAACAAATGGTCTATATGTCTGTGGCACTTGAGATGGGATAGACGTTAGATACTTATTAGATGTCATTTCCAGGCAGCTTTAGCACAAGTCGCAATGTGACTGGGCTCCAGTTGTAACTTCCTTTTAATTTTTTTTTTTTCTAAAAAATCTCGTAAGCTGTGAAGGAGAAATAAAGTTGACAGTTGAGTCCTGTATTTGCACTTGGAGAATGTACAGACAAGTGGGATTGCTAGAAATGGTGAAAATGAAGAAAGAACGAATGAGGGAGGATGGAGAGACAGGTTTAAAGGAGAATATATAATATTTTTTTTTTGTACTGAGGTTTGACACAGCTCTACTTTCTTTGCTTTTGTTTTTATATCTGCGGTTTCCCCAGTAAATTAATGTGACAGATCTGTATTGGAGGAAGACAAATCTTACAGGAAAGTGTTTTTAAATGTGAAGTTCGGGGCACTACAGACTAAATCCTCACTTGAAACTAGTACAACCCCATTAACATCAAAAAGGCAACACTAATTTACATTAGCTGTGCATCTGACCTTTTGTTCTTGTGAAACTTTAGAATGATTTACAATTTAATATCATACATAGTTGTTTTTCAAACCAATCTTATTTTAAATGTTTCTGTGATAAAGATAACTTTGCTTTTAACTGTCATGATAGTCCAAACTTAAAGCAAAGTATAGCATAATCAAACTACATCAAAAATGCAGCTCGTTTATTAGGTAAATTCTGACTTATCAAGTGTCCTTGAGTTTCTGAGCTGCCTCTGATCTTTCATCAAAAATTCTCCTTGTGCCTTCTCCAACACTCATTATCACTCATTAAGGGTTGAGATTTAAAATTGGAAGTAAACATCATATTTCTGAAAAGCAGCAGAGCTTTCCTCATAGAAATCATTCTTTTCAGGCATCAGACTTGATTCAAGCTTTGAAAGAGGGCAGCTATGAATGGGCATCATGGATACAGGCAAGCAAGTTCTAATTACAAAAACGCACACAAAACCAAAACCTCATGTTTTTAAACTCAGTTTTCTGTGGGCTTCTCTATCCCTAGGGAAAACAGTAGATGCGTTGTTTTGAGCTCTGTCACTTAAGGTTAAATCCAGTAAGTCTAAAGAAAGCCAGAAGGACAGTTATGCATTTCTAGTAAAATACATTTCACTGAAAGTAAACGTGTAAAAAATTTTCTCAGAGTTAATATTGTCTCACTGTGAAAAATGCCTAGTCAGAAATCAAAAAATGAGCCTGGGATTAAAAACATGTGGTTAATAACTACTGAACCCAGAAATGAAAAGAGAAATTCCAGGATATTGCTCCAGCTGAAATTACAGCATCTCTGCGCATAATGGAGCTTAGCTGTCTGCCAAAGAGTACAGGTTACTTCTGCTCTTTCATTTAGGTGTCAATAGTGGTAATGACTTCTTGTATATGTATAAAAATAAATTCTGACTTGAATATCTGTTTAGAGATGAAATGTATCCCTGGCTCTGTGAAGCCATCAAAACACAGAGCTCTGAAAGCTGGTCACGCTACAATCTATATACTAGAGCTATAGGTGGTACCTTACCGTCCTTTGTCCAGGGAACTTGCACGTTCAAATTACTTGCCCTGGTCCGTGGAAGAAGAACAGAGCCATGCAGCTGGTGTCCCCGTGAGGTTGCCTTGTGGAGATGATATCCATGAGCTCCGTGGTCTTTCCTCCAGGTGCTGTGTTAGCTTTGCAGCTGTTGCTTCCTGTGAGGGTGTTACCAGGCGTTGAGGCGGTGGCTTTGCTGGTCACTCTTGATGTCTGAAGGTGTGGGGGACACGACCTGCAAGGGAGCACGCCATCAAAGCAAGTCACCTCTGCGTCACTGGAGTTTTCTGTTACAATGCAGAGGTTGGCATGCTGTGTTTGCTGCCAGTGACCTAAAGATAGCAGAGCTGACTGTAGTGTGTGTCGCACTTGGGTGCATCATTTCAGGTTGATGAAACCATAAGATGACTTTTTTTTTTTTTAAAAAAAAAACAAATCTTGAATTCCATTTCTATGTTTGTATTCATCCTTGCCATCTGAGGCATATTTTCATATGTGTGTTTATTGAAACTATTATATAGCACCTTCCCACAAATGGATGTGCTTCTGTGAACATGACTTAGTATGTTAAACTGTTTCATTTGTTGAGATAAATAATTCTGTCCTGTCTCAATAATATCTACCCTACAAGGAGGTTTGGTATTTTTATGTCTTGCCTTGAGCACCTGTCACAGGTGTTTGAAAAAGGTTCATTTCTGTATGGACCTCCATAGGAAACGGAATTTCCCAGGCATGTGTCTATATAACTATGTATTGTGACAGTCTGTGTGCTTTTTGCCTGATACTTTTCTTGATTTGATTTTTCAAAGATGTGTGTGTTTGCATTTGTGCCGCTGTAGTACTGGTGAATGTTAACTAATATGGTTTGAGTAAGGAAAAGGAACAGGGATTTCATACTGCTGATGAAAATGATGCTAAATATGTAATACTCCTAGAGCCTAAAGGGTAAAAAGGGAGTGATTTAGGAGAAATTGAAACTAAATTAATGTCTGTTTACATTGAGAATGGGGAGGAAAGGGGAGAGGTGTGAAGTTACTGCTGGCTGGACCACCTGCAGACCAAAATCCAATTCAAAGGAGGCCTGTGAGGTGTTGTCTGTTTCTTAAATGTCTTAAGTCGGTCTCCTAGTGGAAAGACTAATAAAAATTATGAATGAGACCTGTTGTGACAGACTTGTTTTTAAATCAGGTGTTGCTCTTACGTGGAGGGAACCTGTGTTTGTCATGTGTGTCCGTGTCTGCGCCCAGGTTATAACAATGCAGGTTTCAGTGAGCTGTTCTTTCCCTGTTCCCCCTAGCCCCGCTCCAAAAGACAAATCACAGGCTTTCTGTAACGTACGCTGCTAATCTGCCGTCCGAACTGTTACAGTCCAGCTCACAGCCATGGCTGCTTCCAGCAAACAGCTGCTTTTCGGGGGAAGCTGCTGGTTTAGAACAAGCTACCTGCACTTCTCTTGTCAGAAAAGCACCAACCCAGCCCATCCTGTTTAAATGGCAGCTCCGCCGTTTGTGCTTACACGTTGCTAAGCGAAGCAAGGGAATGCTTTCTAAATGGGGAGCTCTTTGTTGTCACCTTCCATAGGCAGAGATCAAATCATGGATGGGCGTTTGCATACCTGTACTCGGTTCCCTCACCTGGATGTCAGTCCTTGGTGCTGACTCTGTGTTTTGCGCTCTCTGCCGATTACCTGGACTGATGAAGAATAGCTTCCGTTAGCATCTGTCAGCCTTTTGCATGCTTGTGCCAAATCGTTTATCTTGCCTCTAGTCCCCAGGCTACCCCCTTCCTCTCGGGAGCCTGGATTAAATTTCCCTACACCGACCCTCTGTGTGTTGTGGAGGTTTTTTTTGGTGGTTGGTTTGTGTTTGTGGTTTTTTTTTTTTTTTTAAATTTTTCTCTCCCCTCCTCGCCCCCAGCCTTATTTTTCTCTGGCTGCAACCTACTGTTGAATTGCAAAATACCCATTTTTTAATAAAAAAAAAAGCACAGAAAGCTGCAACTTTTCCCTAACTCTGCAGCTCCCCTGCAAAGTAAAATCGTTGTCTTTCTGCATCTCTCTGCTCTCCTCCTAGAAAGTATTTATATCAATAATAAAGAAATAGCTGTTTCCAAGGTGCACTGTAAGTAATCCCGCTAAGAGGTATTGCAATGCAAAAAAAAAAAAAAAAAAAGCCCACCCAAACTTTGGTTAATGTGCCAAGTGATGCAATACACTATGCTCCAGATGACGGTGATCTCATTAATATTCCCATTCTGGTGAAAGGAGGGAAATGTGCTTTAACAGTTTTGTGGGTCCTCCTCATGTTTTAAAATTCCTATAATAATGAACAGACAGTAATTCCTAATAATACATACGGATATGATAAGACAGTGTCTTTGGCAGATTTAGTCACTAATAGACTATAAGCCTTCAATGAGCATTTCCAGTTCAGTAACTCCATTGCTGGGCTCTGGTTATATATGTCCTGCAAAAATCAACCCTCCCTGCCTCTCCTTTGGGTGGTAAGTTTCAGGTATCAACCTGCTGCGGATACTGTGAGCCCTTTGGTAGCAATACCCCTTTTTTCTTCCTGCCCCAAGCTTCCTACTCCTCTTGGTGCCTGAATCTCCCTCGAGCTGAATGTATTTCACCCCTTCTAGCTGAGAGTTAATGGTCCTCTCTTGGGTATTGCATTAATTCTCAGGTGAGCATAAGGCCAACAACAATTCTCAGCTTCCTTCGGAATGAATGTCCCTTGTAATTACATGAGACAGGTGAGGAACAGCTCTGAGCTGGTTGTGGCAGAAGAGCAAGTATGGGCTCTTGTCTGCTTATCTGTGCCTGCTTTTGGTACGTTGGTGTCAGAATCAAATTTAGTGTTGGGTAAATGGAAAAGTGGAATTAAAGACTAAGGATGCTTAGATAGTCAGCTCTTATAGCACAAAGACTTAATTTTAGCCTCAACTTCAAAGCTTATAAAAGCTGTGGAAAGGTCAGCTTTTCGCTTCTCCTGAGTGTCGTGTGTTCCAGTTTACCCTAACGGGTTGGATTTGGCAGGATGGCACTCGGAAAGAAGAGTGTCTGTAAACCGGTGAGGAGTTGGAAAGCAAGAACAGCCGTTCTGAGATGGTGAAAAAACTCATTTATAGTACATAGATCTATATATACACTTAAGGTTAATTAAAGAAGCCTTTTCTTTCCTTGATGAGTGTCCCATTGTGAAAAGCAGTGCCTGCAATTTCATCTTGATCTATGATTTTGAGTGAAAGAAGTGATGCAATTTGCTTGAGGGGGAGGAAAATAGAAGATCATTTTTTTTTCAAGAGGTTCCAAGCTAGTCCCAAAGGTTGTATCTTGCATATAAATGGACATAACATTAATTTTCATTTTTTCCTGTTCTTTGTTGATAGGTATTTCCTGCATGCTTGAAGTGTTAGACTTGTCTCAGATGTCACTCGAGATATTTTCTCATTTATAACTGTTTTCTACAGCTTCTTCAGTAATTCCAGTCTGTTGTCATTTAGCACTTATTGCCTACTGGCAAATGCAACATACTCGGGTCATATGAGTTTATTCAGTAGATGACTTTTGAGTGAGAATGCTCAAGTGAGTAGTTTAAATTTAACTTGAACTGCCAGCAACTGTAAAAAATAAGCTTTTCAGTGAAGTATGCTTTATTTTCTCTACTAAAATCTTAATTTCTAATTTAAAATTAACTTTATGTCCAAAATAATCCATTGCTGCTGTTACGTGGCTAAACTTGAAAAATGTGTTTTCTACGTTTTTAGTGTTCAAGTCACGTAACCTTTCTTATGTAGTTAATGCAACCAACAAACTGTGGTAGCATTTTATACGTAAGCTTTTTAATTAATTTACAGCAGTTAGAACCAGTGAACTTCTATAAATTTATTTTTTCAGAGCATGGACATACGGAGCAAAAATGTCTAAATAGACGTAATTTATGGAGGCAGTCTCATGGATGACATACTTGGGCTGCAGAAAAGATGCAGTCTGCAAGTATGGTTAGCTTATACTTGCCTCACCTGAGGAAGTGTGTTCTCTACGTGAACTGTTGATAATGTTTCCGCTGAGGTGCAGTGCTACTCTGTTTTCCCTTTCAGAGATCACCAGGGAGATGTGAACAGTGTTTGCTGTAAGGGGGGGGAAATTCTCAAACCCTGCAAAGTTGCTGCTGTGGCAAAATCCTTTTCCCTTCCTTCAGAGAAACCTCCATCAAGAGATCTATAAAACAGGGATGCACGAGCGCAGGGCACTCCAGCTTCACCTCTAGGGTTTACTTCTTTGCTCTTGTTCTTTCCTTGTACTGCTCTTTAAAAGTAGAGCTGATCAATCAGTGTACTTAAGGATTTCCTTTTCTAGTTTGGTTACATCCCCGTTAAATGGCAACTATGGCCGTCAGCAGCCCTTGAAATAAATAATGGAGATGTAAGTGGAAGTGGTAGCGTTCGGTGTTACAATTGCCTAATACTTTTCAAGGCTGGAGTATTTCAGTTGCTATTTTACAAGCAAACAGCAACTGTTTCAGTTCAAGCTGCTATGCCAGATCGGATTTCCCTTACCCTTTTTAGCCTTTCTTGCTAAATAACAGGCAGAACATCTTTCTAAAAGCAAAGCTGGAATAAGCATGCTTTCATCTGGCTGGAAACTCTGCAGGCTCTTGCATTATGCTGGCAGCTGTGGTTTGTAGGGAGACTTGGTGCTGGCGAGGGAGTCTGCGTCTGTGAGCTTCCATGCTAATTGTCACTTTTTTTTTTTCTTTAATTTGAGAATTGACATGTGCTCAGATGCCTTAGAGATGCAGTTGCTGAAACCTTAAGATCGCAACCCTGTGGTGAAGCGTACGGCCCTGAAGGGAGGGCCGGGGGGAGCGTTTGTGTTTGCTTTCAGGCTTTCTGGTGTTTTGGGGTGTGGGTGGGTGTTTTCTTTGGGGGGTGTTTTTTTGTATTGTTATGTTTGTTTGGTTTATGCCCCTTCCCTCTGCAGTTCTGGGCACTTTCTAGGATGTTTTGACTAATGATCAGTGGAGAAATGGGTGAAAGAAGTCAATTAGAAACAGAGTTTTGGAAGTAGAGTTGCGTAACGGGATGGTGACAGGCTACAGCGATAGGAAAGGGAGAGGATTGGCGAGGAATGTCAGGCAGCAGAAAGGGGGGGGGGGGGGGGGGAAGGAGCTGGGGACCAGAATGAGGAGTTGGAAAGTTAAAACTAGGATTCAGATAAGAGCACTGAGACTACAGGGTCTTGAAATCTGAAGACCTTAGCACAAGTCTTAGTTATGCCATGTAGCAACACGAAGGTTATGCTAATGTAAATCATGTTCTGCTAAAATCCTTTTGCAAGGCTTGTGAAAGGGTTTGTAGCTGTTTTTAGGAAAAACAGACATATTCTTTAATAAATGGAGTCATTCTGTGTTCAGATGTTTTGAATTCATGCATGTAAACAACAAGTACCATTGTAATGGATGTAATAAAAACTCAATTCAGAGGACTTTACCTTATTCTGAAGGACAAACTAAATTCACCAGCTGATTTGCTTTAGATTTGTTCCTTGAGTTTGCTTCTTGTCACTGATGCACTGATTACCCGTGTGTTCATCCACACAACTTGAGATACGTAGTACAGGTGACCAGCACTATGATAATACAAGCAATGCAGTGCTGGGTTGTACTGGGTGAGCTCCCTCCTGTGTCTGGGGCAGCTCCAGAGCTGTCAAACAACCTTCTCTAGCTGATCCACGGAACAGTGCTTTAAAAGTAAAGTAAAATGATGCCTGTAGCTTTGACCCTAAAAGGTGTGGAGGAAAGTAACTCCGCTGTTTCCTCTTAGAATATCTGGCATGCCAAGTATATACAAACCAGTAAAGAACTACATAAATATTATTTAGACTTCCTTTGCAATCTTGGCTGCCGTGTTTGACTGGCTCTGGAGGCTGGGCATTGCTCTCAGGTGGGTCCCCGGGATGTGGCACATGGTTTGAGCTGACCCTTGCCATGCTCCAGCGACCTGCTGGTTAGAGGCAGAGCCCATCAAACAGAATGTTCTGGAGCTGGGATGTCAACTTCTGGCTGTGGCTGTCAGTTTTAAATCCTTTATGAAAAAAAATAAAGTTTGTGTGTGATTGAAATGGAGTACTCTAAATGATTCTGGGTGTATCTCACTGTTGCACTGTAAAACTTGTTTTGTAACACCTTAAGGAAAAAAAATAAATCTCCTAGAGGGGATTTAATTTCTGTCTGTTGCTGCTGTCAATTAGCAGTCATGGGGTTACGGAGGTATAACAGCACAGAGCCCAAACAAAAAGGGGAGCATATTCTTATGCAATAAACATACAAAGTGCGCTTCCATGAATTACATGCTTTTCAAGGTCAGCATGACATAATTGAAACCACAGTACGTTCCAGAAGGCCTTTTACACTTTGGCAAAACTCTTCTGGGTCAGTGTTGATGCTAAAACAGTGTCTACAAGTGAGACATTATTTTTTGCCCCCGCTCTGCTCCTGGCAACTGCTGTGAAATAAGCTTGAATAACAAATGCCTGCCCTGATTCATCGGGCAGGTATTTTTAATGTGTTAGTCACCTTTTGATTACGCTCAGTGTTAAGCTTTTGCTATAATAAAGGTAAATTCTACCTCCCTCAATAAATCAAAGCTGAAAGAGTTTGAAAGTTTTGAATACTCCTGCAGAAATAATCTCTTGAAAAGAATCCAGAGTTTCTCCCTTCTTGCAATTCTTCCTTCTACCAAGTAATTCCTATTTTGGTCTTTCAGGACGCTCAGTGAGTATCAGATTTGTACAATATAAGGAGTAACATAACAAAATGATGGGAAGTCTACCTCTTTCTTTACCTCTTCAAAACTAAGATAGCTTTAACTGCTGCTAAGACAGTTACAGCTGTGCTTCAACAGTGAAAAGTAAGTTGCTTTCATCTCTTTAAAACTGCAGGGTGGTTTGTGGTGTGGGGTTTTTCTTTTGTTTTGTTTTTTTTTCGTAGGGTTCTTTTGGTTGTTTTCCCCTCTTCCCCCACCCCAGCATCCCATTTCATTTATTTTGGAGTCCTTTTTAAATAAAAACCCTGAAGAACTGCCAAGCTGGCTGCAGTTGTGAGTGATGACTAGAGATAACTGGGTTATGATCTTGGCTGAGAGACACTGGAAACAGTACTAGCATCTTATGAATATATACTGTTTAGTGGCTTTTGAGGCACTTAAGCAAAAAATTAGCTATTTATCTTGAATACAGGCAGTGAATGAGAAGGAAATGTGGCATAATCAAACAGCTACTACAGGTCATTCTTAAGAATACGATAACTAAAACCATTAGTGCAAAAATAAAGCACCCTCTGTTTTAATACTATGAATAATAGGTACCTTAAGAATTAATATGTAATAGTGTGTTTTAATAAACATCAGATAGTTAAAATGAAAGGAATGAATGAGTTCTTAGCTAATAACTCTCCATATAATTCTAATATCATGTGTGTCTTCTTACACTGTTGGCATTGTACTTGTGAACTTAATATGGGCTAACCAGGGATTTTCAGACCCTTTTTCCAGAGCATCAAATGTGCCTAAAAGGTCATAGCATCGCTAGACAGCCAAAGCTCTGCAAGGGAGAGCACAGAGAGATTTTGTAGGTCTGACCTCAGCCATCCCAGCTGGATCTGGCAAGAGGAGGTGGGATGGTTACTAGGAAAGTGTAAAATTATGCAGTGCACTGCTACATTGCTACTGATTTGGGACTTTCTGGACATGTCTAGTGTTCCCGATGTAGGTCTACAGTGAGGATAAAGACAATAATAGATAACTTGATCTCTGTGCGCTTCTACAAGGGGAGCTGACTGGCAGTGGCTGTGCTTTTCTTCAAGAAAATTTGGAAATATCCCTATCTTTTAAGGTAAACTTAGGGTTTCAGGAAAAAGAGGAGGCTGTGCTACAAAGAGGTTTGGGATTCTAGGAAACTTGGTCAGATAGCTTAATATGGCCAGGATCTGGTATCGATGTAGTGATTTTCTCCTGTGTGGGATTAAAAGGAAGAAACATCAGTTGTGGATCCTCCTTGTCTGTCTGGGTGTTGGATATTCCCCTGCCTCTATCCTGCAGATTCTGACACTTAGAAGTCCAAGCTTTGATTAAACTGGCTTAGCCGCAGTCTCCCAGCACTTTCTCTCTCAACTTCTTGTTCTCTAGACTAATGCACCTTAAGAGAAGCTCATCGCTTCCCAGGGCAACATGGTCCCACCCATCCCGTCATGAAGTGATTCCAGTGAACGTGTGTGATCTCTTTCCCTACTTCCTTGGTTAACTCCTACCACTCAAAATGCTGCACGGTCCTTTATCTAGGCGCTTTCTGGATCTCTCCTGAGCAGCGTGACTAAGCCCTGCTTGCTCAGCCTGCCCACCACCTGCCAAAATGCCCCTGCCTGCTGTAGCTCACCTCCCACCTGCTCATGCTTCCCACCATCTGCTAAACAGTGGGATCTTTCCCTTGATCTTCTCCCTCAGTTTGAAGCAGTGCACACATACCCACAGGTCCATGAGCTGGAGAAAGCAAATGCACAGTGTAGGTGGCTTTTTGATTGTGTATTTGTTGGTTGTTTTTTTTTTTAAATTGAATCGGGTAAAATAAAATATTCATGATAAATGCACAGCTAAGCATTCAAGTCCACTTCTGACTCCAGGCAGCTGCTGTGACTTAACAATTTCAAGCATATCCTGGAGGCAGTGCCTTAGAAGATGAGTGGCTGTATGCAGAGTACCTGGTGCCTTTTCTTTCCTTCATTCCCCCCGACGGATGTATTCTGGAATATGAGCCTTATCTGTTGCAGTATATCATATAATACCTACTTATACTGCACACTTAACTGCATCTTTTACGGAGTGGTTGAGGTGGAAAGATACCCCTGGAGGTCATCTAGTCCAATGCTCCCCTCAAACCAAGGGCAGCTACAGCAGGTTTTTCAGAGCCATGTTCAGTTGCGTTTTGGAGAACTCGGCAGATGGAGACTCTGCAACCTCCCTGGGCAAAGTGCTCCAGCATTTGACCTTCCCAGCAGTTTGGTTTAGTTTTGGTTTTGCCTTTTTTTTTTTAAATTTTTTTTTTTTTTAAAAAGGCAAGCCAACCACTTTATTATCATTTTTATTAGGACATTGAAGTGAGATTTCTTATAATTGCGTTTTGTCTCTTGCCCTGTCACTGGACTCTGCTGAGAAGAGTCTGTCTCTGATGTCTCCGCTTACCCCCATTTAAGCGTTTATGGACTGTGACAAGATCTCCCCAAAGCCTGCTCTTCCCCAGGCCAAACACTGCCAGCTCTCTCAGCCTCTTCTCCTGTGTCATATGCTTTAAGCCTTTGTCTTAATGGTCCATCTTGTTGGTCGCTCTCCGGTATATCCACACCTCTTGCACTGGGATGCCCATCACTGGTGCCAGCGCTGCAGATGTGCATCCCCTGAGCTGAGTAGAGGGCAGTTCAGCCAACATGCAGCTGCCCTCAGTGTCCATTGATCTAGTCAATACTTCATCAGTTTGTCTGTGAGGATGTTCTGGAGGCTTTTGAGCCAAGTGACTGGATTAGGGCACCCGTCTGTGAATGTGGGTGGCCGAGGAGTGCAGAAACAGTTCTGCTGCAGCTTTGGTAGAAAAGTAGACAAAGCCATAAGGATGGGGATGATGTGTTTTGGCTCGAGTAGTTGGACCTTAGGGAGAAATAAACCTGTGCATTGGGTTTATAAAAGTCATACCACTGAGATGCTCTTATGGGTTTGTTTTTATTTTTTTTTTCTCCCCCCCCCCCCACTGTTTCACAGGAACCTAATAAATATGGAAAATATAAAATTTTGTTTAAAGCTTTTTAATAATCTAGAAGGTATAAATTGAATGTCCTGTGGTTTATGGCTACATTAAATACCATTATATAGCATTACCTGCAACATCAAATGCAGCCATAAAATGCATTGTAAGTATCTCCAGAACAGTAAAGGTATATAACGTGTAAGGAAGTGAATAGTAATCAGCGCATCACCTATGGACCGATGTCTGCCTTTGGTAGACTTTTCATTTGGAATATGTAGAAATGCTGAACTGTTAGTTTCTAGTGTTTTTATAAAAGTACATGGTCTGTGCTCCCTTCCCACAACTAACTGTCATCTCCAGAGCGTAAATAAATTACTCTGTACTTAACTGGGTTGAATGAGACATTTGTTTATCCAAGTGCCCAATTTACTCTTCCTCCATCCATCTTCTGTCCTTTTCTATTTCAGGAACAAATACCTCTAAATTTTAGAAAGATAAACAAAACTGAACTCAACCACTGAGTTCAGTATTATATTGAACTTTGCATCTGTTACTAGACACAACTATTTAAATAAGATTCTTCATACACGTGGATTACTAATTCCATAAGTTATCTATTTAGAACTACTTTAAAATGCTCTTAATGTGTTTTTCACTTGTATAATTGAGATAGCAAGTAAACTTCCTAGTGGTACAGATAGCTAGCTACTCATTTTTTGGACTAAGAAGTAAGAAACCTATAAATGCAATTAATTTCTAGAGGTGCTGAGTGTACAAGGTGGAATCTTAAGCAGAGTAAGGTTTTCTGCAGTACAGCTCAAATATTATCTGTTTCCCTTTTTTATGTATGTGAAGCAGGTGGAAAGCAAACTCTGGAGGGCGTTTTGTTTTTTGGTGTGGGGTTTTTTTTGTGTGTGTATTTGGCTTTAATTAGAGAATAGGCTAAAACTACCTTTGCAACTAACTTTGTATTCACCAAATCTACTCGATGGGACACAATCAAATTCAGCCTTGGAACCAAATGACAGCTATTGGTTACTGAGGTAGCTTTGTCTTCTCAAATGCTTTTAAGGGATTTCAATGTTTCCTGCTCTTCATAGACTTTTAACAATTCTCCTTTGATGGGATTCTCTAATAGATGTGCAGTGTTTTTACTCAGCCCCGCTATGGTAAAACTGTTAAAGCGTATTACTCTTTCAAATTTCTGTGTTTCAATTTGCATACATTCTCATTCTGTATACAATTGGCATATTCACATTTGCTGCAGCCCTATGTTACATAGGTCAGAAAATCCTGTATTTTGTTCTACTTGCAGTTTATGGCTCCGTTTGATACATCCAAAATCCAATCCCTTCATAAAACAAAAAATTTCTAAAGAAACAAGTTCTGCTTGGTTTCCCAGACCTATGAATAAACAAAACTAAGCGACCCAAACTTTTGCATCAGCGAGACTCTCTTCTCTCTGTCTCATTTGCTGTGTGACATGTTCGGTGGCATTCTAGGTCAGACTCGGGGCAGAAATCATGAACTGAGAAGCAATGGACTGGCTCCACAGGCAATGTTCTCCTCTTTCCCACCCCTGCAATCAGTGATGGCCTCTGCCCCGGCCCTGCGCAGCCTTCCCCCTGTGGCACGTGTGGCCATGAAGACTTGTTTCTGAGCATCCCTGTGAAATTGTAAGATGAAGGCTCCTTTTAGCCATTGTGGAAATGTAATGTAAATCAACACCACTGCACTGAAGGAACTGCCCAGTGCCTGAAAGCAATACAAGCCTCATCTTATACTATTTTCTTTTTTGGCTTGTGTGTGAAGAGTACCGAATGTTTTAGTCTTTATCCATAAAATGTATTTCCCTGACTATATTTCCAACCAACTGCTGTTTTTTTTTTTTTTTTTTTTCTTAAACACTACATAAAGCTTTTGGTTTAGTTAGGTAAGCCTTTGTTGTTTCTGATATTTATTTTCTTGTTGAAGAACTTAAACATGAAATTTGCTGAGGGAAGAAAATGGTTACCTCAGTCTCCTCTACTTATGCCTTCCTGCATCCTGTTGTGTGCTGCACAGCATTATCGTAATGCACCTTGAACATGGCGTTTCTCTTACATCTAGAGGTCTTGTTTCAGCCAGATGAATTTGTCACTGATACAGAAAAAGGTCAGACAGTTGCAGCAGACAATATATTATGTTTTGAAGAGTATGCATTGAGCAAGGTTTTCCAAGTATGTTGTCACTTGTTTCATTACTGGAGCCCTTAAAATTACAGCAAAATGCAACCTGCTTTCTGGTGAGCCTGTGGAAAGCCTGAAACAATGGTCATGTGAAATACCTGTAAACTGTTTCTTTCTCGGTGTCTATACTCTGTGTAGGCTAGTGGTGGTGTTTCACTATCAAAATGGTTCAGTAACATTCATTTTGTAGAGTAAGCATTTGAATTATTTCATTTACAGCGTGGTCAGGTACAATTTGTGGAACAGTGGGCTATGGTTTAGGTTTATAACCTTATGATAAATTATACTGGAGAAAACTTGGTGTTTGTGGGAGGGCTGACTGCCTTTTAGCTACACGCCATAGTTGTTTTTGGCATGCATGGAGGTTGCCTGTGAGTCTTAAGCTATGGAAACAACTCTGATGTTAGTACCAGGACCACTTCAGTCTGCATTTCTCTTCCCTGATTCTTTATATATAAATATATATAATATGATCATAAAAGACAAGTTTATTTGTATAGACAGCACAGTACAGTATAGTGAAATATCCCTTTTTGTTACAGAAATAGGGCAGATCTTGAGAATTTCCTAATGTGAATAAACCGTGAAGCTAACAAAATCGTTAAAACTAAATAATGAAATGTTGATATGGCTTGTAGCTGATCTAAAGCAAAACTTCAGCATCCATCAGTCTACTGTGTGGCTGGTAGAACAGACAATAAGTGCACTCTATTACAAAAGGAAAATGCTGGAGCTTTGCAAAAACTCAGTCGAGTTTCTCCTTTCCTCCTGCCATTTGCCTCCCACCAGCAGGAGAGCAGTGACTCTCCCTGTGGTTTGCTCTCCACTCTGCCCATCTTGCTGATTAGAGATGAGCCAAACGCGTTTTGGGGATTTCCAGCAGCTTACACTCCCTTGTGGTTTGATTCTTGCTGTATTTATAGGCTGACCAAACACTAGACTGTTTCAAAATCAGTGTAAGGAAAGGATGTATTGCTCTGTGGACTGCCTTTTGGCTGCTTCTTGAAATTAGCTTAATATAGTACAGATGCATTGTTTAATACTTGTATTGTTCTTACTCCTCTGTGTCTGTGGGATCGCTGTAACTTCTCACGGAAACGGAGCAATTAGATTGAGTGTATCCGTGATGGTAGCTTCCAAAAATACTTTCTTCCTGATTGATTGATTTAATTGCAAGTGATTAGAGTTAGGATGTCCATTTAACATGTGAAAGGAGTTTATAGCTCAATCACTTTCTAAAACACATCTTAATTAGGAAGTGACTATTTCTGTCAGCAGTGTTGTTTTTAATCAAAAACCAACTTATGTGTTTGTATTTTTTTACAGGTATGAATTCTGATATGCAAGGCATAGCAGGGCAAAATGAAAGAAATACGGTGTAGGTGTTAGGCTTTTTTCTACCAAATCTAGATTCATAATGCTAATATGAAGTAATATAAGCTTTTAATGGAGAAGGTGAAGGAAGAACGGCATTTGTTGGGGGGTGTTTCATTATTAAACCTGCAGGTGTGTGATCTTGCTCCTAAGTTTTATCCAACTACAATAAAGCACATTTTCTATAAGCATATTTATTGTCAGATTATATAATGATAAGCACTTGCACTTGAATGTAGTTACATTCAGTTTAGAAGGAAGATATTTAACAGACTATAGCAGCAGTGCAGAGCAGGAGCTCTTCTTTAGACAAGTGACGGTGATGGGAAGTGGAAACCTGGGCTCTGTTCCAATGTCCTTCCCACTTCTGTATCTATATGCACTGGCAAATGACAGGTAAGTGGCTGAGCCCGTTCGAAGTGCCCCATCCTTCTGGAGACTTGTTGAAGGGAGGAAGGTACATTGGAAAGGACTGTGGCAGCGATGGGGTACCTGACCTGGCTCTAAAGGATGAGCTTCTGATAGAGGGAGTTGCTGCTGGAAGTGTAATTTTGTTAGTTTTACAAAATAAAGGAACTATTGTCAAGTCTAGACTATAAAATAATAGCCACTAATTTACTGGAGACTAGTACTAGCTGATGTTATGAAGGTTTAGGTGGCATTACATTTAATCCTACCAATTTACAATCCTTGTAAGTTTGGGTGTTTTTATTTCTAGGGGATCCATTCTCTGTTCTGGACTTAGGATTGTGGTTACTTGGGAGAATTGTTGCAGTATCATCTTGTCAAGATTTAGGGGCATCCTTATTATAAGGATGCCATCAATGTTAATGATGTCTTCAACACTACAGTATTCTTTGTATTACAGGAAGGTATTGCTTCACTACTAGCTTACAGTACTTTCTTTAAAAAAGAAAAAGGAAAAATGAAAAAAATCTGCCCCATAACTTTCTCCTTAATTTTAAGATGACTAGCATATGTTATCTTTCCTAAGGCAAAGTAAATGTACAAAGAAGATAAGAGGATTTAGTTTTACATGTAGAAAAAAATTGGGAAACAAAAATCCCTCCCAGTGGGGGAGCAAGGTATAAAGCTGACCTCATCTGATTTAAAGTAAGGTTGAAGGCTTTTTTTGTTCGGTGGCTTTCTTTCCTTCACAATGTACTCTTTTTACCTTTCCTTGATTTATCCTACGTCTTCGTTATCCTGAGGTGAAACCAGCAAATTTATCTTCTACTGAAGACAACTCTTGAAAAAGACTCTGAATCACTAAGGCCAAGCCCAGAAGCAACTGGAGGCAATTAGGAACACTTTCTTTAAAACTTGCACCCAACCTATACATGCTTAACTTGGCAGATCAGAGAGAAATATAGCTAGAGGACAGCGGTACTAATAGCTACCAGATCTAACAAACCATAAAGGTGTACACCGGAGAACTGTGGCAATATTGACTGTGTGTTCATTAAGGACGTGAGTGCCAGATGATGAAAGCGTTGCTCTGCTGGGAGACATTTTACTACATAAAATGGCAGATAAAGTTACTCTCTGCTTTTTTCTGTTGGTTAAAAAAAAAAAAAAGCGCAGAAACTTGTGGGCCTGAAAGTATTCCTGGGATGAAGTTTTCAGTGGTCTTCTATGATCCTCTGCAAAGAAGCTTAATCACCACTTCCAGAGCTTGAAACCTATCAAGAACATTAAGATTAATAAGTAGTAATGTCACTTCTTTCACTCTTGATGACTAACACTAACAGCCTCATATTTAATGCATCTGAAACAGAATTTTGTGTAATTACAGCAATGAGAAGTAAATCACCTCTCTTGTGAGACTAATTTTCTGAATTTCGCCGTTTCTTTTCACCCTTCTGCTTGCTTACACTTCAGTGATAGTCTCTCTGCAACTGATAAATCACGTTTCTTTACCCTATAATCTTTTTAACACTGTATTCTGGGATTGTTTCCACCTAATTTTAGCAATTGTCATTTAGAATCTTGGAATCATTTAAGTTGGAAAAGACCTTTGAGGTCGTCAAGTCCAACCCTTAACCCAGGACTGCCAAGGCACCACTAAACCATGTCCCTAAGTACCAATCTACACATCTTTTAAAAACCTCCAGGCATGGTGGCTCAACCACTTCCCTGGGCAGCCTGTTCCTGTGCTTGACAGCCCTTTTGGTGAAGAAATTTTTCCTGAAATCCAATCTAATATGTCTCTGTTCTTCCATTCTGGCACACTTTACAACAAAGTGCATCAAATCAATCATTGATCAAATAACGTACAAACCAGGTGGCTTTGAAGTTTGAGTTAATTGATTTTAATGTTTTCAGTGCTGTTTGTGGCTTTGATCTAAGCTATTTTATAGAATAGGGAGACAGATCTTAGACTTGAGATGTTAAAGGGCACAGTGAGTGACGGGATTCAGTAGCTCCACTTAGATGCAACAGTACCGATGCAAAGTGAATGGTATTAGTGCTATCTGGAGGTCTCTTCTGCTTTTTTTTGTAAGATCTTTATGACTGTCAGGTCTGGAATATAACAGCCCCCTGTGGAAAAACCTTCTCCCTGTTATTTGTACTGTTAGCCACCCCTTGTGCTCTTTGCTTTTTCATAAATACAAAGAGAGCAAATCTACGGTTACGAGTACGCTTTTGTATTTCAAGCCTTGAATGCTGCAAATTAACACTCTGAGAGTCATCCTTGTCACTCAACGTTCTCATTTAGCAACAATGGAAGGAAATCTACCTACCAGCTAAATGAATTCATTAGTTCCCTGGCTATTTGGGTAGAAGCTTCAGCCAAACAAAAACCTTGGGCAAACAACTGTGGGTTCAGCAAGATCACCAACCTTCTGCTTTTTAAATTTTTTTTCCGTGCCCCCCCCCCTGTGTAGCCAGGTCAAGCCTGCTGGTAGCTCAAGGGTGAAGGTTAGAAAGCACGAGGGTCATCTACATCTGTTTGAATTTGCTGTGAATTAAGTTCTGACAGCTGTGCCTAGTCCTGGAAACAAAATTCTCCCTTAGTTTAATGAAGTGAATTGAAATTTTCAGTCAAAGGTATAGAAATGCCAGCATTGCTCATTCACACATGGCAACCGTAACTAAACTGATACTCATGTTTAGATGAAATCACTGAAGGCAATACATAGATGGAGTATGAAAAATACTACAGGATATGTCCACTATACATGAGCAAGATGCTTAATATTGCATTCACAAGGTGTCTTCTATTTTATAATACTTTGTAATAGCTGTAGGTGGGTTGAAATATAACTTAAATGCAGGAGAGTCATCCTTTCTACTATAGCGTTGAGAATTTTATTCTTTTCAAAAACCAACCCTTTTAAAGCATCAGTGGAAATAAAAGGAAGCTCCCTGTGATAGGTATGTGTATAAAAATAAATTACAGCTTTTAAAAGAAAAGAAACAATGGTTATATAGTATATGGCATGAGGAAAGCAGTTCAGTACAACTAAATGCCGCAATCTGAATGTGCTGCCAGGTGTTATGCTCAAGGCCAGTTTACTGGATTGAAGTTGTGGACTCTGCTTGACTGAGAATTTGGAAATTGCCTGCATATTGGGCAAGGTAGCATCTCTGGTTTCTTGAGATTATAAGTGAGAATTTCTGGTTCATAGGTAAAGGTTTAGTCTGTGCAAGAAAGTGATTACTGAGATTTCCATTTATCTAAGATATTAAATCATAACAAGTTTTGTGTTTTTTCTGTAGGGTGTTTTTTTTCATTTCAGAAATAAATCTGTTATTGGTGGGGGTTTTGTTTTGTGTTTTTCCCCACGGTCCCCCTTCCTGAAAAGAGGTGGAAAAAAGCTATCGGTTGTATCTTGTTTTGGCTAGCCAGACAGTTAAGGAATAGCAGAATACTGGAAGTGTGTGTTAAAGCACCATAATCCTAGGCCAGGACCCAACATGACAGCCTAGTTCAAGTTAGAGGTAGCACACAACTGTTTATCTTCAGCAGCAGAACATGTGAACAGCATGCAAAACAGCTGAAAGATTGTTATAGAGGGTCGTTCCCTCTGCCCCACAGAAACAGCCCCCACCCCCCAGCTTATAAAACCACCTAACTTGTCTACCTTGGGTCTTTGTACATCAGTAGTTGGGTTTGCTTGTTCATGTTTGTTTTGAGTTTTTCTTTCCTGCCCCTGTTAGTCTTTCATCTTGTCTGGCTACTTCCCCTGTATGTAAAACTATGCCTTCTACAAAAGCTCACACCCACAATGGTGTGTGTTGGTCTGGTGTTCGTGTGTGTTTGGTTTTTTTTTTTTTAAAAGAAAAAAAAGTGAGAAGCAAAATACATAGGAGAGTAAGAGTCACGCAGTGGAAGTGTGCAGAGCCACTGCTAATCTGTGCTGTGTATGCTGTAGGCTTGAGAGCGCCTGGGAGAGCGGTAAAAAGCAGAATGAAGATGAGGAAAAACCCAACTTGCTTGCCAATGGTGTAATTAAGTGCTATTTATCCTTTTTACAATATTTACATTGGCAGCGTTTCATTAGGGATTTATGGCCATCTGTCTTACAGATTTATTGTATATGTTGTGGATTTAGCAATTTAAAACTGCTTTGGAACTAAAAGAAATCCCTCTGCTGTGTATATCCCAACACCTGACTTTCCTGAGGATAAGAAAAGTTTCATGAATCTGCTTACAGCACTTCACAAAATACTGCCTGGGCCAGTGTCACATCATTGGACAGTAAACTGAGCCAGCAGTGTGCTAACACTCAAAATGTCATTCTGGCGTGTCTATTTTAGCACTAAGAACATGGCAGGCAGTCTTCAACTGTTATGGAGTCTGACATTTTTAAAGCATATTTTTCTCTTTGTTTAGTTTTTAATTTTTTTTTTTCTTCTATGCGACTTTTCAACTTAGTACTCACTTCAAAACTTCTTTTCCAAACATACACATTTTCTTAAAGCACTGCTTGAGGTTTTTGGTAACATCTTCCTTAAAAGTGCAAGGGAAGAGAGCAAATGGGTACCTTCTTGCAGCCTTTCCTATTGCTCTGTTTTGCCTGCGGATGCCGGATGCCACAGCAGGAATGAACTTCTGCTCTGATGACAAGTAACTTTTCCCAAAGTAATGCCTGGGCAAAAGAGTGAGGGTGGATCTCCTTTTTGTGGTAGAAGCAGGAGTTTGCTGGTGTGCTACTTGAGCTCACCGTGAAAAGCACAGAGTGCATCCCCCATGATAGCAGGTGTACTTACACTAAGCAGCTTTAATATCTGTCTCCAAACCATAGCTGCTTCGGAGCTTGCCTGGGGCTGTACCCCTCAACACAAGAAAACAGTATTAGCAGTTAAAGCAATGTAGAAACGTTCTTAATGAAATAAAAGTCCAGCCAAAAAAAAAAAAACAACAAAAAACCACTGAAACTTCTGAAATGAGAAGAAAAACTGTAGAAATGCCAACAGAATTTGGAGGCATCCAGGGCTCTAGGGCGTCACGCTGCCTGATCCCTCAGGACTAGGCACAGAACCCTGGTCTGAAGGGCAGCCTTCCCCCACCCCTCCATGCCCTAAAGTGTTTGCCCGTTCCTTTGCAAGTAATTTCAGGATTTCGACACTTTTTTGTGCCTGAGTGTTTTTTTTTTGCCAGTACTTAACAGGAGATAAAAAATCCAATATTTTGCTTCTGTTAACTTTTTCAAGTATCATTTCAAGATACTTGAAAAAGTTAACAGAAGGGACTTAACAGAAGTTAGTCACGATAGGAATAACTCTTGGATTACAAGATCCGCACTGTGAGACCAAAACGCTATACAAATTCAGAAAAGCAGCAAGTTGGACCCTTCTGCGTTGTGTAGTCCTGATTCGTGCTATCTTTGACGTCCTGAAGGGATCCCATTGTGGGAATGTTGTGTCTGTGCTCACTGTAAAACAGTGTTAGTTTGCCTTCATGTAAATTAATTTTTAACTCTTTCCCCCCCCCCCCCCCCCCAGTTCAACATGAACTACTGCTTATTCAAAAACACGCGAGAGTCAAGTTTTAGCCCCTTTCACCAAACCATCAAAGTGTTAGTGTAATTTCAGCTGAGGTCCGAACTACTCCTCCCTTGAATGACCAACATCAACACATAGTATTCTTGGCAGAGAATGAGAAATGGCTCAGTTCTCTAAATATCTTGCTTGTACCTAAATCTTTGCCTCCTACGCCACTATCACTACAGCCTGTTCCCTGGAAGATCAAAAGCCTGGAGGCCTGCCGAGCTGCTTTGGCAGTGTTTTGCAGGGGTGTGTAAGGCAGGAGCAGGTTGATGCACCCAGGGGTGGCTGGGGAGGCTGGTGGGGGTGGGGGGCAAAGGCAGCAGGTCCTTCCCGTGCCACCATCTCTGCACACCTCATGCTCCAGCCCTTTGCTGGGGTGGCTGACCCGGGGCTCTGGCTGCTGGTGGGGACAAAGCAGACCTTGTAATTTGTAATAACGGCCTGAGTCGGAAAATGAGGTCTGCTCGTTTAAAATGTCTTTCTCTTTTCTTCTTACCCTTTGAAAAACGACCAAGAACAAACATTACGCTATCCCATTGGTGTTACCCTGGATATAGTCTTCTCCTGCCGTACCGTCTCTGCGCTCTGTCCCTCTTTTCTGTCAGGAAACCCGTCACCGTTCCTCCGCTTCTGGGTGTTCCTCAGCCTAATGCTCCTGTTACCTTTACCCGGTGTTTAACCCAGAGCCTGGTCGCAGGACGGTCGCGCTGGTGAGGACTGCGTGGGCTGCCCTTCCGCGTGTGGCTGCTGTGCTGTGCCGCCTGCGCTTCTGCTCAGCAGTGCTGATTCTTCAGGCGTTGTGTTTTCCTTTCTGCTTCTATCAAGCATATGTCGCTTCTCGGTACGCAGGCATCTCAAAGAGGTTCTCTGCTGCCTTTCTATCATCCCCGAGTCCAAATTACAACTGTCAATTATACATGAAGGGTAGGTGAGATCAAAGTCTTCCCTTGCTCCTGCTACTTGTGCATCTGCTTTACCCGTAGAACTGCAAAACCAAGCTTCTCTTTCAAAATACTCCTCTTCAGTTTAACCTGGTACATTTTATCAAAACTATCATCTTGGCAGCTTCCTACTATTGTACAGTGGATAATGAAGGACACTTACATACTTGCAAATGCCAAAAGAATTTAAAGCATGTGGAAAGGACATTTTACAGAGAATAATTTCATGATTCCCTTCGATGTTTGACAAAGATTTTACCTAGAGCTGGAAATACTAATGAATCAGATAATTTCAGAGTAAGATAGCAAAAGAAGGGAGAAAAAGATGTTTTCTTTTGTGTTTTTTTTTTTTAAGGGCTATAATTAGAAAAAAATAATTAATGATCAAAGGTGTAATTCTGATCCCATGTATGTGAATGTTACACATACTCTCTCATACTCTTGATGTATAACTTGTTGAATGTATTGTATACAGCCACTCCTGAGGAAAATGAAGAGAAAACTCTGAAATTGAACACATCTAAGCATTATTATTTTTTTTAAACTAATGGTCCCCACACCCAACAATCTTAAGAATTTTTAAATATGCTTATTAAAATATGCTAACTTAAAGGAAATAAGCTCACTGTGTGCATTTTAGCTCCAACTTCAATCTGATGGAACAAACATCTACTTTAAAGACTCTGGGTGTTGAAATGCTCCCCTTAATCAATATATACAGCCTCTAAGAAGGTGATAAACAGTACCCAAGTACTGTGCCCGTGTTGGAGAAACTTTAGCTTGATGATGTCGTTGTGAGGAAGTGTGTGTTATGTACCACTGTGCTGAAACGCTTTAGGGATTTTAACATTAGTAGCTTAATAAGTAATGTGAGAAGCTATGGTCTTCAGCTAAAGCTTCTTTGTACAGGGATTTCTCCCATGTAGTGACTTTGGTTCCCTATGGATCTTGTCATTAAACATGGTAATTTCCTTCATGTCAGCAAGCGCTCTAATAAAGGGAACTTTTGGTGCTTTAGTCTTCTGGTTGGTTGAGCTGTTGGGGGTAGAGTCAGAACAAAATTTACACAAATACTTTTTATTTGTCTGCTAAATTAAAAACTCCTCAGCTGGATATTTGTTCTAATGATTTTGGAAAGCGTGTGAGCAATAGTAAGTTGTCTTTATATGGTACAACAAGGAAGAAGGTCCCCTCTGCTGGCATCAGTGCTGTATTTAGGGCATCACATGTATCTGTCACCAAGTTGCAATTCTGAATTACCATGATCAGTCATTCTGTCTTTTCACAGACAGTACAATCTGCTAAGAATTACAAGCTATTTGAGGCCTAGCTCTTTTTATTCAGTGTGATTCAAAGAGGCCACTCTAGTATCATGGACATCTGATGGCCTCTTTCAAGTAAGCTGATCCATATTGAAGTGCTTTAAAAAAAACCCCAGACCTACAATCAACAGTGCGTATATACCCCAGGCTAATTATTTCACTGGGGGGAGTTTTAACGTGATACTGGCTGTAGTAATGACAGCTTTGTGCACATCCTGGTTCATTTTGGAAATCCTTTTAAGCTTGTTCTTTGTGCTAATCTAGAGAAGAAAGGCGCTTTACATGACACCATTCCAAAGACAAGGCATATCTGTTTCACAGATCTGTGAAGTGTGATCATACACCTGAAGTATTTTAAAGACTAACGTGATACATCTCAGAGTATGTTTATTAAACGTGTACTTTCCAAATTGAATTCTACAGTCTAATTAAACTAAATAAGGAAATAGGATGATAATGTGACTTTGGCTGAGCCTGCTTAAATTTAGAGCATCTCTACTGGCTGCTCTGATGTTGCTCTTCCTTTACACCAATGTGGAGGTGGCCATAGCCTGGCTTTCAGTGGTTTGGCCCAGTGCTGGTGGGAAGAATGAAATGAAAGCTGTGATGTTGTAAAGCATCCCTATGTGTTGCTCTTCTGCACTTAATGAGAGAAAAAGCAAACAAGCATGTGGGAGTAGTGAAATCATGTGGGTTTTTTTCAGATTCGGCAGGGTAAATGAGGTTTAGGGGTGCTCTGAGCAGCAAATACTCTGGTGCCTCAGTCCCTCCTTGCTCTCTTACAAAGCAAAACTGACGGTGTTGTTGGTTTTGCCTTGCATAAAATCAACCTTAAAGTCAAAGAAAAGTGGCCAGCTTGCCACTCTAACATGAATTGTAAGCATATTTTGCAGGACTAGTGCCACCTAGTATGGTTGGGTATTTGTATCAGTGACTGTGGAAAAATGGGTCTTTAGGTGCCTCTGCTGATGGTTTTGAAGACGTTGCTCTTGTAATTATGTACTGAGGAACTCTCAGACTTTTTCATGAAAAGCAAGAGACCAGCTGTTATTTTTATTAGGATAGCCATTACCCAAGCTAGTAGGGTACATGCTTGAACTTTAAAGGACTGATTCTAGCTTGATTAGATGGACTGTACACTCCATTTTTCTCATCTAAGGCGAGCACAATGACTACCAGGCAGCTGGTTTTCTTAGATGGCTCTTTGCTTTTGGTGGGAAATAGAATCAAAACTATTGAGCTTGCTTTGCAGCTCAGTGCTAGGACAGATTTCTGGGATGAAGTTAGGTGAGGCGTTCTGTGTTCCAGTTATGTGCTCTGATATTTACAGATTGTACTTATTTAGAGGTTAAGAGAAAAATGGGCTTTTTCTCCCCCTTTCCCTCTCTGAGCCAGGAATGGTCTTCTCATCTAAACTGGTTCATACATTCCTTCAGGCAATCCAATTTGTATGGAAAAAACTTTCATCAGAAAATCCCTGACTTCTTGTGCTCCCTGGAGATCCATATCTACTGGATTTTAGTTTCTTTGCCTTTGACGCATTGGCACAAAAAAGACTTTAATAAGAAGCAGAAGCCAGCCCACCGTTCATCTTTCTCTGCTGCACTCTGATTTATAAATGAGCAATGTTTGGTTATATACTTAAGTGTGGCAATTATTCTGTAGTGATTAAAATACTGTAGATTTTCATGATTCCAGCAGTGAATCCCTTCCTGTTGATTATTAGAGGACTATAAATGCTAATGATAACTACTAGTCTTGTTCTGGAATTCTAAATCTATCTTCTCCATGTCAATCACCTAATATTTGAGACTCAGCTGGAAAACTTAATAGTCATATAGTAACATTCAGTATTTTTATATTCCCATATTTTCATGTTCCAATATGGCTAGGAGAAACATTTTTTAAAACCCTATAATTCTAAATTCTAGGAAACATAACTGTAGAACCAGTTATAGTTTACTGACATGGTTTAATGTGAACCACTTCTTTGAACTCGTTTCTTTAACAAAAATTTTTAGTACCAACTATTAAATTTATTTATACTATTGCTACCATGGCTGGTTGGTGGCTGTTGTATTGGCTCTTGAAAGAGCTGGAAATTCTGAAAAGCAAAACCCACTAGAGGATTTGTTTGGTGCCTGTGAGTGGGGAAAGGAAAAAGAGTTGGGGAAAGGAGGAAGAGGAAGGTTAACGGAGCTGGAACGATGCCTTGCTGACAGATTTGTATCTGGTGGCATGATAATTGCTAGGGAAACTTAAACCCTTGGAGGTGGCTTTCAGTTACTGTGGTCCCCTGGGTAGGCTTATGGTTGATGACCGTATGTTTTGGAGGGGCTTCTTTGTTTATATTTTGCTGCTTACATTTTCTGTGACATGGGTTATGTTTTCTGAGCTGCATTTCATCAGTTTTCAGAAAGGCTTCTATAGTGTACCACAATTCTTGAAATAGACCCTGTGTCATTGCTTGATCAGTAACCACTGCAATATTAGTCCAGTTATGAAACTTCAGGGTTTTTTTGACTAAGTGGAAAAAGATTGAATTGGAAATTGTAAAGCAACAGGTTGTTTTTTTTAATTTTTTTGTATTCATCATTGCTCACCTGGTTCTAACCCTCTGCACAAGATGGCAAACTAATCTTAAATTTAACTTCATAACAGTCTTTCTTGGGTTTTAAATCTATTGCAGTAACAAAATAACTGGGAAAGTTTGGATTGCTATGCATTTGTAAAGAAACAACACTTTCTGAGTAATGAAAATCTTGAGTCTCACAAATAAACTGTAAATACTTGAAGAAGTGTGTGTCAAGGGTGGGAATTCTTTCAGGGTGACGTTAGCCACACTGGCACAAACTGCAGCACATTTTAAATTAACTTATTTTTCTTTTTCCCCGAGTTTACAATGCATGCAAAATGCTGATATGGTTCAGAGAGCTGCTCCTATGGTGCCCTAGAAGCAGGTTCAGTATTGAGGTGGTCCCAGCATACAAGATGGGGATGGGGCGGAGGGAAACTCTACTCTCTGCTTCCCCAGCCCTGGATTGAAGATAGAGAAGCATGGTACAAGTTAGAACTACAGAGCAAGAGCACCCCCCCTGGTGCGTGGAGAACTGGGTCTGACTCTTACCCGCTTCTGTGCCTTTCAGAGCCGTGTGTCCATCAGTGTTGCGCTGCTGTATCATACTGTTTGCTTTGAGTGCAAGGAGAAGGGGGGGTGACAGCAGTCCCGGCTCATCTCGGGTGCTGTTCTGCAGCAGGCAGTTAAGGCTGATGCTAAAAAGCTGCTGCCTGCCCCAACCCTGGGACAACTGGACCAACCAAGCAAACAGTATGGATTAATGCCCACTGTTCTGCAAATACAAGGCAGTAAGATCCAGAAAACATTTAAAACAGGAAAAATCTCCATCAACCCAGGCTTATAGGTTAAGGAATGAGGCAAGTCATTAAAGCATGTATTTTACTAATAAATCCTGTTTGAAACAGTATGCGGTGCAAATAAGCGACTTAACCCAGGACACGAGAAAGACTGACTTTGTTTCTGTAAAAAGGTTGACACAGTTCTAAATGGCAGGATTGAAATTGATTGAGGGAAAAGAAATTTAAAACTTGATATAATAGCGGTGTAAAAAACCACTTACAGTAACGTTAGGCGAGAGTTTATCTAATCCTAATCATCATTACTTCATCTAACTGGATGTTTCTTCTTTCCTTCCACTTGTGATATATTACACGTGATAATCGTTGCAGTGATAGAGTAAGAAATTTAACAATAGTGTATATAGAAGATAACTGAGCCTCTGCCTGTTCTTCAGTTCCATTACTTTTCCGAAAAGCTCTTTTGAACTTCTATACAAGTCAATTTCTAATAATTTCTAATAATAGTGTTTCTGTTGTCCCAAAATCTATTGGTTTGTCTCACGCTGCTATTCAGATTACTTCTAGCACCTTACCAATAGGAGCATGAACAAAACTTTACCATTCCCCTCTGTCATGCTATGTCTATATATGCACCTGGTGCTTTCTTTCTTGCTCTTTCTCCACCAAAATTCACATTGGCATGTTGCACAACCCTCCAACCAGAACGAGTGAGGTTTTTTCTGTCCTTTGGTCTACCAGTAGGATTGTCCAGAGAAATGCCAAGCTGTATGCAACTGCTTGATGTTGCCTCTATCTATTAAAGACTTCTACCCTCGTGCTTCTCAATTATATAATTTTTCTTCTCTGCGTGTTGCCCATGCTACTTCCAGCATCTCTCGTCTTCCCTAACCTTTGCGTGCCCAGCAGATAGTTTTCCCAGACGTAGTGAGATGAATGTAATCAATGTGTTTGAGATCTCTGTGTCTTTTTTTACTCTGGAATAGTAAAATGAAGGCAAGGAACAGACTGTGTTGTTCCTCTGAGTAGATGCATATCATCCTGTAATTACATTCTAATGAATGTGATCCTTGTATTAGCAAATGAGCTCTGTATTTGAAACAGAGGCATGCAATTTTAGCATGCGCTCATGTACAAACTAGTGCTTAGGATGGAGTCACAGCGAGATTGTTCCCATGTATGTATGTGCAACTATCGTCTAACACGAAACATGCTAACACTCCCACAAATTGCTCTAGGAAGTAATTTATCCTTTAACTGTTCTCTTGGGGGTGAAACCTGGAAGGCTTAAAAGAATTGCAGAATTCGTGGAATAAGGGCTAAACCAGTCCAGTTTGCACCAGACATAAATCCACGCCAGCAGGTTATCTGCTGCCTTCAGCCAACACTCAGGAGAGGAACTGTACCCAGGACACAGTTTTCTAATATTAATCTTGGTTTTGGTCAAGGCAAAGACAAAGGAAATACCTGAAAATCCTACTTTTCAGCTGCTACTTAATCTCTTCATATTTGACACATTTCTCAATTATCAAATCACTTCAGAACTTGCCAAAATATCCTTTACTTGTATTCCTCAAGTTCTTAAGTAAAATCCTTTGCCAACAGCAGAAAATATTCTGCATTAGTAATGGTTTGGAAAAAATGGTCTCTCACAGAAATTCAGCCTAGAAGATCAGTCAGTTAAAATCGGTGTCGCTGCACAGATTTGCGTGATCTGCAGACCTGAGCTTCTACTCTCCTTTGGAGGACAGGGGGTTGCAGAGCCTGTGTGTGATAACCCAGCACCTCGCAGAGTGGTGTCTCACTTGGTCACACTGTGTTCCGCAAACTGCTCCTGTCACCTGGGACCTTTGTTCCCTAGATGATGCCATTGAATCAGTGTACCTAACAAGAAGAAATCTTCCCGGAACGTCTTAACTTTCAACATTCCCTGCAAGTATTTCAAGTCAAATCTTCGCTGCAATTAAACAGACAACTACCGTTAATTACGCAGTAACTTGTTTGCTACTCGGGTTCGTGACAGTTGACAGCTGGCACTGCGTAATTGGGAAGAATAGGGTTGGTTGAATATCAAAAGTGAGAGACACTGAGACAACCTGCTTTTCAAAATGTCACTCATTTGGCACACCCATTTCTTCTTATTGTCATCCCCTCCTGCTTCCCCATTGCTTTTTGGGTTTCTGAGCAGTAGCATATTTACTGGATAGTCACTAAAATGTCTCGTGAACAAAGTAGACCCGATCTGATAGTGACTGTTTATGAAGTTACATAAATACAATTCACATTCTAAAATATCAGCTGCAGTCAAAAACTAAATATCAGAGTAACTTACAGCTATGTATACCTTAATACATGTGCAAACACACACACACCCCTGTATGTATGTATTGGCAGAAGTCAAGGATAATGTATGAAGAATTACTGTTTATTAGCAAAAATATTTACTAACCATTCTGTTGTTGGGCTGAAAGATACCAACATGGCAAATCCACTATTACTGATGTGAAATCTCTCTTCCATTTTATTTTTACAAGTATTTCCTGTTATGAACTAGAAGATCCTTGCCATTTGTATGACGTAGGGCTGGTTTTTTTCACTTCATTTATGTCAGTATCTGTGTATAAAGGAGTTAAAGGAGACTAATATTTCCATGCTTTGTGTCTCCTCACAATTACAGCTAAGTAATGTGCACAGAATTAAACCAAATGTATTTCTGGCAATTGCTTAGGCTTTGGATTTTTAAGTAATGTGTAAGTGGTACAGAACTGGCCACACTCAAACCTTTTTTGGTTTTGTCCAGATAATTTCTTGTATGTTTTAGAAGGCTCCTTCAGCGTCTTTTGCTCTTTGTTTTTCAGTGTTTAGTGCTAAACAATCTCCTCCTATGATGATAAAACTGTTGACATTTCTTTAAGCAATTGCAGACTTTTCAAAACTGTTTTTTGATACTGTCAGGTTAATCAGAATAGTATAAGCTATACACACCTTTCAAAGAGCTCTGTAACGTGCTTTTTGATGAAACTGTGTGATGCTTGGGGTGGGGAGGGAAGCTTACGGGGTACCAGGCATTGCACAGTATTTAAGTTTTCTTAGTTGTATATTCAGTGACTGCAGGCATATGGCATATTCTGCAATATTTTATTAACTCTTCAGAAACAACAGTGTGTTTAAAAAAAAATAAAAAAAGGTATTCTAGTAGAAAAGACTGTAAAGACTGTAATAAGATCCATGTACCAGGAAGTGAAATAATGAAGGGAAATATTTTTAGAAAAGAGCACCCATATATTAAAAAAAAAATCTCATATTGTACTGAGGCATCTTAAACATTTGTATTACTGTTAGTGTGTTCTTCTCTTATTTAGAGAGAATGATATACTGTGGAATTTAGTACTTCTTGCCTATCTTTTGAGTAAAGTAATAACAGATTGATGCCATTCCTACATTAACATAAAATATGAATGACATCCTTAGTTCTAGAACTGAAGATAAAAATCACTGTAACAATGTCGTTTTTACCAGTTGCTTCCAAAACACTGTGTTAGTAAATTAGGTCATAGAGGCTTTAATGCATCTTGGAAAATATCTGGGAACTAAACATAAATACTTCTTAAGATGCATTAGAGAGAAACACAGGTGCTTCCAGCAACAACCACACATTATCTCTACGTTTTCTTTCAATTTTAAAATGTTATTTTAATTATCTCAATCTATTTTGTATAAGCACAAAAGCAGCTTATGTAATCCACCAAGTTCTCAAAGATACCCAAGATGCCCATTGTTCACGAAGCGGGAAGAAACAATCGGGATCTGTAGATCTACTCCTGTCTTGGAGGAAGAAAAAGTGTAAGAATGGGAAGCTGGAAGGAAGTGTGTTCTGAACAGGACAGTAAGGTCTGTAAATCTTGGAAAATGGAGAGTGAAAGCAGCAGAGAATTGGAGAAATATACAAATCTCAGTCTTTCAACAAAAACCCAATCAACCACACAAGAAAACACCTCTCAAGGAATTTTATAG
The DNA here is from genome assembly GCF_015220075.1 of Falco rusticolus. Classification (NCBI taxonomy): domain Eukaryota; kingdom Metazoa; phylum Chordata; class Aves; order Falconiformes; family Falconidae; genus Falco; species Falco rusticolus. The sequence goes on along the minus strand of NC_051187.1, from coordinate 117,368,145 downwards.
GTACAGCTTTTTAAGACGATGTTTCAAAGGGAGTGTTAGGTAATGAAGTTTTCAAATTAATTGATGAAAGATTGCAGAGAGAAATGGAAAAAAAGGCTGAAAACATGGTAGGAGACACACATGGCAGTATCAGTAAGTTTTTGAGTGGGAGCAACCTGCTCTGGATGCTCATGGAGCCCCTTAACTGGAGAGAGAGCTGCATGATCATTTGGATAAATACTCATTTGGTGTTGCCTGTAAATGTAAATAAACTACACTGCATCTGTCTATCAAACCTACTTTCTCATAATGTTGTGGAAAAGCTGCTTAGAAATTTGAACACAGATCTCTGCATCATTGTAGGAAAGGTGAGAGAACCGCAGTCTCTTGATTAATTAACAGTTCAGTGAAGGGCACCAACTTTGAAAAAAGTAATTTAAAAAAGGGAGTTCCTTCAGAAAGTTCGTGCCTATTTGTTTAAAAGATACTTTTTGCCTAAGCTGACTGTTCTGACCAACTTCCACAGCAACACGAGTCTGGTGTCCCCTGAGTTAAGCCGATCTTTCTAGCAAAGCCAAAAAGAACAAATAGCCTCCAAACAAAGCGAATCTTCTAACTCTTAGACGTTTGGGGTGTTTAACTTGAGTACAAGTTGGGGGGTGGGAAAAAGCCTAAGGTACTTGACTGTGGAATGCTTGCTCCTCTGAAAGATATTATTCTTCTGATCCCTTTATAAATATCAATGGTTAGAACTAAATAAAGCTGTCAACATCTGAGAATAGTCAGCAGAATTGTAAAATACAATTTAAAAACATACACCAGTGTACACATTCATTTTGTAAACATGTGGATGCTTCTGGTCTTTCTAGTCACCTATTGATGCTGTAAATGTGAGGAGAAGCAGGAGAAGGTGGATGATGCAATTATTTATCATCAATGCCAAAATGGTGAGCAGATAAGAAGCATGTAAAGGGGTGTGCATATATATATGTATACACACACTTCTTGTTCAAGGGACATAAAATCTCAGATCATAATGAGATGGTCACCTGTGCAGAAGCTTAACTGAGTCGAGCTGTGTGTCTCCTGTTTGTCATGTTTTGCTGGACTGGTTGTATGCGATCAGTTGTCTGCTCAGTACAGCAGTGGTACAGCAGTATGACATGATGGATGTTGTCTTCGAGAGTCCAAGGCACCAAGACTTCAGGGCAGATGCATGCCACAGAGCACACCATGTCATTGTGCATTGATCATTTTGAGCAAGGGCCTTACTTACGCATTTTGTGATTCCTTTCCATCATTCACATGTGGTTGCCCTTCCAGAAAAGGAGTGCTGGTGCATGTCCAGGATGTGTTTCTGACAAGGAGCTGAGAAATGGCCAGCGTGTATGCTGGGGCTTGGGAGCGCTCTGCAGCATAGATATCTATCCCTGTTGGCTGTGCAGCATGTTCTGAAGTCAGTTAGTCAACTTCTTTTGATTTTTGTGAAATGATATTGCTCTTTCATCTGTTGTAAACTCTCTCTGGAAGGAAACAAAAGCTTATCAGTACATATTTTAGATGTGAAGTTGGATCAGAAGGCTGTTAAAACTAAAGACGCTGCCAGTCCTTTAGGTGTGTGTATATGTAAAAGTATGTGGGAAAAAGCAGCGATAGTTGAAACTGTACACGAACAACAGGACTAATGAGGGATTTGTGTGCTTCCAGAAGAGAAAGAAGAGCTGGAGTGTGATATTTAAATACACTTTCTAAAGTGCACATTTGAGCTTGCAAGGAAAATGGGAACAGATGTGCCGATTAGATCAAGGCTATTTATCTATAAACTTAGCTGTTTCCAGAGGATAGCAAGCGTTAGCTGGATAACAGGGATGGGTAAAATGGGTGTCAATGCCTACACTTCCATTTACATTTGATTATTTCAAGAGCTTGTCTTGCACAGAGTGCTAATCGAAATGCTAGGGCAGGGATGATGGGTCTGGGTGGGTGTGGAAGCCGCAGGAGGAGCAGACCCCAGAGGATTGTCAGAGTGCCAGGAGCTGTCAGCACCTGTGTCAGCCAGTCTGTAAGTCCTGAGCCCTGCATGCGCCTCGTGCTGCTTTTCTGGACACCCAGGAGAGAGGCAGCAAGGAAATCCAAACAACTCTTGGGAAGGAGGGGGTCATCCCAGTGGGCCTCAACAGGGAACAGTGAAGGACCTGCAGGTGTTGGCAGTAAGCGGGTCATAGTGCCAGCACCCTCGCACCCCTCAGCATCTGCGGGATGGACCTGGGTGGGCTGCTTGGGTATAAGCATCCAGCCAGGGCAGATGGGGACATGTCTCCTAGTGCTCAGGAGTACACGAAGAGTATGAATGTCAGGGTCGATGAGTGACATCATGTTTGTGGTTTTGTGTTGTGTTTTTTTGTTGTTGATGGCGGGGGTTTTTTGTTCGTTTTTTTAAAAAAATAACCTTTCTCCTCCTATGAAGTCTTCCACTTGGATTTGTTGCTTTATTACAGGTGTTGCAATGCTGTCCTAAACTCTCAAAATTAGGGAAATTAAATGCATTTGAGTGAATGCCCAACTCCCCCAATTTTTTTCCTTTTTTAAGCTGTATGATAGTTCAAAATTACATGCATTGAGGAAAGCAAAAATATTTAGCAGTTAAGTGTATTGATTTTCATAAATGAGCTATCAAAATGAGATACTGAAAACTAATTGCCTGATTTTTATGTTTGGAATAGCGACATGATTTTACAAATATATTATCTTTCATAGTCTGCAGCTTAGGAGAAAAAACCACTATGATTTTTGCAGCTTGTGTTTTATTCTGAGAAGGTGGGCACTCCTTGTGTTACACTGCTTTTTGCATACACTGTTTGAAATTCTGGCACAGTCAGAGTCAATTAAAAATTACTGCTGGCTTTAAGAATTTACTTGAGATGTTTCTTCTTCTGTTTGTTGGCCAGTTGCAGGTACGTTCATAATTATCCAAGTAGGTGTAAGAAAAAATCTCTGCACAGCTCAAATTAGTGGTGGATCTACACACCCCACCCCCCCACCCCAGTCTTTTCTCTAAAGCTTTGTCGTGACATATGGTATTATTTTCTGTATTGGCACTCAGGCTCCTTGCACAAATGGAAATGAAGACCTAAGCAGTGACCAGCATTTTTAGAAAGATAACTTAAAAGCATTTTGATTTTCAGCTCCGTAGGTACCTAGCATATGTTACAGCTTGTTTGTAAGAAATGTTTGGAAAAGAAAGAAAACACTTCTGTTTTGTTTTTTTCCCCTCCCATATAGCCTAGTGAAACTTATTAAAAAGTTATTTAGAAAAAATGAACAAAATCCTAAGCAACTTTGGCCCTTATCTCTTCCAGACTTTATTACTCTGGATGGATTTAAAAGCAAATAGGAAAATACCCCAAATATAAAACCACATTCACGAATAGCTCTGCTTTCTTGTGGGCTCTTGCAAACCTAGGTAACTGAACCAATTCAGGCACAGGTTATTGAAGTAAACATTTGCAGTTTGAGTTGTTTCGGGTGTTCAAGGCATGACCAAGTTTTTGAGCGTGTTAAATGCTTACAGAGCATTGAAGATATCAGGAAAAATGGTACTTAATGTTGGACGCAGTCTTTGGCTTGATTTGTAGTACTAAGCATTCCCAGAAACAATTTCACTATGTAATAAATGTAACATTTATGTGCTAGTTTGCCCATGTGGGGCTTTGTGATGAAAGATTCAATGTAATTGCAAGGTACATTTTTACCTGAATGCTTTAATCTTATAAAGCTGGCTTATCACTGGTTCAAAAAAGGTGAGGATGTGTTTTTTGTATCGCCTTCCCATGGCAACCCACCTAACCAAAACAGGAAGGTGATTAAAAGAGCTCATCTCCAAAACCTCTGCTATAAAGATCTGCCTCGAGACTTTTTAGTATTGTAATGTGATTAAAAGTACCTAAGATGACTTCCTGCTGTTTACTTTTTAATCAGTTACTTAAATGTGATCTCATTAAAATCACATAAGCTATACTAAAAAGTCACAGGTGAGTTATAGGCACAGGTTTACATCTCGGATATGGATTTTATTAAAACTTCAAGAGTTCTTGGGTAAGGAAATGGATGTCTTACAGATGAAATATAAACTTACAGTCTTTCTTCTTTGACCCCTTCTGATTTATTCAAAATTACTGTTATTCTCTCTCTCTGGTTAAGGCGTTGCATATTAAACTTGCAACTGATTATTATCCTTGCAAACATGAAGAACTTGTGGAATTTTTTATTCTCTAAGTAGAATCTAATGAAACTTTTACAGGGTGACATTCTGAAGAACAAATGAGCTCTACGCTACTATGTAAGATGATAATCCAATATTTCATAAGAATTCTGTTTCTTAAAGTTTTAAATTCTATTAATTTGATAATTTAGTTCTGAGTATTTTCAAATGTGTTTGCTGAAGATTTTGCCGTTGGCATTGCTGCTGGTGTCTTTTTTTGCTTTTACATTGTGTATTAAGCATAGTATATCTCACACAAATTTAACTATTATAAGATCAGTCTGAATTTGGTTTTTGGGGGTCACAAAAAATTTATCACATTTAATATTTTAGTAAGTGATTGTTGCTATCTAAGTTCTGTGGCCTTGCTCATGATATTTAAGGTGTGATATTTAGGTCCAGATCTTTCGCAATGCTGTAGCAAAGGCCATCTGCTTAACACTGATGTTCTTCAGTGAGAAAATTTGACAGCAAAGTTTTGTATCAAAAAGGCTATGCAGAGAAACACTAAAATCCAGTTCCTTCCAGGAATTATCCATGCTAATGATATCATCAAATCACAGAATTGTTTAGTTTGGCAAATACCTTTGACACCATCAACCTTTAACTTACCACTGCCAGGTCCACCACTAAACCTTGTCCCTAGGGGCTGCATCTGCATATCTTTTAAATATCTCTGGGGATGGCGACTCAACCGCCTCCCTGGGCAGCCTGTTCCAGTGCTTCAAAACCATTTCAGTGAGGATTTTTTTCCTAATAGCCAGTGTAAACCCCCCCTAGTGCAACCCAAGGCTGCTTCCTCTTGTCCTGTCGCTTCTCACCTGGGAGAAGAGACTGACCCCCTCCTGCCTACAGCCTCCTGTCAGGCAGCTGGAGAGAGCAATGAGGTCCCACCTGAGCCTCCTTTTCTCCAGGCTAAACACCCCCAGTTCCCTCAGCCACTCCTCACAACACATGTGCTCCAGACCCTTCACCAGCTTCTCTGGACGCGCTCCAGCACCTCAATGTCCCTCCTGCAGTGAGGGACCCAAAACTGAACACAGGATTTGAGGTGCGGCCTCACCAGTGCCCCGTACAGGGGCACGACCACTGCCCTGCTCCTGCTGGCCACGCTTTTCTGGATACAAGCCAGGAGGCTCTTGGCCTTTTTGGCCACCTGGGCACACTGCTGGCTGAACACATGTTCAGCTGGCCACCAACCAGCACCCCAGGTCCTTTCCCACCAGGCAGCTTTCCAGCCGCTCTTCCCCAAGCCTGTAGTGCTGCGTGGGGTTGCTGTGACCCCAGTGCAGTACCCTGCAGTTCTCCTTGTTGAACCTCATACAGTGGCCTCGGCCCATGGGTCCAACCTGTCCAGACCCCTCTGCAGAGCCTTCCTGGCCTCCAGCAGACCAACACTCCCCCCCAGCTGGGGGTCACCTGCAAACTTACTGAGGGTGCACTCAATGCCCTCATCCAGATCATCAATAAAGACATTAAACAGGACTGGCCCCAACACTGAGCCCTGGGGAACGCCATGTGTGACCGGCCACCAGCTGGATGCAACTCCATTCACCAACACTCTTTGGGCTCAGCTGTCCAGCCAGCTTTTAACCCAGCGTAGAGTGCACCAGTCCAAGCCATGAGCAGCCAGTTTCTCCAGGAGGATGCTGTGGGAGATGGTGGTGTCGCAGAAATTTGGAATAAGAAAACTCCTTAACACCAATGTAGCATTAAGCAGGCGTTTCTTTATTGCAGCGCTGGATACGCAGGGGATCATTCCACCTAACATGCATGCTTTTGTGTTACATTTAGGCAACATTATATAGGCCATACACGTTTATGCACTATGTTTCTTGGAAGAGTCATATGTATGTATTCATTTCCCAAGAATAGGTGGTACTATGTTAATTAAGCATCATGCATGCTCCTTACAAGTATTTAAGAAAACTTCTGGCGGTCTCAAACAGTAGTCAACCCTCCAGTTACAACTGACAGAGAACTGAACTTCAGTTAACTTTCCCTGTATGGACTTGTCTTGACTACAGTTCAACTTCTTCTGGCAAGTTTGGTTTCAGATCCGGCTTTGCAAGAAGATCTTTTGTTTTGTTTCCTTCTTGGACTTATTAACCTTCCCTTAACAATATAATGTTGTACAACTATTGCTTGATGGTAATTAACCGTTATACTGAAACCAACAGTACATGGTGATAGTGTCATCTTGTCCCTTCCTCTCTGAGTGGAGTCGCCGATGATAACAGCCTTTCTTTTCCTAGCAGAGGTTGTCGTGATGTGAGGGGTTGACCAACTCTCTGCAGGCAACTCCTCCAGCCTGTACAGGCTTTTGTCCACACCGTCATTTTCCTGGCTTTTGGGTTCCAGAGCCACGTACCTATTGTATAGGGGCACCTGGGAAGGTGCAGAAGGTTGGGGGTGATTCTCCTGTGGTTCCAAGCAGGGCCTGTTTCCATTCCTCCCTGTCGCTTAGGACCTGTCCATCTGACTGATGGTGAGCAGGTAGGGGAGTCTCTGCTTCTTGTGACATCTCCATGCTGTGCATTTGTCTCGGTGATGATTACATGCTTTCCAGTGTGCTAGTCTTGGCATTATTACTAGGGGCCTTTACGTCCTGACTCGATCATGAGCTGAAAGCAATCAGCACGAGAGCTGTTTTGGAAGTCTTCCACCAAGCTGTCAGAAAACCTTCATTAAATGTTTGTGAAGATGGATCCTCTTCATTTTTTTTGAAATATGCCATGCTGAATGTAGGTGTGACTTTCACCAGGTTTTTTGATGTGCTGTGAAGATAATTAATTGACGCTTTTGGCAATATTTGATTTTGCAGTACACAAAAGTTAGTAAATTTAAGGGAGACAAGTACAGATGCAAAGGGACTGTGGAAAGTGAATCTTTCCCAAGTACCATGGGCATGCCTGAGAGAAAGAAGAATGGGGTGGAGAGATACTTTTTCTTCTCTGTTATCAAAAGATACAGATGTAGGAGGCTGATGAGAACACCGAGGTTTTAATCAGGGGCTGTAGTTCAGGATTTGACTTCAGACTGTTGTTTTCTGTTTCAGCCATTGGAAGAGTAATTGCAGCAGGGGTGTATGTCCAGTCTGCCCTCTCATTGCAGTAGTTGCATACCCAGTGCTGTTAGGCTTGGAAGGAAGGGGTGGGGGCGATTGTTTCACAGGTGTGTTTTCCTGATTTTTTTTGCTTCGTTGCTTTCTAAACCTTTTACTAAAGCTACCAGCTCCACTATTTATTTTGTTATTATTTCTTTTAGAGTAATTGATATATACGTGCGTTAGGAGGTGTGTGTGTAATCTATCTATGTATATGGTGATCTATATACTGTTATCAATTCTATTTAGAGAGTCGAATGTAGGTTTGCCTAGCGTAATGGTATTCTCAACGATATATCTAAACTCTTTAAATCACGGCTGTGTGTTACAGAAATGTTTACTCGCATATTACTTGCTGCCAGGGCCTGCTTTCACCGTGGGAGACGCAGCTAATGCAGCTAGGTAGCCTGGTATAGGCTGCGTTTGCCTATGGGTCTGTACTGCTGGGTGTTCTTGTAGTATACCAAAGCAGATGAAGTCCCAAAAAAGGGACCGAGACTTCAGCTTCAGAAAGTGCTCCCAAACGAGCTGGAATAGTCTGAGAAATGAAAAATGCAGGTAGATTCCCAGATGAGAAAAGAATAGGATGATGATACACAACACCCCCCTCCAAACACACTCCGACCAATCCACCAGAAATGCTCCCCAAACCTGCCTTCAGATGACAACCAAGATAACTGTAGATGCCTAAATCCATAATTGCAAGAGAAACCTCCGCAGTTTTGTACATGTATTTATGTACTTCCAGGTGGGATTTAGAAATGGGCAGGATAACACCTAGATCTGCCCTAGGGACCCAAGCTGATGACCTTGTTCAAAGTATGGCCATCACAGAATGATAACCCGATTTCTCACACCATAGTGTTGCGGAGTAGTGTTAGGGACCTGATGTGCTTGGAACAGGACAGGAGTTAAAGGACTTTGATTGGAAGGGGAGACCTGGCTTCAGACTGAGGGGGTTTAAACATGTGTCTCCTAGGGGAGAAATACCAATAACCATCAGTCCATAGGTAAAGAAGGACTTTCCTTCTCTTCCTGTACTACTGGGCAGAAGAGAATTGAAGATTAACATGGACAGATGTAAAGAACGGAAAAAGAAATACAATTGTAACTTCGTAGCTGTGTGCTTGCAAAACTAAATCAGTAGCTCTGGTCCTTCTTACGTTAATTGCTTTTGCATTTTAACATTAAGCAACCATCAGAATAAAAAAAGATACTGTGTGCGTTTTTTTTTTTTTAAGTAAGGTTTTAGTGTACTTTGCCTCTACTTGATGTTCAGAGGAAGATTTTTTTTTAATCTATATATTGGTTCATTCTGATGAAATGTCAGTCTTTTTTTTTCTGTTGCATACAGGAGACTATTTTTACATATGGCTTATCTGTTGTCAGAGAGAACAATTAGTTGTTTTCCTTCATGGTGTTTTCAAATAGAATCTCTTATTCTACCTTATGAAAGTATATTGTGTATATAGGAGATGTAATGTTTACCATGCAAATCAACAAAGATGCTTTTTTCTTTTTTTGTGGTTTTTTTTTAAAAGCCATATCTTGGTCACAAGATAATTCTTATTCTCTACCCTTTTTTTTTTTTTTTTTACTTTTTTGAAACTAAGTATTGAATTACAAAAGATTGGTGAAAAGATAAAAATTTTGATAAATGTTTAAGAGATGCTAAATATATTAAATACAGAGGGAGAGGCAGAACCCCCAAAACCCATAAGAATGGAAAAGAGGAGATTTGATTTCATGTTAGCTTTTGGAATTTCAAATGTATGTTTTTTTGGTTGGTTTGTTTCCCCCCAAGGGCCATCCAGTTTTTCTCAGTGCCACAAGAACATCCTTTTTGAAGCCTGTGATCCATTTTTACTACCTGTCTTAAGTCCCAATTTTTAACTTCTGAAATGTGGTGGGCTTAGAAATTCTCAATAGCCAAATCAGTAAGTTGAAAATATCAGTTTAGGACAAATTGATTGGAGGTATAGCCTTCATCAATAAAATTTCTCTGACTGCTTCAAGATCATTTATTACAAAATTTGCTGACAAAAAGAGGAAATGAAGAGAAACTGTCAATACAAATTGGGTGGACTTCCCCCTCCCGCCCCCACTTGTCAGACTTTATTTATAGAGTGCCCTCACACTCATAACTTCATACCAAAAAGAGTTAGCATAGTATGCAGAGTGACAGATGACTCTGCGATGGAGGTGCCTGCCTTGCTGTTGCCGTTCCATTTGTAAGCAAAAGCAGCAAAATTGTGCAATTTAGTACCAGAGAGCATACAAACGCCTAGAAACTTGGTCCAAAAGCGTGGCTTTCAGCTCACCATGAAAGAAAACTATTCATCAGGAATCATCTTAAGTCAAACAACTTTCAAAAGTGTCACGTTTGGTATGATTCAACGCTGAACAGAGCTCTTACTTCCCTAAGTAGAAGGTACTGTGAAATGATTAATAACTGTTGCCTACCGAGGGGAAAAAAAAAGCTGGCATTTTGAAAAATAAAGTTCTGAAGAAGTGTCGTGATTCAACCCCGGCTGGTAATTAAGTGCCACGCAGCCGCTCGCTCACTCCCCCCTTGCTCAGAGGGATGGGGAGGTGAATCGGAAAGGAATTTAAAACTCAAGGGTGGAGATAAGAGAAATTTAATAATTGAAATAAAGTAGTAAGAACAATAATAATAAGAGCTATAATGAAAAGGAAGGAGAGGGGGAGAGGAATGAAATCCAAAGGGAAAGGGAGGAAAGAGATCAAGTGATGCACTATACAACTGCTCGCCACTCACTGACCGATGACCAGCCAGTCCCTGAGCAAGGAACAGCCCGCCCCAGCCAAACTGCCCAGTATATATACTGAGCATGATGTCCCGTGGTACAGAATATCCTTTTGACTAGTTCAGGGCCCCTCCCAGTTTCTTGTGCCCCTCCAGCCCTCTTGCTGGCAAGGCCTGAGCAACTAAAAAGTCCTTTACTTCATACAAACATTACGCAGCAACAACTCAAACCATCGATGTGTTATCAACATTGCTCTTACACCAAAGTCTGAGAACTACACCAGCTACTAAGAAAAAAAAAAAATATCCCAGCCAAAACTGGGACAAGAAGGTAAGATTTGGTTGGTTAAAGTAAAAGAAAAAAATCTCCTAAAAATACAAATGCTACTTTTCTCGGCACTCCTGGCATGCAGGTATGTGACCTGCTTCTACTACATCTACAGGGTTTTCCTGGCTATTGCTGTTCATGGGAACAGACGTGTCATCTAGGAAGCATCCCTTGTAACCTTCAGGTAACTTTGGAATAGTATGCTACAGGACGGGCACCTGCTAAGGTACCGTGCTGCAGTGGATGGAGCAGACCAGGGGAAGAGCCGAGGGCATTATTTGTTTTCTTTCACATTTCTGTGTTACTGAGTGGAGACCCATTTATGTTAAACTCTTGCTATGAGAATCAGTCTTAACCAGACAAAGCTTAAAGCAGAGTAATAGTGTTCATTTAGAAAAAAAGTATTTCCAAAGATTTACAAAATATTCATGGGGGGAAGGGCTAACTGATCAAAATCTAAGTCTAAACTTGAATTTTCTTCTCTACCTTGTATTCAGATTACTTGCTGTGGTCGTTTTTCATCCTCATCTTTTAGTAGTTATACTTTCCAGTGTTTCTTCAGAGGGGGCCTCTTGGTGAAACATGAAAGCTTTTCTAACAAACCAACAAATCCTTTAAATTCTCCCCAAAGCGTTTACCCCATGTTCTTTTTGTCCTTCACTAATTCTGATTTAACCTAATAAAGCTCAGGAGCTACTCCTGCTTGGAACATCTTGTCATGCCTGGGTTCTTGGTCACAAAAGAGCTGTGATTCTCAGAATGGAGTATCTAGAGCTATACCGTAGAGCTGTAGAGTAGATGGAGCTATGCTGCTGCCAAAAAAAGGTTTATTTCTAAAGAGTTGGTCAGGCTCTCCTTGCAGTACTGGTAAGGAGGAATCTTCCCAGGTCAGCTGAGCTGGAGGATTACAGCGGTTGGATTGTTAAAGTCCCCCAGTACAACACCTCTAGCACAGGGTATTTTTTCCTCTTGTGACTAAAGCAGGTTTGCATGCTTGACATAGTGAGGTGCAGCTCTGGACTTAGTTTAAGACAATTGAGGACTACTAAAATACAATTTTGTGTGATGCCACTTATTTTGGGGTACTATGAACAATTGATGTTTGGAACAAAATCTATGAAAAGAGCATATCTCCTTGCGCAGTAAGAGACTGAGGAGTATGATTTTAAAAAAAAAAAAGTTTAATGCCCCAAATACAAGTGTACTGTTTGGAGTGTAGGTACATTTCTGCTTTTAATAAGTATACTAACTTTAATAAAAATATAAACAGTTTTACCTGTGGTGGTAAGGATCTGGGTGGGGTGGGTGGGGTGAAAAAGTATTCTTTTCATTTTTCTGGATTGTTCCAAGTGTGAAAAATATTTTTTTTTTTCTCCAATACAATAGTAGCAAACACAAAGATTGTAGTCAGTGGCTAAATTTGCATCACATCATGGAAATTGTTTCTTGTGGCTGTGATGGAAACAACTTTGTGTTAGAAGTATGTGTTTGTTTTAAACTTGTGAATAGTCAGAGTTAAGTCTGTAAAACTGACTGTGGAAAAATAGAAAGGACTTGGGCAAAAAGTAGGTAAGTGAAGATAGTGTGATCCTGAAACTCACTGCTCATCTGCTGCCTGAGTCTGCAGGCTCCTAAGCCCCCAGCGCAGCCCTCTTCCTTTTAAAGGCTCTTCAGGCATCATGTCTGCTTAAGTTATAATCCCCTGAAAAGATGTGTTTCTGTCTAAGCCTCTTAAGGATCGCTGGGTCTGGAAGGGGCTCTCGGAGCGCACCCACGGCATGCTGGCAAGATCAAACCCAATCCCAACGTGCGGTGGCAGCTTTTGCTTTCCACTGAAAAGGAGCCGGGTTGAGCAATGGCTTTCTTTTTGTGTAACAGAGCAGTGGCAAGAGTGCTCATCCAGGCGCTGGAGTGGGTCTGTCCTGCTTTCCTCTGCCTGGAGGGCCTAACCTCCATCTTAGAAGCTTTTCTGGGGATTTCCTTTTTCACTTGCAATTGAAGCTGTGCTTAAGTCAACCCTTCCACTAGAAGGAGCTCAGAGGTCCTTATCCAGGATGCTTATTTGGGATTACTTTCTAGGAGATAGATTCAGTTACTAAGATGCTCTAAGAGCTTGGTCGTAGGAGATCACACCAAATCGCTTCATAGCAAATGAACGGTAAGATGTATTCAAATAGGTTGCCAGTGGAACATTTGGTATGATTGTTTATTTCTCATTGCATGCTTGATACGCTCATTAAAAATAAGAGATCCTTCTGGACACATCAGTTCTGCACTCTGATTGGCTCCACTTCTTTACACAACTTCTAAACAGAAGTCAAATATTTGATAACAGAATATGTTCATTTTGCTGTTAGCTGGATTGGAGGAAGGTTGTTTTTCTGTTTTTTAGGAATTTGTTAGCTCATTCAAAAATAAAAGTTGCTGGTAATGTAGCTATAGTATTATTTCAGAATAATAGTTTCTAAGTATATTACTTCAGTGATGAACATAGATGCATTTCAAGCCTTTCACAATTATACTCAAGTAAGCCTGGCACAAATAAAAAAGCACCAGGAGGACTGAATTAGTAATCCCCTCTGTCCGAACTTTCTAAAAGAGCCCAAAGAAACTGGGTGACAATAGTCCATTTTACAGCTTTTTCTGGCACTAGAAGCTCACAAACAAGCTGATGTAACACAGACTACCAGGTATATATAAAAGACTGTGATGTGGTTTTACTGAACCGAGGCTTCTTTGTACACGTGCAAGTAACTAATTAATGAAAACCACTCATATTGTAAGTGCTGGGAGAAGACAGGGAAACCAGCCTAGCCCTAACAGATCCATTCCAAACAATGCTGAAGCTACATCACTAATCCCCAATATTTAATAACTTCTTTTCTTTACCCTCTCTCTAATAAATCAACACTGTAAACTAGCTAATGGCAACAACTCTGTACGCAAAGTTGTATTTTGGTAGAAATAAGTTTTGTGAATACTTGCTCGTACATTTGTAAAATGCTGCAAAGAATGCAATTAAAATGCTAATATAGTTCCTCTCCAGTATGAGAATAAATATCTTTGAAAACATAAAACCAGAAAGGTTAGAGATATGAAACATATGTATTCCTGCTAGTCAGTATGATTTAGCAGAGATGTGGGCAGGAAGATAGGGAAAATGATGAGGTGCATGGAAGGTGAAATAAGTGTATAAAAATGACTGTGTCAGTGACCATGTAAAAATAAAGAAGAGGGTGTTTTGCAAGTAGTGTTCTGTGCATTTTCAAAATGGGTGAACTGGTGGTTTTGTGGAAACAGAATGCTGAAATAGGTGGGAGCTGTTTCCCTGGCTGAGGCATCTTTGGCACAAAACCAGAAAATTTGGGCTGTTAGAGTATTTGGCTCAGGGCAGGGTTTTACAGCCGCACTGCTGTAGTGGAGGGTGCGTTGGGGAACCAGAAATGTGCCTGCAGAGGATGCAGGCAGAAGAGGATAGCTGCTCCCTTGCCCCCCACGCCCTGGCTCTGCCCACACAGATGTGCAGACACACACACATACACGCTGTGCAGGTAAAGCACATTGAGAAGACTTTTTACTAGTCTGATATCTTACAGTCTAGTCTATGTTTGACATGTGCCTTTGCTGAATCAACTAGATGTGAAAATGCCTCGCGGAGTGTCATTATCTCTCTAGTGGGAGGGGGACTGGAGGTGCATATGTGCGCTTGCTGTCCTCTCTGTCTCAATTTCAAGACTCACATAGCCCAGGGGTCATCACACGTGTGACTGACAGCCATACCTGCTGTCTCCAAGATCTTTCTGCTTCTGATACATTTATACCTATATATAAGCATGCACACATATATATGTCCATACAGCAACAGCTGTGCGTGCCAGTTACTTTTCTTTTAAATATCTGCAGAGTCACTGTGGGATTTGAGACTATCGGCTGTTGTGTTTGGAAGGGGGGATCATGGCCCTTGGGATCAAAATTCATCTTAATGGATAAGGTGGAGAACACAGGGTTGATCCAGCCTGTGACCAGCTACACTATCTAAAGGTCAGTGTGGTCCTTTGGTCACAGTTGGTACAGCTGAGGCCAGTCGGAGCTCTCCCAAAGGACACCTGGGCTCCTTTGGTGCGTGTGGGGACTGAGTGCTGTTCCCAGCGAGGGAAGTGTAGAGAGTTCCTCCTCTGAGAGAAGGGGAGAATTCATTTTTAGGCTTCTGAATGTGACTTGGGGTGAAGGAGGAGCTTTGTGGTGTTACCCCTGTAGATGTTAAGGAGAATGGTAGAAAGAGCCAGAAGGGGAGAAGAATAAAAAGATGTAGAAAGGAGACTGGCAGGTAAGTGAGGTGGAGTAGAAAGGAGCAAACGCTAAAAAGTAGCGGAACTAGAAACCTGGCGATCTTTCTAGTAAGATGTTTTAAGAAGCACAGACAACTCCTTTTAGAATAATACTCTGCCTTAGCATATGACTATCCAGATGGCTTGGCTTTACTTCTGAAAAAGGCAGAGATTTTACCTCTGTTACTAACCTCTGTATCTGCAAGGAAAAAAGCAAGCCAACAAACACGCGTACATATGTGATGTAAAACAGAAATAATAAAGCGACAGTCTTAAATGGAAATCTCAGAGATTCGTAACTCCTCATCTCTAACAAGGGTTTTAGGTCCACGTTTCCTAAATCTTGGCTCAGTATGAAGCAGCATTGCAAAACAAATCCTGCTATCGTATTTTTTCCAATAGTAACTCCAGAAAAATAAGACAATAATAAAAATAGATTTATGAATGCTTCTCAGTGTCTTAGTTACAATGCATGCACATATGTATATTATATATTTTCATGGAAGAACACTTTTCATGGGAATTCAGAACACCACCAAATCTCAACTGTTTTTCCACTCCATTTTGTATTCCCTGCTGTTTGGCACCCACTCTTACGTTAGCTTGCCAAAACAGTCGCTTGACAATTAGGTATGTTAGCACAATTCTGCATTTTATAAACTATGCAAAATAAAGCCCTCAGTGGTATGATGAATATTCTTTTCTCTTAGAGCTTTTTTTTAAAAATATTTTTTAAACAATATCCCTATTGTAACTTCATTGGGGTGGTGCTACAGTACACAATCATTATCAAAGGGGAACGGTATCTTGTGCTTCAGACAATAAACCGTCTGTTCTGTCCTAAAGAGGTTGTTATAGTCGTTCATCACCACAGTATCTGAGGACTTTCCAAGTGTGTCTAACATCTGTCACTGTTTGCTCTCTTATTCTTTTCCCAGAGAGAAAGTGTGTGCCGCAAAGTATCTTGGTTTAGACTTTAGAATTGGTCTGTCTCTCCTTGCTTAAATTTCTTAAATATAGTCCAAGAGGGGTCTTCCTGGAGAGTGGTCTTCTCATTTGCTGAGGGAGTTGTTCCCAAGGATTTGGCCCCCAGTCTTCCCAAAACTATCCCTCTGCCAAAGGATAAACCTTGGCTTTTTTTTTTTTTTTGTGGAGAGAATCAAAGTGCTGGAGTACGTTAACTGTTTATCACATTGTTCATTCTGCTGCTTTGGCTGATGGTGTACTTGGGCCTGTGTCCCTTACGTGCCCTGATGGCAGAAACCAATATGTTGAATTTCATTTCAGCTTCTGTACTTAGCCAGCCTAGGTCAAAAAGGACTAGTTATGGCGAGTTTATGTATTTTTATTTCCTGAGAAGGTATGCTTTAATGCTTAGTATTGGTTAGGACCTAACTGGTGCACGTTTCACTTTGCTGCCTCAACTGCATGTGCTGGAGATGCCAAGTTCAGACTGAACTACAATGCCAGGTACCTTCTCCACTTACTCTTCAGTTTTACTTAATTGCCCTCATTGGTTTGTTTTTCTCGTGTTTGTTATCCTAGGTACATTTGCTTTCATCATCACCTTCAAATCTTCATCTTTTTTGTAGTTCCCACCTTGTCTTCACATTAACTTGCTGATGTCACATAAAGAGAAGATAAGTAAGACATGGTACAAGGTTTCTCCTGGGCTACTTCAATGCTAGGGAACCTACTTTACTATTTTTAGGCTCTGGGAGATGTTTTTTCAGTACTTGCTTCTTCCACAAGTTAAGAGCTCCCTGAAAGGCTCGTCAGACAGGGGTGAAGGATCACCCTGTTAACCTTAGTACAAAGTGCTGAGCAGTCTGAGGCTGTTCCCCTGCCTTGATTTCAAAAATCACCAAGGAAACAAAGTGTCAGGTTATTTGTCAGCTGCAAAATGAACTGTAACACAGGTAGGTTAGGGTAAATGTAAAATATTGTAAACTTTATAGAAAAAGGTGTGCAGAAGCAATGAAAACTGTACGTCAGTCTGTATAGTGGTGGTTTGTATTTTGTCAGAGAGCTAAGCCTGTCTGAAACCTGAGTGACAGAAGTCACCAAAACAAATGACTCCTTAGGCTTAAGAAATTATTTGGGTTATTTTTCATTCCCTTTCTCTTCCTTTCTCTTTTCTTCCCTCTTCCTTATCCCTCATTCCTTCTTGTGACCTGCCCACAGGCTGCTCAGCAAGACTATGGGCTCTCCATCCTTGGAGGCTTTCAAGACAAGATGTGAGTGGACATGGCCCTGAGCAACCTGCTTTGACCAGTTCTGCCTTGTTTTGGGCAAGCTGCCTGGCGAGTCCCTCTCCGACTGAACGGGTCTGGGATTTCATCTGTCTGGCTACTAGGTGAGACAAGGATCAGCGGTAAAGCAATCGGTTTGGAGCTATAGAAGGTGGGGCTTCCCCGCTCCTTGAGGGCCGTCGTTGCATCGTACACCTCTTCCTGCCCGCATCGCTAATGGTTATTTTATAAAACACGTATCATTCAGAAAAAGGGATTCTTTTTTACTGTTTTATTCACTGTTCTTATTTTGTATTTCATGTATTCATGGAATGAGTCATCTGTAGCAGTTGAGGGTATTCTACTGTATTTGCCACATCAGTCTCATCTGTCCTGCATTTTACACATCTATTTAACATACTTTCCTGCTTATGTTTTCATATTCATTCTGAATTCCAGCAAACGTCGTCAAGAAACCTGAAACTGGGTAAAATCTTTGCATTTACTTAGTGTATTTTTACATGCAGTCTTGCTTGGACTGTCACATTTTGCATGCTTATTAATAATTAATTCAAAATTCTTTTAGTTTTTTGGCTTTTGTTCAAAGACGTGCTTTGCACAACTGCCTTAAAGAAACAGAAACTTACTAATGGAAATGA
The DNA here is from genome assembly GCF_015220075.1 of Falco rusticolus. Lineage (NCBI taxonomy): Eukaryota > Metazoa > Chordata > Aves > Falconiformes > Falconidae > Falco > Falco rusticolus. Next base: position 117,350,486 of record NC_051187.1, on the reverse strand, counting down.
AGGAAAAATCAGCTGTCTACTTAAACTCCTTGGTCTTGAAGTAGACCAGTAAATTAATTTCTAGATTTCTTTAATGAATGTAACAGGAGGAAAGACAATATGACACTGAAATGTAAGTTTGTATACATAATTAATCTTACACATCTGAGCAGACAACTAAGTGTTTCCCTACCAAGTATCTTCTCCTTCTTCCTCCAGATGACTGGGATGTTGACAGTTATCCATAGCTAGGAAATCCTGCATACAGGTCTTCTGGACTGTGGCTTAGCACAAAATAGCACATTGCAAACTAGCGAGGATCTGTAAATTACATTCTGTTTCCCTTCTCCATTGAAACAGGGCTCGGGACTGCCAACTTGCTACTGAGACATCTCTGCTATTGCTGCTGCTGTGGTTTCTCTCCAGTTTCTGTTTATGTGCAACACCCATAAATAGGTTTCGGACACGCTGAATGCGCTTACTTTGCTTTTGCTACTGTGAACTTTCGGATGTGGGTGTGCTTGGTAACACAGCTATTTCTAGGATAATCCCTGCTAAGTGTTGTCTGTTAGTCTCACTTTTGCTCCTTAGTTTTTCTCAGTCCCATCATCGCTGAAATAACAAAGAGTATTTGAAATACTATAACTTCATTTGGGAGAGTTGGATCTGATTATAGTTTAAAAAAAAAAAAAAAAAATGATTGAAAGGCTTCACCGGGCACATCTGTGGTCTTAGTGGCAATATCCAGCCTCGCATAAAAGTAAAGCAAAACCGGTGTGTAATGTGGCCCTTAAAAACAAAACTGTGTAACTCTTGGTGGGGCGTGGGGAACACAGGTGGTAATGACAGCGAGGTGAAGTGTTTTAGAACGAAACCGCTATGATGACTTCCTCAGATGCAGCAGCAGCTGGCTGCAGGCATGTTGATTTTCAATGTCTGGGAATCCTTGCCTCCCCTTTGCTCATCTTTATTTCAGTTAGATCAGGCGGCTGTGCGCGTACCGCCTTTTGTTACCGGGAGCAAATTGCAATGTTTTGAGTGGAAGTAAGGTTAGGAGAGAGCCGTTTGAGAGGGATATGGTGGTAGTGGAAGAAACAGTGTGGGGTGAAGAGCTGGGGTCCTTCCCTCTGTCTGCTTCTCACAAACCGCCGGCGCAAGATGTGCTACAATTTTTTTTTTTCCTCCATTTGCTAGCTACAGTCAAATGTAAAACGGGAAGGAAATAAATGTTCTCCTCTCAATAAAGCCAGCCGCTTCTGAACGCGCCAAGTGTAGAAACCCTGTTGTTGGACAGTCAACACCTGTGTACTTTTGACCCTGTGTTTTATCAAGTGAGAAAGCAGAGGGCAGAAAGGGGACAAGCTGATTTTGGCAATCTTTTAACTCCCTTGATAAGAACTCAGCAAAACTCAAACCAACAGAAATAATGAGCAACACAATATTTTTTTCAAACCGATAATAGCAGTGTCTGAAACTTCAAAAACTTTCTCCAGTTGTCTAACTTTACTTTTTTAAGGTAGATTAAGAAGAAAATTTCCAGCTAGCACTAAATTTGCAGGACTACCTCTTTAAATTAGCTCTACAATATTGTGAGAGCTTTTATTGTTGCAGTAATTGGCATCTTATCAATTGACAAGTACATCAGCGTTAAATCTCCGGATCCTGGCCTTTGGCATATGAGAGTACTGATCATCAAACATCAGGTTCCCACTCAATATGCTGTCTTGAGAAATTGTTATGGGAAATTCGTGTTACAGGAGGCGTCTGCTCTCAGATTAAATCATTTCTTAGCCTTTCTATTCATTTGGACTGTTTGGTGCTACCAGCCGATCAAATAACCCTGACAACAACAACAAAATACTTTTCCATCTGCAGCTAGAGATGGCTGCACGCTATCCAGCTGTATTACAGTGACAAGACTGGACCACAGTGAAGCACAGTTTTATGACCTTATGCTCAGTTATTAAACTGTGTAATACTTAAGGGGAAAAAAAAAGATAAATACCTGAAAGACTGCCATCTGGTACAAAACATGTTAGCATGTAACTTACGGAGGTACTAGAAATACAGACCTATTTTTGAATCACTTTCACAGGGTCGTCAGAGTCCAAGCAAAGAATATACTAGGTATATTCTGCAAAATGGTAGCCAGAAAACATGGAAAAAAAAGGATTCATGTATTATATTCCTAAATAGAAAAGTACTGACTAGCAGATGGGGTTTCTTTAGTTGTGGGGGTGTTTTGTTGGGTTTTGGTGGGGTTTTTTGGTTGGTTGTTGCTTTTTTTAATGTATCCAGCAATCATTTCTATAGAATGCTATATTGCAAAGGGAAACCCACCAGTAATGTGGATTATATGATAGGGGAACTATTTCGGCAACAATCTAGAGAGCATGTCAATGCTTCGTTTCTCTTATGGCTGCCTTGCTTGAGAGTGGGATTTAGGCTGAGTGAAAGAGATGCCCTGAGCAACTGTCCTGTGGACATTCCTTTGCCTGCAGTTTAGCAGCTCTGACAAGAACACATTTTAGTTAGGGGTACTGAAAAGAAACCTCACCCTGCTAGCTCATAACAGTCCCTTGGACTGAACAGAGAGGTTATCTCTTGCAGGGAGTGGGGAGGGCAAAGCTGCCATAAAGATAGGGCCAAACCCTGAAAGATACAAAGAAAATGCCCTCTGATCATCTTGTGTGATTTTTTTTAAAATATGTTACATTAAAAGCAACAATTGTTCTTATTCTGCCTGCCCCTGTCTCGACTTTGTCACATTGCCAGGAATTGTTAACGCAAGCAGGCACTCTGCGTTGTGTTGCTGTAGCTGAACGTGGTATGTGTAATCTGATGTGTGGGAGTGGGGTTTTTTTAAATCAAGTTGATCCATTAAAAAAAAAAACGAAACAAACCTGAAACGAAAACCACCCACTATTTTCCTAGCATTTTCTTCTTCCAGTTTCACTTGCATCCTGAAGGTTCACGTGCATGTTTTGTAAAGGAGTGATGCAGAACTTGGCGTCATCTCATCCAGTCATAACTTTTTTGTCTTGAATTCCCGAAGCGGCTAGATAGGCCAGGGTATGGTTTACGGGGCTGTTAATATGTACCCTGTAGGTTCTGCCAACTGCCTTCATCTGCCCAAGCCATCCTTTAACGGCCTCATAAAACACACCCTGGAGTGTCTTTGCAGTGTTAATATGCTCTTCCACTTAAGAATTTCGTCTTTAGAATATGAAGTCTTTCAACACAGTTTTTATAGTGGAAGAATAAGGATAATTAGTTCAATAGACGGTAAAGTGAATTGGCTAAATTGAAACTTGTTGTGCTTTCTTATTTGGAAGCTGTTTATGATTGGTATATTTTAAAATAGAATTCACTGTAGTCAATGTCAACATTGGCTAATGTTCCAGCCGCTTGCCTTTACCTGTATGCTTCATCTCTTAAAACACTCATAACTTGTTCCGCCTTGTTTCATCCGATTTTCTTACCCTTTCACCTTGGCAACTGAATCCAGGTATTATTTCACCAGCATGGGTGTTTTATCTAGCTTTTATTTTGGACTACCAAAGTCGTAACCCAAAAAAGGCGGTGGAGGGTGGGAATGACAAAAATTTGGAACTGCAGTGTGTCTTTATTTATTGTAACTGTCATTATAGAATACAAAATATGACAGTGGCCCAATAAAGCCTGTTAAAGTCAGTTGTGGCAGGGTGGTGCTTTTATAAAATCCTCCTATACCGGCAACATATTGGTTACATTGGCTGAGTTCCTCTACTTAGGAATTTTTTCAGCTGAAGGTAAACAAAATGAGGATCATTAAAACTATGTTTTACTTTGCTTTTATAAAGGTCATACTGTTACGAAATGAATTAGCTTGAAATGCTTTTTACTTAAGTGAGAAAGCTTAATTTGTTCTCACTTGACTATTCAGAATTTAAGAAGGTAGGGAAAGAAAGGAAGGATAGATTTAAGAGAAAGGAAAAGGCTGGTTAGAACTTAGTCTTTAGCCCATAACACACTCTGAATTCATTTGATATTCTTGTTTGTAAAGGCATTTATGATAACTTTCTAATGCTGCTCTTCCTTCCTGTCCTTTACTCTGCTCTTAGTTATTCTTACGTATCTCATATCTGAGGAATAAGTATAACCTAAAACTACACTATTCATGTAATAAGGACCCTTCTTAGATCCAGTGGAAGATTAATGATCCAGCACAAGGGTTAAAACAACCTTTTAATGTCAAGTGCAGTTGGTACTGTATTGTGAGGAGCTGCAAAGAAAAATTTAGATTTCTTTCTTTGCTTCCATCTTTTTTTTAAAAAAAAAAATGCAACAAGGTAGATAGCATTTGGGCCAGTTTAGAATTGCATGTGGTTTCATCACTACATTGTGGATTACAGAAATAAATCTCTTTTTCAGCATGTGGCTTCAGTTATGGTCATAAATGGATGATATAGGTTGGGGCATATATTCCACTGGTACAAACTATTAGATCTCTGCTGAAATCAATGGGATTGTGGCCACCTGTATCAAGTGAGGGTCTTCCACAGCATCTCCAGAAAGAGAGGAGAGGTGCTGTGCAGGGAAACAAAATCCATTAATGTTCTGGAGGGGGAAGAATTGCGAGGCATTGCTTGAGTTTAAGTAATAAAATGAAATTTAAAAAAAAAAAATAGAAGAAAAACAAAAATAATGAAAAAAACAAACCACCATGGAAAAGGTAGATTAAGTAGTAAATAAAACCTTACTAGCAGTGAGATGTGTTAGATTATGGAAAAGTCTCATAATGAAAGTATGACTCCCAGTGATCGCTGGTTTAGATGGATTGAGAGCAGTGAGTATCAGGAAAGATCATGAATTAGAAACCTCTAATGTACCCTCGCCTGCTACAAAAATAATTTTTGATTTCACGCTCTGTCTTAAGTGAAATAACTAAGTGTCGCTCTAAAAATCCTTGAAGATCCTTCAAAACACAGGGACTCTAAGAGCTATGCTGACACTCTTTCTGGCGTGGGGATGATGGGGGACTTACATCCACAAAATTTGCTTTTACATAGGCATTTAATTTGGAAAAAAAAACCAGTAAATCTCACTTTGAGTACTTATGCATGCAAATAGTGATTCCTATACATGTGTAAACGAGCACTGCTTGTCTATATTTGAAAGTTGGAGTCACCTTAAAAATAATCACTGGTGGTTGGTTTTGCATTATGTCAGTGAATGTGCATATGTCAGGGTTTTATTGTAATCAACAGAAAGTCTTTGTTAATAGAGGACCCAGATTAAATATGCTTAGCAGCATGTTTAATACACTTGCTGATTCTGTATGTGAAATTGTCTAAGCATATACATAAAGGAATCATTCTTTTCACTGTGATATTTCCATCTTAAAAAAAAAAAGAAAAAAAAAAGAAAAAAAGGCTAGTATGATCCAACATGCCCTCTTAATTAAGCCTTCACTGAATCAAACTTAATATCTCTGTCAAATAAGGTCACACTTCCATATATCAGTGTCAAAGCTACTAAAGATAGTTCACTACTGAGACAGGAGATGGAGGGGGGAAGCTTCCTATGGCTGCATGGTAGAGCTGCTTGTGTGAAAAGCTTTGGATCAGAAAGGGTGATTTTAATCAGCAGGGAAATATTTTTTCCATACAAATCCGGATACTGTTTTAAGGAGGAAAAGACTCTGGACAGAGTGCAAAACTGTTTCATCTTGCATGTGTCTTGAAGGGAGAAGGTTTCTGCTAGATTATTATAATTACAGTTGAACATAGAAGCGTGCATACAGAGTCAAACCAAAGACCTACTATGTGGTGGCTGATAGGTACTAGTAGCAAGTACCCAGGGAAAAAGTATTTGAACAATAAGCACATAATGATATTCTCCCCACAGAATAGGGACACCTTCATGTTTGAGAAGAGTTAATGCAATCTTCTATGAATTTGTATAAAAGTTTTCTGAAAGCTTTTATAGTTTCCTAGGAGTATTCCTCAGTAATCCAGCATCATGGCAGTCTTCTGTAACTCTTGTAAGCCATTTTGGTTTGTTTTAGTGTTGGGGCTAACTGTTGTTAACTGGCTTTGTAATTTTACTGATGTCCTCCTTTGATCTCTGAATGTGTTGAAGAGCACAAGACTAGCATGAGATCCTGCCAGATCCCACGGATGTGCCCATCCACTGCCTGGTCTTACCTGTAATGTTTATCTTTCAATTGAACCCACAAGATGGCCCCTCCTTGATAAAAGTATTAATTTACTTTTAGTCAGTGGGCAACCATAAAAGGGGTGCTTGAGCTTTTTCATTAGATGGGAATATCCCCAGACATTCTGTTCATGTTATCGTCATGGACTTTCTGGATGTGATCTTCCTCCCCTCCCAGCCTTTCCCTCTCAGGAATGCTCTGGGGGCAAAAGTCTGCTGGGCTTAGTAAAGGTCATCTGGTGTCTGAAGGGCAGAGAGGGAGTAAACTGTGGTCCCGTCTTCCATTGGTGCTCTGAAGATCTTCACCGGTTATGTTTTGCTGTGATCCAGGTCACTTTATTACAGTAGACTTGTCTCCTCTTCCTCTTTGCTGATGTTCCTCCCCCAGACATGAGTAATGATTCTGGGTGTGCCTTCAGCCATTTAATCTGCAGATGCCATGTCAGAGTTTTGATTTCTTTTTTTCTATTTAATATTATATTTGAAATGTTTCAGTCTCAGACATACGAATAGATTATTTTTGGATCTCAGACATCAAAGCATTTTAATTTTTTTTCCAGATCCTGTTCCCTCTATAAGGTCCATTAGATAAATATTTGACCGTAGATCATTAGTTGGCATTTGCATTCAGCAAGAACTGAATACTAGTTTGGATCAAATAACTCTGCAGGTCTGCTTATCAGTGTAATTTTATTTTTTTTTTTAGTAGGTACAATTAGAGAAAGGTTTCTGAGGGGAAATGATTTGGCTTGTGTGAAGTTGGTACTGAGCTGGCAGGCCCTTGCTGATGGCACTCCCGAGTCTGGGAGCAACTAGAGAGTCGTTTCTTTCCTGTCTTACAGTAATTGAAAGCCATGAAGATTAGTCTGTATGTTAGAGGTAGCTTGTCATCTCTAGTAGACTTTCACTCATGCTACATCAACAGTACCCGCTGGATGATGTGGGAATGTACATGGGTGACTGTATATGCTGGTTTATGTACGGAGTGAAAGTGACATCTCAGAGAGAAACGGAGTGGAAATCCCCTAACTAGTATCAAATCAGCATTGATTTGCTCATGGGGAGAAGCAAATCTGCTTACCAGTATTCCTGAAAGCTCTGTCGCTGTCAAGGAAAAGGAGGCGAGAGTCGCCGTTCGGTGTGATGCTGAGAGCAGGCGTGCTTTCACACTGGCCTCGCTGCTGTTTTCAAAACACTGTTTAGGTTACCTTCAATGCTTGTTACTCCACTTACAGGAACCCCCCTTTGTCAACAGTGTTTTTCATCTTCCAGTAGTTGCCTTCCTATACAGATAGGTTCCAAAAGTGCAAAAGGATATGAATGTGCCCGTATCAACCACGCTCACCCCTGCCACTTGTTACGGAATAATATGGAACATGCCCACCCAGCACTTTATTGCAGCTTTGTCTTCAGGCGTGAAGTGCAAAACTCATTTACGTGATTGTCAGTATATGCAGAAGGCAAAGCACTCTTGAACCTATCTTTAGACATATTTTCTCTTTTTCTCAAAGTTTTTAAAAAATAGAAACAGAGAAATTGGATCTCATCTGGATGAAATAAAGTAATTAATTCACAGTACCAATTACCTGCCTGTTAAAACTCTGTTCAGTTTTATTCTATTAATTAGGTAGACTTTGTGATTGTTTGTGCTGTGAATATCTCTGTTTCTACGTGAACTTAGATCATAAATCTCCTGTCATCACAAACAGAAGAATGAAAAGATGGGACAAATAAGGGAAAATATGTGTCCCAAATGATGAACAGTAACACCTGATTTTGATCTCAGTAATGCTTTTGGGATCACTTCCTCAGCTATTCCCTCATCTTTTACAAATTCTCTCAAACGCAAGAAAATAACTGTGGAGATCTTAAGCATACTTCATCATATTCACAATATTAGGAGAATGAGTTAGTTATATAGGAAAATAGTTTTGTCCTTAGGCTTGGGGTAGGCTTTTTTTTGGTTGCTGAATAGTAGTATGTGGAGTAGAGTAAACCATTTTTTTTTTTTTAAACGATGATGTATTTAATGTTTTTAGCAGGAAGGTCTGATGTGGAAGTGCCAAAAAATGTCTAAATTCTACCAGAGCCACATTTGCTTGTTTGTTTGATTTAATGTCAGTATTTATTTACTCCCTTGCTAACATTAGTAGACTTCATGACTTTCCTGAGAAGGAAAGATTTCCTTATTTTACGTCTACTCATCTATCCATGATTCAGATCCAGCTGGAGTGTCAGAAATAGACTTGTTTTCCTTGCCGTTCCCAAAAATCCGGCTTCTCTGCAAATTATAACCATACATGCTGCTCTTGTAAGGACAGCACAGGGTGCCCTTTTATGTCTTCCACTCGTATGATGAGAAACCTCGCTTCCTGAAGGAAGTGGTACATTATGACTAGGACTAGATAGTCCATGTAGCTCTGATCCTCAGTTGACGCTTTTCACATAATTTCCAGATGACTGAATTTAGTTCAATAAGGCCCTATAAAAAATGAATGGCATTAGTGTTTGCACTGATGAGTTCCATAAACGAAAAGGATTTGATATAAACCCATATTTATCCAAATTTCAAATAAATTAAAACATCGCACTATATTCAGCTTTCTGGTGTCAGATCTAGTTACAGAGTTACTTTCTTCACATCACAATAAAAATGATAATTGTTTCAATCCGAAGATTTGGGATACTTAAAAAACAATTTTCTTAATAGCATTACGTATCTAAATAAATCAAAACTGTTAATTTAATTTAGGCAGTGACAATATAAAAAAGTTATTTTTGTGGCAGTCTTTTAGAAAAAAGGAATTTTGCAATCTGATGTGCAAGTTGAGTTATCTTTTCATATCTACTTTCATTATTTCTTACTTTGTAATATGTATGTCTCCTGCTGCAAGTTGGCTAATCAGGCATATGTAAGATATCTGGGCATTAAGATTATTCCATAGGAATCCATAGAGATAGTAAAGGTAAATGATAGATTAGAATGCAGTTTTTCTCCTAGTAGGTAATTGTCTCATTAGTCTATCTATATTATTTCTATATACATTGATTATAGTCATAATTAGGACCGTGAAAACTCTCGCCTTCACTGAAGAAAATATTTCTCAGTTTACATGTATGGTTTTTTTCATCTTGTAGCTCATTTTTACTAGGAAGAATTAGGAAGTACTCCAAAATTAAACTATCTGTGTCTATTTAAACTGTAACCATAAATCATTATCTGAAATAATGACTATAATTTTAAGGTCAAAAACTGTATCCTTGCTATAATATATCATGTCAATGATTATAGATTAGAAATTAATGGACAAATTGAAGTAGAAATTGGGAGAACAGAAGGAAATGTTAAAAATACTCAGTAAGTGATACTCTTAGTAAAATGGAAGAAACTGGATTTGAAGACTATTTGCATTAATATAAGACTAAAAATCCATTCCACAATATGCGAATAGTGGTATTATGGTAAAATGGACACTTAGGATATATCTATGTTTTAAAAAAAAAATGTTTTTTTGGTAAACTGAGGTATGCTTCTCTGTTAATTTTCTTTCATCACCATTTCATCTCCAATCCCATCTCTTTTTTTTTTCCAGGTGCCACGTGCTGAAAGTGGAGCAAACACTGAACCCTGGGGAAGAGCTCTTGTTACCCTGTCTAGGTGGTGCTAGACCAGTGGGGGTTTACTTTGTTTCATACTTCTAATTACCAGTATGTCAAAAAACTATTAATTGTTTCAGTAATGCAGTTGCCTGAAACTTTTTTTTTGACTGGTGGAATTGTCAAGTAGAATTGTAACCTGCATTTTACACAAATGCCATGAAGCGTGTGTGTGTATCATACACAGAAGCAGAGTATCCAGTATAATTTATAGATGAAGACAAAAGTGCAAGGAAATAAATACTCAGAATATGTATGTGGTAGCCCAGACAAAATGTCTTCCATCAATGCATTAAAATTACTTTCTATCAGTGGCTTTTCGACAGAAGCAACTCTGTTTTGACATAAAGGTATATTTTTTTAAAAACTAATACACAGCTGTAGGGCCTGTGCTAAGCAGATTGAAATAATTTTTAGGGGAGAAATACATTCTGCAGTTTAGATGTCTTATAGTTGTTTACCCAGTCTTTTGGTTACGGGGGCATGGAGAGAAACAATGTTAATAATGGTTTGCTTGATGTCAGTAGGTGCTTTAGAGCCAAATTGAATAGGGTCAAACAAAACGGAGTTATCTTTTCCTGAAGCTGGTCAGCAGGATACACTAGCAAGGAGCGTACCATCCTTCAAAACTGGTGGCTTAGGGACTTGAAGGGGAAGTAGTGATGTCCTCAATAAATTTCTCATCCATGATTTTTTTCATTCTGTCTTTCAGTTCTTGTGAATGCACAGCATTCATAAGGCTACAAATCCACAGCATTATAGAAAGAATTCCCACAAAGTGTTTGTGTGAAAGTTACCTGCTTTTGTTTCTTTTAAGTATATGACCTACTACATTTGTGCGATGCTTTCGGAGTAAAACCGGCTCTGTTCATTTTTTTGCCCTGGGAGGCCAAGATGCAGGAGGAAATGCCCTTTCCCAGTGTTGCATACTGAGGAGTCTTGGCAGGGTGGAAGTTATACATCACTGCTGCTGCCTTTCAATATATGGATATACCAATGGAAAGCCTGCCCAGCTGGAAAGTATTTGCTGCTTCATACTATGGTCCTCTCTTTTTGGAAGCTTAGGCATAGAAAAGGTACCGTGATACTTCTTTAACAGACTGGTTAATGTGTGGACTTAAGCATCTATGATATAGTCAGCAGTCAAGGGGACAACATCTTAAAAGGACTACAGTTTGGCTGTTTTGCATTATGCCATTTCTTTTTTAATGTTTGAAGTTACAGATGAGTGTTGTGGTACTGTAGAAACCAGGGCAACAAACGCTGAATGTTTAAAGAGATGCTTTGCATAGTGGAGGTTGGCACCAAAAGGAAGCCTGATGAAACAGATTCAGTGGCAGTGGTTCCAAGCTGGCTGACGTCTTACTAGACAGTATGGGTTGAATCTCTTTAGCCAGTATGTCTCAAATGAATAGTGATATGAAAAGGTAAAAAATATTAGAGGAGGGAAGAGTTTGTTTCAGTACCTGTTCTAGCATTATTAATTCAATACTGCTTTCTCACACAGCAGGGTCGGGCAATGTGGATGAAACAAAGGCTGTGACTTTAGTATGTTTCACAAGCAGAAGTTTGGGACCAACAGTTCTGCAAGAGAATTTAGGTAGGTTTGGGTTAAAGACTTTCTTTAGAGATTGAAATAGGCTAGAGAACAATCACAGATTATGTATTTCAAAAACACTGAAAAGGAATGCAATTTTTTAAGTGTTGCATTATTACTGATGTAGATTTTAATAATATAAATATATTATGAAACCTAATAATAAATATAAATAAATGTATTACTATTAATAACATATAAAAATCCCGTTACAGAAACAGAAGTTTACTTTAAGGCTGGAAATCTGTTCACTAGTTCTTATCCTGTGATTTCCTTTGATCTTGTGTTTACTTCCTCATTAGTTCAGTAAAACTAATTCTGTTTTAACTAAAACTCAGTTTGGGGAAAGACACTCATGCAGTAGCTGAAAAGAACTCACTTTAAAATATTCTTATATGTCATAGGACTGTTTTGCAATTAGATACTGCTCAGGGAGCTGGGTACGCTTGTCTCTGGTTGACTTCAGTGCTTTGTGCCTGAGTTGAAAGGACACAACAGGAGTTGGCCTCGTTGGTACGCTCCATCTTGAAGTGTGCGTTGTGTATAATTCTTGGAAGGATTTTTGAGTTTTACGGGTTTAGTAGAAGTAGTACACAAGCACATATTGGCTCAGACTGTAAAAAAAATTGTGATATTCAATTTGATAGAGAGATTAGCTTAAAGCTTGTCAAGTCTTCTTTGAGAGATAAGATGCTTGGGAAGATGAGAGACAAAGAGGATGTATTTCTGTATGAAATGTCTAAGGCATGTGTCAGACTACAGTAGGAGAAACAAGGCTGTACTAATGTATATGCCCGTGTCCAGCCCATCAGCAAACTCGGAACATGTTCTGTGTGAGCAGCTGGGGAGAAAGGCAGTTGAACACTTAATTAAGCAGTATTTGAAGGAAGACTGTAAAATAATTTTACCTGTTTATTTTAGTTAAAATCAGTCATTTGGAAAGTTAATTATAGATCATAAAAGTTCATTTTACTACTTTTCTAGTTTATTTCACTCCTACATTCAACCCTTTTGTTTACTGAGGAGCATGAAGAGTTTTTTCTTCCTCTTTTATGTTCTTCTGATTTGAAATTCCATTGAAACTGCTGATTTTCTTTGCCTCCCAAATTCTATTGTTTCTTCTGATGTTAACCACTTTTCCCAGTTATCAATTTAATTAATAATTTCCGAATTAGTGGTGGCAGAACCTTAAATACTACATGTTTCTAAAGTGTTTAGAACCTTTCAGCGTAATTCTAAGCCTTACTGTAGTAAACTTAAAAGACCTTTCAATTATGTATGTATTGTTCAAAATGTAAGCAGACTGCCTTTTGTGGATCCTTATACAAGAGAAACGGCATGCATGAAGAAAACCAAAATTTATTGCAATCCAGTCAGTATTTTTTTCTTAGATGGATTTAACATTTTCATTTTTCAAACAACATTTTCTGGAATACTTATCAGTATAGGAAATAAGCTGATTGATTTCTATATTGTTTCTAAACAAAACAAATCTTGCAAGGATGTCCTTTGTGAGTGTAATACTCCATTTTATTTTTATTTCACCAGTGGATGAATGTTAAGTTTCTCATGGAAAAAAATCCATTAACCATGTATTTCCATGATATTTGTCAAATCCACGGTATCACATTTCAAGATGAAAACAAGTCACATGTCTAAAACTATCATATAATATCTGCAGTTTATAAAATTTGAGACATGTTTCTTAACTGTTGAATTTCATTGGAAAACTTCTGGAACTGATGGCATTTAAAGAAAGAAGTTGAATTTTCCGGAGTAGGCCTTCATTCTGTTTCGTATATAAACCTGGTGGGGATGCAATACAAAATCAAGTAATGACTGGCAATACCAAAACCCATTAGGTCCACATGTTTCAGTCAGTATAAAGAGGTGTACTTGGAATTCATTACTCTTAGGTTTGATTCTGTGATAGTACTAACCAAAGAGTTGAACTTTTCTGAGTGCTTTTTTGAGGCTACTTTGTTATGGTATTTGAAGTGTTGCTTTATTATCATGTACAGAGAGGAACTAATTGACATGGAATTGCATCTTCTCTGGGATGTTATTATAACCTAAAAAAGTGGCACCTAGGTGCTCAAACTAACCTGGCATAGAATCACAGAATTTTTTAGGTTGGAGAAGATCTTTATGATTATCAAGTCCAACTGTTAACTCAGGACTGCCAAGTCCATTACTAAACCATGTCCCTAAGCACCACATCTACACAGGGATGATGACTCAACCACCTCCCTGGGCAGCCTGTTCCAGTGCTTCACAACCATTTTAGTGAGGAATTTTTTCCTAATAGCCAATGTAAACCTCCCCTAGTGCAACCTGAGGCTGCTTCCTCTTGTCCTGTCACTTCTTACTTGGGAGAAGAGACTGACCCCCGCCTGCCTACAGCCTCCAGGAAGCTTCCAGGTAGCTGTAGAGAGCATTAAGGTCCCTCCTGAGCAGCCTCCTCTCCAGACTAAACACCCCCAGTTCCCTCAGCCGCTCCTCATAACACTTGTGCCCCAGCCCCGTTGCCTGTCTCTGGACGCGCTCCAGCACCAAAATGCCCCTTCTGCAGTGAGGGGCCCAAAAACTGAACACAGGATTCGAGGTTTGGCCTCACCAGTGCTGAGTACAGAGGGGCGGTCACTGCCCTGGTCCTGCTGGCCACGCTGTTTCTGATACAAGCCAGGATGCTGTTGGCATCATTCTTATGTGAGTAAAGGTAAGGTCCCATGGCAAAGAAATGATAAAAAATTCTGTTGTTGAGGATAAATGATGTCGTAAATCCAACATGCCCCGTATGTGAGTCAGAGGGAATGTCCCTGCTGCAGGCAGACCCCTAACACCCAGCATACTGAGGGGCAGAATTGGTGGTAATAGTGTAAATCATTTCAGTAGCAGCCTGGAAAAATACTTGATGCCAGCATTTAGAAAGCGAATGTGTCCTATTGACCTCCATTTCACCTACCTGCATCAGTTTTGATGGGTTTACCAAGATTTCCAGCTATAACCCCGGTCCTTAGCGCTGGGCAACTTACCAGCTTATTTGGTTTTGCGAAGTGTGGTGTAGATGTCATTTAGGTAACGGGCATGGGAATTGCTGAGGTCTGGGAGCCAGGGTTTGTGTCCTTAGTCTCAGACGTTGTCAAGTGAATAAGGAATGGGAGATAGACCTATACATACACTTGATAGTTTTCATATGTATCCCCTTTTATTCTTAAAAAAGTGATCAAAAGAATCACAAGACATTCCTGTGACAGATTCCTGATATAAACAAGTCTGTATAAGGTTCTCTTTGGGAGCAGAGTGAGCATTTTTGGGTTGGCTTTTTTCTTTGTTACTGAGTTTTTCCTTATCTCCCTGAAATACAAAATTATTTAACTTTCTCCTAAATTTTTTTTTGAAAAATCTCACTGAAGTTACTCCCCAGAAAAAAGGAGGAGCTTGCTCTCTCTGGCATGTTAGTCTGAATTACGTTATCCCATAATATTTCTAAAGAATTTATAAGCTGAAATGCTGAAATGATTGGTGAGTTTAAGTAAGTTTATTAATGACTTTCAGGAAAAGAATAATGCAGAAAATAAGTTTCCTCTTCTCCTTTGTGAAATGACTGTTGAATATGACAGAGCAACCCAAGAGTGTGTTGGTTGTCATACCTATCTGATTCGTGGAGAAGGCTGGTAGTCAGTGACTCTTCAACACCTTTTCTTCTCAGGTAGTGAAAAGACAGAAGAAAATTCTCTTCTCTACTCATGTTCCTAAGGCCTTCGTTTTCTTATTTTTAATGATCACGGTGCCAGAGAGAGTTTAATACTCATCTGAACTTAGTCTGAGTCCAAGAGCATTTTTGACATCATTTGCTTAAAATAATATTTTAGTAGCCTTTAGAATTTCGATTGTTGGGAATATTTGGATCTATAAACAATTAAAAATTTTCATCCTCTGAAGTATTTTTTTCTTCTTTCTTGCCTTTTTTCTTTTTCTGTTTCTTGACTTTTAACTGGGCTTGTGGGAGAGTGACAAAAGAGAGTGAGACTGCATAGTTCTAATTTTAAGCAAGCTATTGTTATTAGCTAAATAATCCAGATTTCAGTTGGCTTTTTATTAGTTTGGTTCATGCCAATGTGAATTAGCATTAAAATGTCCTTTGTGAATCTGTTGTCAGTTAGCAAAGCTTTGAATGGTAACACTTCTTTTAGGATTTAATTTATTGTTTTTAACTAGGACTGCTTTTGTTTGTGATCGTCCCTTCCCCACTGCCCTCTTCTTCCATTATAACACTCCTAAGCTACAGTTTCATCTCTGTGATTCTTAATCTTTCAGTGAAGACAAACCTGTGGTTCTGAGTGTTTATGAATATAAGAAAAAAACATTGCAACTTTTTCCTAGAAGTAGATGGGTTATCCTTTGAGTCTGTCTTAATTCTAGTTTAAGTAATTACAGTTGGTCTTTCTAGAGTCTATCTACAATCTTAAATAGATAAAGAATTAATAATTTCTTCTTCTAAACATGGATACCTCTATGTACTGTAGACTCATTGTTTCTTGAAATGATTTCTTTGTCTAGACTGAGCTTTGTTCCATCCATGTGTGAATATGCATATGACTGCTATTTCGTTAATGTATTTCACATAAAAATTGATCACATACAAAAACCTGTGAAATTAACTAGGTAACATGAAATACCATTCAGGTGGAAACAAAGTACACAAATAACAAGCAAAAAGCTCATTGAAAAACCTTTGATTAATTTGTTCTGGTGCTGAAAATACATTTTCACATAGTGATTAGAAGAAAGCCATTTCAGGTTTCTTTGGAATATTACACTAAAGTTCTGTTTTAACTACATCTATCTTAAAGTAATTTTGTCAGAGGTGTGATTTTTGAAGTTCATCAGTACTTACATCCTTATTCTTTTCCTTGTCTTTTTGCACCTATTTGGTGCACTTTGTAACAAAATCCAATTTTGTACTGGAATTACACATTTGTTTCATGAACCTGCAAAACTGTGAGATGGGATTATTATTGTTTTATTTAATTTCATTTTATTTGTCCCAAAGCCTTTTTTTGTGAGTTGCATACATTTTTGTAGATTTTTCTGTAGCAGCTGATGCAGCATCTCTACAAAATGGGTGTTTCATCCAGAGGCAGTAATAATGTATGTATAATCCAACGCCTACTCAGTGGCAGAGGTTAAGGAATACTCAAAACACTTTCAGTAACAGCAAAGAGAATCTTAGTGATTATTTTTTTTTTCCCCCAAATGTGCTAAAAATAACATATTTGTTTTTTCTTCTGGTCACTTAACAAATTCATATGTATAAAAAACTTGACAGCTATGTTTTCATTTAGGATTTAAGCTTGTTCGTAATAAGGTACCTACAGTCATCTTGCTGATGACTTTGAACTCATGAGAATGGAAGTTCCTGATAAGCTGTAGGTGTCAGGCATGATGGACAGTATGTGGGAGGTGGCATGATTACACATTGTTGGATGTAATTTAAGGAATTTGACTGTATCATCCCACCAGAACAGTCTTATTGTTCCTGTGAGTATTTTGATTTGTCTCTGGTGTGCTTAAAAATAGCAGAACATTCAGGAAGTTTCTATAATATGTAATATCCTATTGGTGATTACTTAAACAGTAGTCTACAGCCATCTTAGTTCTTCTGAAATCTATTGACTGCGCTGTTTTTTTAAAAAAGTTCTGAAATCTGGAAACAGGCCATAGCTCTAGGTCTGAAATGGATGTTTAGTGGGTATTTTTCATTTAGGGAATGTTAACAAATAGATTCTTGTACACTTAATTCAGCTGACTGAAACCCTCTGTTAAAATGAGAAATCTACCTTTCAAGTGAGGAAATCGTTTGTAGAAAGGAACTACTGAATGCACGCGCAGCCGTGGCACTGGTCTTCTGTAGTCACCGTCTGTGACCCAGCAGAACATGCTAACAGGGAACCAGCGGCAGGCTGAAGTGTGCGCATCTTGTGGAGATTTAGCATTAAAATTGATCATTAGTTATCTTTAAACAAGTCTTTTAAAAGGAAATTCCATAATCTGACATGATGGGGTTTGGGGAGAAAGCAGTTGTACTGCAGCACAGAAGGCTTACAAGATCCACCAGACCATATGGATTATATCTATTTTGTAGCATGCTAGGTGTAGGAGTTGGGCGTTTTCGTTTGAACTTGCCTTGGCTGAGTATGCAGTAGCTTTATAAGGGTTTCAGACATGGTACTCTAACATGTCTGATTTTAGGTAGTTGAGGAAGTTTGCCTGTCGCTGTAAAAAGAGATGTCAAAACAATCCTAGAAAGAATCTGAAATCCTAGACTAAGCTGAGTGTTTAAATGTATTATTAAAGGACATTTGTTATTGAAGTTCCGTGACGGAGGCCCAAATGAAGTTAGTTTAATAGGGATTATTTGACTGAATTGCATCTTTGCTGTGTCTTCACCTGTAGCAACTTCTCGCAGTCCAGCAAAACTGAATCGCCACTACTGTGGTATATACTATTATGTACAATAATACATAGGTTACTGACAAATATTTTATCTGTGTCTGCTCCTTGAGATAAGCTTCAGATACTGGGAAGAGTGGTTACTGCTCTCTCCTCCTCTTTGAAATTAGGCAGCCTGTGTTCTACAGCTTCTACAAACGATGAGGTCTTCCAAATTCGGAAGGAGACCTTGGTCTGAGCTGCAGCTATCAGGACCTCCAGCAATTGGATTGCTTCTGTTCTACTCAGCTGGAAAGACAATTTAAAATGTGCTTAGTTCCTGCTCACATCTGTTCTCTATACTGAGGCAGCAGACAAAGGGGCTGGTGTGACAGGGACTCGAGCCATTGGACTCAAGTCACCGATTAGCTCATTTCACATCAGCCATGTGGCTTTTAGACGGGAGTCTGGAGCCAAATATCTCCCAATTACCTGAAGTAAATTGCTTCATAGCTTGTTACCAAAATTCTGAGCAAGGTTTTGGCTGCTGCCTGATATTTAATTAAACTCCATGCATCTGATAACTACTCTGCATGATGTGGCAAATAGAAAATGCTTAGACAAAAGTTGATTTCAAAATGTGGAGAGGAAGAAAAACCCTAAAAGTTGAAAGTGTGCTGTTTTATTGCAAAGGAAAAGAGATGTTTGCTATATAACAGTTTAAATGCAATCTGAAAATAACCTGCGTTTTTTGCAGTTAGAGAATAAAAGAACAGAAGCAGTGACATTATGATTCCAAGGCATGAGTCAGACATGTTTTAACTCCATGCAAGTATCTCTCTGCTCTGACATCTTACACGTTTGTGTCTCAGTAGACTTTAAGAAATAATTCCTTATTCACGATTCTAGCATCTAATAGCTACCTGCCTGCTGGACGAAACACAGAACAAAAAGAATTTCCATCTCAGAGTCGATAGTCCTACTGTAAGACAAAAGATGGTAATTGGAGGAAAGAAAGAAACAAGAATAAGCTGCTGTTGGTCAGCAAAAGGGGCAGTAAAGTTAATGGCAGATATCCTAGAAAAGAAGATCGGTTAAGAGATGATTTTGAAGATGCTTATTGGGAATTTCTGTTCCATGCAAGTCTAACACAGGAGTCAACATTAATATTTATGTGAGAAAATTTAAAAAGTGGATACGAGAGGTGGGCATAGTGAGGATGAGGCAAGTTAATGAGATATCATCTGTGAGCGTGAGATAATAGTCTGTGTAGAAAGGGTATCGCAAGGAAAGCAATGACTGGAAATAGCCTGGACTCAGAAGACTAAGTTCCTAAAGTTTGATGAGATGGAAGGGGAAAGTGTGTGGTGCCTCCAAGGACAGGGTTTATACTAAAATGCGTTCTTTTGCTATGACAAGTAGGCAGAAATTATTACCAAGTTGTATTTTATGCAAAGGTAAAATGCTGTGTGACTTCTAATCTCAGGCATCTCACCCTTGTGTACAATCCGTAGGAGGTTTAGGCAGCTTATTAATACTGGAGACTCTGTTACAGGCTTCTATGATTTTTTTGAAATCTTCCTGTATGTTTGTATTTCCAGTTATCTAAAACAAAAAAAAAAAAGTGATGCTATGAAATTCCAGGTCTTTATGCATGTGATTTAGAGTACTGTGAATATAACTTGCCTCTCGCGATGAGTCTTCCTTACTTGTTTGTTGTTTATCTTAAAACACAAGCTCACTAACACTAGTAAATAAAATAAATTCTACTTCAAGTTACTTATGCAAGTTGAAATATGTTCCCTAAAGAGGGTCACAGAAGCACAAACTGTCAGAACTGCATGACTTGCTGACAATCTCAAACCATTACTTAAAAGTGTAAATGTATATTTGTCATTGACTGACTCTTATGAGGCAAGGCAGGTACCAAATACATTTTGCCTAAAAAGGAAAAAAAACCAGAAAAGATGTTTGATGACAGCTGAACATTGTTGATGTGTCATACCTCTAAATTAGGAACTTGCAAAGAAAATAGAGCATGTGGAATTGTCCCACAGCTAAGTAATACCACATACAGCCATCCACCCATGTTTAATGGTGTTATTCAGAGAGGGGATAATAATTCTATGTATTGTCAGTTGCTTTTATAGGTTTAATTTGATGTTCTAAGATTTCTAAGGTTGGTTTTGTTGTTCGGTTGGTTTGTTTGTTTGTTTGTTTAAAAAAGTATGTTCATTTATCCAGAGATACAGTGAGTGCATAGGATCTCAGGTATTTAAAAGTCTTTTCCCTTGAATTTTCAGGGCATTTGTATGGAACTGTCAGCTAAAATCTCGTCTTGAAACAAAAATATCAGGAAAGTGATAGTATACTGTATTGGCAGAGCAAGGAAGACTGTTGTTTTCTACGGGTCTAGCACAGACTTCAGTGATGTTTAAGAAATCGCATAGTGACTCTTCGCTCTCCTGCTTTTCCTAGAATAGGGCAGGATTAGGGAGCATTTAGTTCAAAAGAAACCTCTCAGTTTTTCAGTTTACTTTTCAAGAGAATCATGTGTAAAATGTCCAGGCAGAAGGAAAGAGAAAATACTATAAGGACATCTAGAAAAAGCAGTTTTATCTTTTGCAACATTAAGCTTGTATCAGTTCCATATTTCTTATCATTATATGTATGTATGTAGAAAAAGTATGAAAGTTCAGTTTGCATTTGGTTTTATTTAAATTATTTATTTAAATTTTGATCCTATATACAGCAGGTAGAAATTAGAAAATTTTAACTGAGTGAGACAGTACAACAAAGACTGAAGTTCCTTGAGTTCTCGAAGCAAAACAGTTGAGTATTGAAAAGGTAAGGTCTAAAAGTTAATAATAAGCCATTACCTTAAGGTAGGAAGATGAGTAAGTGAGGAAGCCTATTCTTTCTTTGGCTTTGTAAGGCACTTCTGTCATGGTTTTGAAGAAAACTCCTTTAATCTGTTCTTTCATTTTTTTTCTACAAATGAAACTCTTTTTGAGTACTTACTTGGATACCCAAGGGTTCTTGGGTGACCTTGTAGTAAAATGGATAGAATATTTTGAACATGCTAAATGCCTAATACAACTAATATTCCTTACTAATAGGATACCAAACACCTAAAAAACAATTTAATCCAACCAACCAACCACTCCTCTCCCCCAACAACAACAACACCCACCCCCCCCCCCCCCAATGTTATCACAAGATAGTGCTGCTTCCTCTTAGCTTTTTCAGTAGTTTTCTTGTGGTGCTTTAATGGGCAGGAATAGAAACAGCGTCTAGTTCTCGTGGAAGGTCCAGAGACTTCAGGAGGTCTTACATTGTAGATGAAAATAATTTTTTTTTTTGTTCCACAGACACACAAATCATGGAGCATAAAATAATTTACTAACTAAAAGTTGCCAGGCAGCTCAATAATAGTATAAAGGCTCCTGTGTCCTGTACTGAAACCATTATGTGTGAGACTTTCCTCAAAATCGGCCATTGATCTATGAATATGCCTTTTAAAATCAAAACATAAAGGATGTATAATTTTTCTGACACATTTTTCCTATCTTCAGCTCAAGATTGGTCCATCTGCACAGCATGCTCTCTGTCAAATTTCTTTATTTCGGGTGGATAATAATTAGCATGTTTCTTTCTCTGCCCTTTCTTCTTTTTGGATCAGTACAACATTTATTAACTTTAATTAACCTTGCACTAGGATGACAAGTGTAATGAGAATCTTGAATAACATTTAATGATAACAGAAACACAAAAATGAACTTTTGCATGCTTGCCAGATGGAGTTTTACCACTGCGTTACTGCTCTGACTCACAAAAACAAATACGTGATTTCTACAACTCCTGGTTATACATACAAAAGTGCCGTTGGTGGTAAATATCCCTGAAAAAGCAAGATGAAGAAATACAGTGTTTTTTAAATGCCCTTTAATACAGACGAGCAAAAATATACTCCAAAAAGCCTCCTCTTAACCATCTTGGGGACAAAATAATAAGGTGCTGATAGTAGGGTTTCTCCCTGATCTTTTTGTTATGGTACTTACACATGCTATCAAGTCATCGTTATATTCAAATGGAGTGTTTCCCTACCTGTGAATAACTAGTTCATTATAAACAAAATGGAATTCTAGGTGTGATCTCCTTGCCTAAGTTTCTAGATGATCATACTATGAAATCTATCACCCCTTACACACGCACACACGCACACAGGACTATCTTGTTTTCCCAGATTAGAAATGTGTTAAACTGCACTGAAAGGACTCAATATTGACAATAAAGTGTTCATACCTGCAGTGGCAAATACTGTAATAGTAGCATCTCTCCCATGGGTTACTTTCCAACCAGACTGCATTTCTGGAACTATTAATTCATTATGAAGGTAGAGAAGCATATAAACAAAACTTATCATGTGATTGGCCTTCAAGGGAGCCTGATAGCTCTTCACAAGCTGATACCTACTTTGAACTCATTTCTTCATTGAGGAGTCTGTTCAAAGCATACTATTTGCAGAGAGATTGATGCCAGTAATGCCAGTGAAAATCAGAGATGTGAACTGAGAAGGAAGTAGTTTGCCTTTGTCTTAATGTGTTGCAATTCCAGCTGGAGAAATGCTTCCCAATTAAGGACTTGACCTATTAGAAAAATAAAGTATTAACAGGGATTTCTTGTCCTGTTATGTTCAATGGAATGAAGTGTCATTGTGCCTGCAAAAGGTGGGATGAAGGCACTTGAACATAGGTATCTAGTGCCTTTGTAGGTTCCCCATAGTGTCTGTGACTTCTGGGTGGTCCTGGGCAACATAGGACCTTAGGTCTGGGGGGTTGAAGCTGAAGACCTTATAGGGTACGTCAGGATATTTAAAATTACAAGAGATCTTTACGCTTAGGCATCTGATTGCTCAGTGTATACATATGCAAGTGTATGTGTGTTGATTGCACGGCCAGGATCCCCATATTGCAGGTGATAACATTACTACCTACATCTTTCACTGAACAGATCTTGGGGCGGATCTCCAAGAGGGCCGTTTTTATTATGTTGATTTTCAAGACAGGGGGACCAAGGACATGGTGTCTATGCAGGCTCATAGCAGAGTCAGAAATAAACCGCATCTAAGTACTGGCTGCTTTCATCACCCTCTTCACTGCCATGTCCCCTGTGACGTGGTTTGTGTCTTTAAAAGGAGATGGTCTTGAAAATACTACCTCATTAGGATGATACTCTAGCATATTAGAAACTTGGTCATCTCTCCTGTATTTTATGATGCTGTCACATTATGCTATAGAAATCTATTTAAATCGAAGGTGCAGTGTGGACCATGACTAGCCTGAGGCTGGCAATCCATAGCAGTGGATTATTTTTCTACTCTGGACAGGAAGCAACTACTAATCACTGAAGTAACTGTTCCTGTCTCTTGCCTATCACTCAGATAAATTATCCCACTCTTGTCTCTTCCACAGGAGATACATCTTCAGCAATAAACCACATGTTTTGAAGTTTAACTGAAGAACTACCAATCTGTCTGATTCCGCTGAACCTGTATAAAGAGTATAATTCAAATTGCATCCTCACTTGTGCACTCTAATACTTGCTATGGTAAGAATACTGAAAACCAGCCATACAAGAATGGGGCAAAGTATTTAATTCAGTTCGGACATATCGTATCTCTTGAACATATCTCCATGTCTGGAGAAAATAATTTTTAAAAGTTGGGAATTTGGGAAAATAAATTTCCAAGGGGTGTGTGTGTTCATTTCAGTTTTCTTATGTGGATTTTTGGGGTATTTTTTTGTATTTTGTTTATGGAAAGGATATGAAATTCCACATAGCAAACTGAATCTAGTGATACATTCTGCAAGCTAGGACCTTTGTCTCTGGTCCTAAATGCTTTTATGCTTACGAACCTAAAAGGGTTTACTGTACCTATGGTGTTTTCATTATATAAATATACTAATATTTAAAAATTACTGTAGTTATACAGAATCTGATTTATGAGCCTTGATGCTGAACACTGTAATGTGTTCTGCATTCACTTTGCGCAAATACAATGATTACAGATGGTGCAAGGCTTTGATGAATAGGTCTCAGATTTTCTAACACTACAGAATACAGTCAGATGCTATATATATTAATGTGGAGGAAGAGCATAGTGGGGAAAATAACACAGTAGTCCTATATAATGTGCATAGAATGAAGATGATACATAGGTATGTTTGCTACTTGAAAGATGTATTTTCACCTTTTAAAATGAAAACTGATATCACCAGAAGTTTTTTCTAGATTTGTTATAAAAGATGTAAAATGGCAGATGGATATAAAATGCCAGGTGGACAAAATACAAAGGTATGGAAAAGTACCCAAAGTGCCCCTTTTTCATAAGGTTTCCTATGATTTACCTTGACACAGTACTTCTGTTTGAGCATCAGCTAGAATTTAATAACTTCTGCTACTATTAAGCACAATACTGAAGCATTCTCTAACTCCATGAGCATCCCAAATTTCTGTACGAAAGAAGTATATTCACTGTATATAGGTGCGACTTCCATTCTGGTCTATGGCAGCTGGATCGAACCTCTGACAGACAAGCCACAGGGCCATAGTTATTCAGGAGCAGCTCAGATATACTTGGGTGAAAATAACTCAGTAATTTTCAGTAAGAAGATGAGTTGAAGCGTTTTATGCTTTCTTGAGGGCTTTTATGTAAAAAATGTCAGGAAAAAGAACACTTACTATATTACAGATTTTCTATTTCAGGAAGGGAAAAAGAAAAAGTAGAAAGCAGTTACAAATGCAAAGGTCAGCCAAATCTAAGCTTTTTCCAATCATAAGGTCAGAGTGTTGCCATGGTCTGAGTTGGAATAAAATAGGATCCCTGTGTCATTGACAGTCTTGCCAAAACCAAAAAAATCCCTGCATACCAACAGCTTTATATAATTTTTATCAGGAAGCAAAGATTCTTCCTAACAAAGAATTTTACTGTTGGCCATAGATGAAACAAGTGGAGATTAATTCATTTATTTTAGAATTTTCAAATACTGTAATGCCATACATCTCTCACATTGCTCTAGCTATTGGCAGAATCCAGCGTGAAGTACTTGGGCAACATTAACTTCCTAATGCAAAGCGTGACATGTAGATTATAATTCTGATTTCCATTCAAAAAAACCTGATAAGCTGCAATTATGTTCTTTGTTTTCAAGTTATGTTGTACTTCGGGTAATGTTACCGTAGGAATCTTCTCCTTAGGAGCTCTATGTAGATAAGGCTGTCATAGGGAAAAAAAAAAAAAATATTAATAGGAAACTATCTAACTTCTACTGCCCTGCCTGGGCTGTGCTGCCCCTTGCCTGTATTAAAGTAGACTGGTGACCTCAGGACATCTACTTGGATGATTCAGGGGCCTGACGTGAGTTGAATGTGGCTCTCCTGCCACCCTCCTCTCTTGAGGAGAGTAGTAAGGCTGTCCTTGGAGGGACTTGGACCTTTGAGCCTTCAAATGTGACAGAAACAAGAGAGGCTTCATAGGTGATTTAGATGTACCATTTTATGTCTGCAGATGAAAAAGTTTCCAAAGAATGTTGGAGAAAAGTAGTTGCCCCTCTTTCTCTCACCCTTTTTTTATAAAAGAGAAATGCAGAAGTTTTCATCCACCTAAAGAATACAATAGTTTAAATTTTACAATAACTTTTTTCTCCCCCCTCCCCTAACGATAAATCTATTCCTCATCACAATCGTTCCTCCTTTGTCACAGGCTCTTTTTACTCCTGCTTCAGCTCTAACAAGTCTGCCTATGCAGGGTTGGGTGTTCCTTCCTATATCAGAGGTGGAAATTCAGAGAATGAATAATCTGTTTCCACGAAGCAATCTCCCTTAGTTGCCTGCATCCTCTCATCCCTGTGTATGACCCTGACGTGCAGCAGGCAGACACCAAGCTCTGCTCAGGATTGCTCTGAAGGAATCTGCAATTCAATAGAAAGAATTACATTAAATGGTGTAATACAACAGCAAGCAAAGAGGGATAAGCATTGGGCTGGCAACCTAGGGCTGCTTTTTTCAGAATTAATGATCACGAGGTGACTACTTTTGAATCATTGAAGTAAAAATAAACTCTGTTAATGTCTGCTTTGTTTTCAAAATCCGTTTGACTAAATGGTTAAGCTTGTTTTAAAGCAGGGGTCCTTCAAACTATGGCCCGTGGGCTGGATATGGCCCCCCAGGGTCCTCAGTCCGGCCCCCGGTATTTACAGACCCCCCCCCGCCGGGTGTTGGGGGTGAAACCAAGCAGCCGCAGATGACTGCCTGCCACTTCATCCGCACGCCGCCCCCTGGTTAAAAAGTTTGAGGACCCCTGTTTTAAAGCAATCTGCCATGTAACAGGACTTGAGTATTTTTAGTACTGAGGGTCAGGAAAACATTTTACTGGATCCCACAGAGAAGATGTTTGTCCTCAGTAACAAATCATTCCCAGAGAAAAGGTACAGAAGTCTTCTTCAGGTGTTGAGGCAAAGTACCTTAACGTAAAATTGCCTTCCATTATCTGGAAAGCAATGTAACGTAGTTGTTTTATAAGGAATAAACTGATCTCGTGAACACAGAAATGAGTGGCAGATCTCCTATAAGATCTAATGGCAGCCTACAGCTCTCTGGTGAGAGGTTGTGCTTCAGGCATAATTTCCATCACGTTTGCGGCGTTCAGTGTGAAATGCTACTGTACAAAAAGATGACGACAACAGTTGTGAATTATCATGTGAAAACGGTCAATGCTGGTAAATTTTACTGCCTACTGTCAAAAGAGGGACTTGGATGCTCGCTGGGGACCTGATTTTATTTCAGATCAGTTGGCTCTCTTTATTGAAAAGA
This sequence comes from Falco rusticolus, assembly GCF_015220075.1. Classification (NCBI taxonomy): domain Eukaryota; kingdom Metazoa; phylum Chordata; class Aves; order Falconiformes; family Falconidae; genus Falco; species Falco rusticolus. The sequence goes on along the minus strand of NC_051187.1, from coordinate 117,323,746 downwards.
AAAAAAAAAAAAAAGGACATTGCTTGAAAAGTGCTTGAGGCACCACAGACTTCCAAAAGTGAATGAAAACCAAAGTTGTTCCACGTTCAGTGTGTGTAGTTGCTCTCAGGCTATAAGGTATGAAGGGAAAGAAAAAAAAAAGTATAGATCCACCAGTGTTCAGTAAGTTCAGCAGGTATTAGGAAATATATTCCATGAATGTTATTACACTACATCTAAGATCAAACACGCCGTAGTTGTGACTTCCAGATCAGAAACCCAAAAAATTGCAAACCTCTCTCATCAGTCAGTGGGACGTTAACAAGAAAAAGAGATCTAATGTTAGTATTTGTAATAAATTGATACTGATGGTATTATAATGCTATTTGTAATCAAACATTTTGGCTTTCCAGCTCTGTTTATTTTATTTCAAAAAATACTATAGGGAAAACAGAAGGGGTTCAGAGTTAGCAATAAGAATGCTTAGAGAAGTGGGAAAACTACCATATGAAGTAAGATTGAAAAGACAGTAGCAGTTTACTTAAGGATGGAGATGAACAAGATGGGACATGAAAAATAACCAAGTAAAAAATACGATGTGTAAAAATTAATTTATAGAGGAGCTAGTGCAGGCTTTCTGCTTAGCTTCTCCCATTGTACTAGAGGAAGGCAGTATTCAGAGAAATTGAAAGACAGTAAATCTAAAATCGACAGAAGGAATTATTTTTGCAGCCAACAATAAGCTAACAAAAGTCATTGCTACAATATATTATTGGAGTCAAGAGCTCAGTCGGATTAGAAAAGGAAATGGATGCTTGTATAGATTATAACAACAGTCAGAGTTACTAGGGTTTTCAAAATAATCAGGGATCTAGAAATGATATAAATTCTCATGCTTCAGGGCAAAAGACAGTGATAGTAGCTCAGAATATTATTTTTTTTTATGGACAACACACCTTTTAACTGTGCACTATGAAGGTTCTTGAATTTTCCCCTGAAGCATCAGAGGCCGGCTGTTGAGAGGCAGGTGGTGGGAAGGACCTCTGATATTTCCTAAAAACAGTTTTAATGTTCAGTTTCAAAAGGGTATGTTGGAAAATATTTGTTCTGCTGTCTGAACTACTTGTCTGGAATGCTGAAAAATACTTCTATTATTTTGTATGCCTAGGGCCAACACAGAAGAGTTTTATTTTTATTATATATATAAATATTTATTTTTTATATATATATATATACACGCACACAAGCTTGGAAGCTTACAGCCTAGCACGTAATCGTATTTATAACATAGTTGAAGCAGAAACAGATATGCACGTAACAAGAATGCATACCCCAAAGAATGGTTGGGATGGGTATCAAATCTATGAGAAAACCATAAAGTCAATTTGCAGAACTGTGAAGCAGCCTGCTAGAATGTGTTCTGGTTTTACTACTGTCGCTCATGTGTTCCCAATTAACAGGTGCATTATTCCTTATTATCTCCAAATTTTATCATGTTTTGATGCTTGCCACAGTGTCCTGAAAGGAAGAACCCTGTGTGATAATTGCAGTTTTCCACTACACATCCTTGCAGCTTCAAACATCCCAGACTTCTCCAGAGATGGAATTGATACGTACGAATAAAAACGGGTGCAATCCAAATTCATTATTTAAAAACAACAACAAAATAAACCCCACCCAACAAATACTCCTCACTTTAACAAAATAAATCTTATTCTAGGTTATACAAACTTTTCTCCAGCTAATTCTATGGACTCAGTCTATGACTTGGGATAGCTTGATCAACAAGAAAATTAAGAGACTGGAGGTAAAAGTTGCATGGAACAGGTTTTTAAAAATACAGTAATATTTATACTTTAGCTTCCCATGAAAGTTATCTTATTGAAGATGTATCTCTATAGCTGTATGTATAAGTGAATTTATAATGTTTGAAGAACTTAAGACTGGAATTCCTGTGTTTTTTCGCAACTATTAGATTTCTTCTGTCACAGAGTATAATCTTATGCAGGAATTTGTAGAACAGTATTATCTTTTCTTGAAAATAGATTCCATGAAGGAATCAAAATAACTGTAGTTCAATGGATTAAATAAATAATCAGAATGTCAAAACTACTGCATTTGATAACCTACACAATCCCTTAGTGTTTTCCCGATTACTTTATTCACTTACAAGATTAGAAGCAATGCCTGATTTACCCCTTAATCTTCATGAAGGCGCTCTCCCAGGGGACTAGCTTTTAAGTCAAAATCTCTTTTCTCAAATTCCCGTATTTATTTCAGGAGTCTTATGATAACAGTGGAAGCAAACAGCTTGCTAACTAAACAAAATCTGGCTTTGATCCTGCTTCCACAGGCGAGCAGATATGTCCCTTCTCGATCCTTATAGACAAGGCCATTATGCATGGAGGCTCTGTTTCTACAATGTAATCTTCACCGATTTGGGAGTAATTAGTGATTTAAATTAAGGTTCTGCATACTTTAATAGCACTAGTTACTGAGCCACCTATTAGGAAGAAGCTTAACCTAGCAGATAAATGGTGGAAAATTCATTAATGATATAGCTATCTAGCCGATTTTTATTAACAACAGGAAAAAGACTTTGTTTTACTATACCAGATAGTGTATCGCTGATACTAATTTTTTGTCTTAATTAAAACACAGCTCTGTTTACTGGAAGATACTTGAAGTTATCTGGGAGCTCCCTTCTTCACCGTAGGCACTGTTTTTCTTTGCGTGTTGGCTGAAACCTGGCCAACACTGGTGCACACTTTCCTATGAGGCAGTTGGTCTGAAGTTTTTAGGTGTGTTTTGTAATTGTGGATATATTTCAAATCAAAAGCTTTTTTTTGTTCTTAGAGCCAAATTGTTAAAACTTATGAAGTTATTGCATCTAAGGAAACCTGATTTCTGATGAGTAAACACCCTAGTTACTGTATTTCCTTTTAGAATTCACAAAAAGATGTTATATTCTTATGCCACTTTCGTCTAAAAGGTAAGGTTAGAAATACTTCAACCTAAGAGCAGCAAAGTCAAATTAAAAATTATATTTCTAACAACTTGTGTGATACATTGAAAAAGAGACGTTGCAAGAAAAAAATTGTGGGAAAGTGCCATTTATATTTTATGTTGTTACTGAAAGTTACAAGTAATGTGAACAATACAGATTTTATTCTCCTAGAAATCATGCAAAATTTAGAAGCATGAAGTATGTACACATGTGTTTTAATGAAATTAGAAAGAGAAACCCCTGGTTCAAGTTCTGAACCACCTAGGAAAATAGAAATGGCACATGCCGATGAGCTTCTTTGTGTGGTTCCGTAATTTGAGATCTCATTAGTGGACTTAATTTTTAATTTTTTTTTACCCCAAATCTATTGTTTTACTTTGTTACTGTTCAATTAATTCAGATAAAGATTTGAGTACTGTTCAGATGTAACAAAGATGTATTTTTATCTTTAGTATTTTATAGTCTATTATTCTCTAGCTTTTTCCTTTACAAAAATTAACTGTAATACTCCTCCTCACACCCCTTTGTCATGAATTATCATTTTCTGCCTGTTGTTTTGAAATTCTATTGTCAGTCTATCCCTAATGGAAAATAACAAATAGAAAATGATTAGCAGTGTGTTTAAGCATCACCTGCTTTCCTAGCTAATTAAATAGCTTGGTTCTGACCTGCTTTTCGTTTGGTGAGAACAGCAGGGTGGCTTCAGAACAAAAAATAATGAACTTCAAACTATTACATCTGAGCGGCCCAGACAGCTAAAGCCACTACTTGAGATTGAAATTCAGCTGTGTTATGTTTGTGTATCTTTGCCGGGAAGTAAAAAATAATACAGAAAACAAATCCTAGATTAAGTCTAATTTTGCAAATTTTTGTGGGTTTTTTGTTTTTGTTTTTTTTTTGTTTGGTTGGTTTTGTTTTGGGGTGTGTGTGGGTTTTTTTATTTTTTGGTTTTTGGGTTTTTTTTTTTAAGAATTCTAAGTCCATGGGTTCTGGTTTTGGAATGGATATGCCACTAATTTTCAAGGATTAGAAGAGAAGGCAAGGGAAGGCAACATTTCCCAGTTTAAAAATGAAAAATAATGCTGAACAATAGGTTCATTAATATGGCCTGTAGAGACTATATTATTTAAAAGAATACCCTTGAACACAACTGTGCTAATGTACATAAAAAAAAACCCCAGAAATATTTTGTAGCTTTTTTTATAAGACTTTAATATTCACCTTTCCTAGTGAACCAGTGAAAACTGGGAGTAACTCACAGAGCACCTACTGTTGCACACTAGTATGCAATGGATGGTAAATACAAAATAAATTGGGCGAACAGCCTCTACATCAGAAGTTTGTTAGTCATTTTGTTCCTTCTTTTAGATTGCGTAGTGTATTCTCCTTGCTTACTGAGAGCGCACACCATGCTAGCCAGAGGTAAATGAGTTCAGTTTGTTAGATGATGTAATCATTCAAATTTCTTGCAATTTTTTTGCTTGGATCCTGCTTGCTTAAGTGCTCTTTTGAAGCTTAATGGAGATGCTTTGTTGTTTTAATTACTAATATCTAATCATGTTTTATTCAGATGCAGAATTTTTTCCCGGTAAGTGCTTCTCTACTTAATAAATAATATAATTAATTTACTAATAAGAAGAGCTAGAAATGGAGGAGTATTTTCTTTCCGTGCTACATAAAATCTGCTCTCGAGCCCTCAACACACCTACATTTCTTATTTCCCACCACTGAACTTTGTGAAATCCTTCCGACTTCCCCCATAATGCGGCGTATACTAGCAAGATGAGACAAGAAAAAATACTGTAGTAAAATATACTTCATATAGCAGTTGTTAATGTGTGAGACAGAGACAGCAAGATTACGAATAAGGTGAGGGAAGGTCATGATATTTCAGTATCAGTGCTGCAGTAAAGGCCATTATATACAGCCTATACATGTGTGTGTATATATAAATACATATATGTATATGGGCTTAAGTAAGCTCCTATGCCGGTGGTAAAACCTACCTGCATTTCTGAGTTGTACTGGGATGAATATGGAAATGCCCTCAGGAACCTTAGCAATTGCCCACATCAAAACTTCATCAAGCCCTCTGTTTCCGTGAAAAGGGTCATTTTTGTCAAACGGGTATTTAGTGGGGAGCAAAAACTGTTTCACTGGAAAGCTCCTATCTCTGGAACACAATTGAAAATAAATACACTTATGCCTCAGATCAAGTGGATGGTTTCACATCTTTCACATCTAAAGCAGCCAATAAATATCTAATTAATCCCCTTAACAGTTCCTCACTATAGGTGAGAATCATCGTCCTTGTTTCGCGAGTGGGGAATAACACGGGGATTATACGATTCATTCAAGGTCACGCTCAGAGCCTGTCAGAGCCATCCGTGCAAAGCCTTGTTTCAAAACTCATTATCATCATCACAAGACTAGCTTGTCTTTATCACCACTCAAAGGTTTGAAAAAGTATGCTGTGGCAAAAAATCCAATTTTCTTAGCTTTTTTTTTAAAAAAAATTTCTGTACGTAAGAAGTTAATGAATTGCTTGGATTGTGTAGTTCCATAGATGAGCTTTATAGAGGATTCAGAAGCTGTTTTCAGCCTGTTGTCAAACAGTGCCTTGAGAACTGTGCCCTGCCATGCCATACCCATCATTTCTGATGCATTCTCCTTGGCCTAGAACCATGGTTGTTCCTAATTACTGTGGATTTGTGAAAACAGGCTGTAAATTTTAAAACCTCTTCGCTCAGCTTGGCCTTTAAAACTAGTTAAGAAACGATAACTTTACAAACTGGTCTCTTTGAAAAACAGACCATATTTATGTATTTAAGTACAATCTGGCAGAAACAGGAAAAAACACAAGCCACAAACCTATTTTAATCCTTTATATAATTTAAAATATTGGGTGGAAAATAAGGTTTGATCCTGCCTCTTTTTCCATCTTGTAACAATACCTAGAAACGCTGTCCTGGTTTGGTAGGGTGAAGATGTGTACTTGACATATGTTTCGGTGGTGAATTTCCCTGATACTATTTAAAAAAAAAAAAAAAAAAAAAAAAGAAAAGCAAAAGCTAAGTTTAAAAGGTATTTCAGGCTTAGTTTTATTCTTTAAAAGAAATTATTTATGCAATATCCTTTTAGTTCCACTGGATTCAAGTCTTACACAATTGACAACTTTGGAGCCTAATTAAGTTGCAGTCAGGGGCTATTTTACCTTGTCGTAATGTCTCTGATTACATGGAACGTATTTGTAGAGTAAAGCGTATTTCTGATTTAAAGGGTGTAATGGAACAAATAGGTATTATATAGTATTCCTCCTCAAGGTAAACTGGGATGGATAATTTAATTTCCAAGGCGACAAATTATCTTATCATGAGTGAACAGGCAATTTCTTCCCTGCAATAAACTAAGTAGGTACAGACAGCTCTAACCAGATGAAATCATTATCCTTTTTAAAGCAGAAGCGTTGAATAGAAGTAATTTTCTCAGCCTTAGTTTCACAGTAGAAAGTATCTCTAGTAAACACTGCACACTGTGGTCTTGGTTAGAAGCAACAAGTTTAACCCATTCAGTAGGAAAAGTTAAACAAGGCTATATTATATAGATGACAAAAGGAAAAAAATCATACATATAAAATTGCATACATATATATGTATAAAGGAATTAAAGATCTAGTGCAAGGTATAAGTAATTAAGAAAGCAAAGGTATTTTTACATATTTTGAATGCTCATAGAGATCAGTCATTTGTATGAATTCTATTGAAAAAGGACAAAACTGATTTTTACAAAACTGCTGTATATTACTATGTTGTGTATTTACATTTGAAGTGTAACGATGGTATGCAGTCATGAGAATGCCAATTAACCCTCCTAATATGTGCGTGCACGTGTACCACTATACATATATTCATAAGCTGCTCTGCTTTGCTTGCTACTTGGAACAAAAAGGGAGACTCATAATTCTGTTTACGTGGGCTGGGATTAGAAAATGAGGTTTCTCGCATATTGAGAGAATAAGAATGTTTAACAGAACTTCAGGTGCCTTTTTCTGAGAAAATAACAGAAATTTCATACTCTTTGGAGGTGCTTTGCCCCATTTTTTTTTGCCCAAGAGAACCTTGGATAATATCTGCCTGGAAAAATGCAAGCTTTCATCCCCATTTTTTAATTGAGCTAGATCTGGATCTCCCGCTTGTGATCTCTAGCCCTACAAATGTTGCATTGCCCTCTGGCACAGGGTATAGCCTCCGTAGGGTGGGTAAAGGCTAGCTTCACATTCATCCCAGGCTTGTCAGTAAGAATTGTATTGTCTTGAATTTGGGAGAACAGGGTGTAAGGTGAGGATGGTTTAGAACAGATTTTTTTTTTTTTCCTCTTCACTTACACAAAAAATGGAAGATATCTCCTCCTTTTTACAGGTGTTTCCTTTTTTTGAATGTGTTCTTGACTACCTTGAGAATATTATCTCTTCGGGTGTTGAAGCCATTGCTGCAGATTGAATTCTGTGGTCATTATTAGTTTACTGGTAGACACAAACATACAAGAAATTAGCAGGGTTTCTACAAAATGCAGTCAGAATTAGGTGCCCAGATTTGTTGTTTTAGGCATGAAAGCCAGTGACATGATTCCCGCCTTGGTTTGCTACTGAGATGGGGGATCATCCCCATATTTGTGTAAAGTATTAATTCTGAGCAGTCTGAAGCCCTCAGCAAATAGTGATTATCTCATCTAATCATTTTAAACTAGGTCTTTCTGCTATAGAATGTGTTCATTATTTCTTAAATTATCAGAACACTTTTTCAGAATGCTTGGCATCTTCAGATGCATTTAGTTATTTATATATTTGTCACCTATTTGAGTAAAACTGTTAATTATTTTTTTTTAAAAAAAACATTCTTGGGACTATAGGGCATTTCACTTAATGTGCATAAGGCAGCATAACTAGCGTTACAATCTTTTATGCATGTTAATTGCAAACAATATATATGTGTAAATTAGTATTGCTATCATTTAATTTTCCTTCTTTAGAAAGAACACAGAAGCACTTTGTGTAAATCTTTTTGTAATATGTTTCCAGGGTTCAAATAACATTAGAAGAAACACTAACATGAAACCCAGGAATCTGTTTTTACATAGCCGATGTATTGTGTTGGTAAACCTTGCTCACATTGTTCAGGTTGAAGGCCACAGGCAATGGAAACGGGGCTGGAAGTTTGACACTTCTGGTCCCATTCTGAATCTGTACTTTCTCCCTGCAAAATTATGTGGAATGATCTGATGTTAATGACTTCTTGAGAAAAACTGTTGGATTGGAGGTTTAGAGAGAAGGAGGTTTCCTACAAGCCATTGGGTACTGTAGTAGGCATAAGAATAAGAAAAAATAAATGAGCAGTCCCCCAAGGACCTGATTTTAAGCTGGTAGTTTAATTCTGGGCCTAATTTTAAGCTGGTAGTTTAATTCTGAGTTACATACGTGAGCATGCTAGCTAACACGTCTAAGCAATTCAAAATCGTGGTTTTTATACTGTACCATCTCTAGGTTTAGCAACCAATATAAACCTTTTTACACTGTGAACTAGGTTGTGAGCAGTTGTTGACCTCATGTTGCCATCTCTGAAAGGTTCTCTGGATTTGGATGATCAAGGTCTATCCATAAGCACTTTGGGATACTTTGAATGTGAAAGAGTTCTATATAAAGTCTCATTCTGTAGTCTGCCTTGCCTTACCTTCTAGGTCCAGCCTTTTCCTAAAAGAAACAGGTCTTGTCATTTCCAAGCATAACTTCACATACTTTAAATTTCAGGACAAAAAGTAACGAAACAGCTATGTTCAGTGGCCTCCTGTAGATAGGCAACCACATTCTCTGAAAGAAGAAAAAAGAAACTCTGTTCTCGATGAATCAGATTTTACTTTTGTAGCAAACTTGGGTTTTGACTAAGGATGTTGGTATTCCCTCCCTCCACTTTTCTATTTTTTTCCTGATTCAAAATGAAAAATAACCAATTTGTTCCAAAGTAATTCTGCCATATGCTCCAAAGACATCATTTTTTATATCTAAAAATCCTTACATTAGGGTTTGGCTTTTACTGTGATAGGTAATAAAAACGTGCTACTACAGGATTATGAGAAGAAAGAGAACACCAACAAAATTACATTGCCACCCACTACTTCTGGCAAAAATCATGTTCAGCAGTATCCTTGCTTAGGGCTGTATTACTTTTCCCCATCAGAACTCTAGTACTTGTCTCGATTTGTATTAGCTTTGAAGGGCAGATGGTTGCAAAAAGCAAAGAGCTCTTTACAGCCTTTAGTAGTTTTTTGGATTTTGGGGTTTTTATTCCTCCCCACAATTGAAAATGCATTTCTCTTGTAGGTTCATGATAACTTTGTTCCAGAAAGATGACAAATTGGGTTTGGATAGTGATTTACATAAAAATGCAAAAAAAAGTGCAGTGTAGAGCCAAAATGAGTATAAGTTTTTTTTTCTGTCTTGTGTGCCTCTGAACAGAAAACTATGGCATTGATTGATGCAATACTATGAACATTCTGCATAATTATATTTTTATCCTATTTATTTTAAAAAGAAATGTTTATTCAGAATCGGCAATGTCTGCATGATGCAAAAACATGTTGATGAATTGGCACTGGTAAAGAACTAAATTTTCTTCTACAAACTGAAATGTCTAATCCTGTCTTAACCATATTAATGTCTTAAATTTCACATTTACTGCAATTCCAGTTATGTATTTTTCTAATTGGGGCTGGGAGAAAGTACTTGTACTTAACCACTAATAGGGTAAAAAACACTGTGTGGAGGTTGTCTTTTATAGTAGTTTGGACCAACAGCAATAAAGACCACTACTGATCACTACTGGTGATAATTTTCATAGTAGATCTTGTTTTAAATCATTTATGAGTTACCAGTTGTAATACTTTTGGCTGAAAGCTAACATGCTGAAAAATCACTGAGATCCCTCAGTCAAACCAGCAAGTTAGAAATGCAGAGATGCTTTGTAAACAATGCAGTTTGCAGGTGATTGAGGTACATGAGGCTACTCTTGAAAAATTTTATGATTGAAAGACAAAAAAAAAGTGTCACTTCAAATGTCTAAGTGGCTGACCAGATGTTTTTTAAGTATATGTGGTTTGAACAGTAGTATTAAACCATTTTAAGGCCGAAAAAGACCACCTTTAAAAATATTGTGGATGTATTTTTATGCGTTGAATAACCTTATTTTTATTTTAGGTTGGGAGTAAGCTGAGGAGGTAGGAAAAGAAACAGCTGACCTGCAAAGGTTTTCTTACTTTTTATCTTTTTTAACCTCACTGAGGAATGGTGCTTATCTCTGTGTAACAATGAACTATATTTCTGTTACTTCTTTTGCCTTAAAAAGTTGAATTATTTTGTTGTTACTGTGTTGTCAAGAACAGCTGGGGAAAATAGATGCCATCCTTTCATCTGTCACAGGTTCCCTGGGAAAGGCGGACGTGTTCACAAAGGGGTATTTTCCCTGCCTTGAAAACCTGATACCTGTGTGGCAGGACTGCTGAGCCTTCACTGCTGCAGCTGGTGTCCAGGAGAGCGGTGCTTACAACCAGTAGATATGAGATGATAACACGCTGCAGGAAAGGATTCTAATTCACTTATTTGGGCATTAAGGGATTTTTACCTTCATCTATCTGCCCAGTGGCTCCTTGTTTTCAAAGCGATTGTAGTGATTAAAGCCAGTGTCCAAGCTGTTACGGACATGCCGGTTGGTTTAATGAAGACACTCTGGTCAATAGCCACAGGTATTTGGTGGGAACGTGTTGAAGTGAAAGCTGACATTGGAAGTGAGACGTGCTTGGTCTTCTGCCAGCCCAGATAGATACCATCCAAGACACCACCACGGTGCTCTCCTGAGCTCCCTGATGCCGCATCCAGCCCGGGGCTCGGCTTCCTGCCAGGCAGGCTGTCCCCAAAATGAGTCACCTCTGGGGCCGCCCTGTCTGCACTTTGTGTTGCATAAAAACAAACAAATCCCTTTAGATTATCCCCCGGGGTAGGTAAGAAGGCTGCTGGAGCTAAGGGCTGCTTCCTCAAGCTTTCCCAGCAGCTGGGTAAACGTTCCAGCGGTTGGAAGTCTCAAGTGTTGGTGTGAGAGCAGAATGTATCTCTCTGTTCCTCTGAAATTGAGGCGTTATGCAAACAGGTTTCAAGAATTGCGGTCTCTGTTCTGTATTTCCTTTCTCGTACTATTTGCCTGTATTGAGAATGTCAAAGCCTGACCATGTTTTGAGTGGGGGGAAAAAAAAATATTTCCAGATATGCAAACTTCCTATAGGACAGAAATTCCAGTTCCCTTACAGTATTAATAAAAGTTGTTGGAAGAGCGCGTATGTTAATGTCAATGAAGCAGTCAAATACTACAGAAACCAGGACTTAATTTTACTGTCTGTAGCAATACCTGTAGTAATGCAGGGTATCGCAAATAACACTGCGGAGAAAGTAAGAAACTGACAGAGCTTCTGTGTGTACCACCCATCCTCTGTGCTGCAGGAGAGGGTACCCAGAGGAGAATGCAAGTGAAGCCTGAACCTGAAAGCACACGTGCATTTTAGTAGAGAGGGGAATATGTTTACGTGCAATTTTAGTTCCAATGTTTCCTATCTCATAGCATATTGATTTTTTTAACAGTGAAAAGTTTAATGTATTTGTGTCTGTAATTGCATTTAGAGTAAATATTTACTAATGTGTGTGTCGGAGGGTGTTAGGGGAAGCAGGTTGTGCCCCTGTAATAGATATGCAGAGAATCCAGTCTGGGTAATTATATGTCCACATAATTTAAGGTTAATAGTTATCATTTACTCAGTGAGGTTTCAATGAATTTTTAACGAAGGTCATTGATGCTCAGTTTATCAAGTGGATTAGTCGTGTTCCCACCAAAAGGGTGAAGATCATAAGTAGCTCTAACATTGATTACCAGGACCTCGGGGCTTCGCTTGATATGTTCCCTGTGAACAGTGCAACCTGAGACTTCATTTTCAGTGAATTTTCTGACATCATCCATTTTGGTGGTCTGTATTAATTTATATTATTCCACTAACGAAGTTTCACCGAGAGCAACTGAAATGTTCTAATTATTTGGCACCGGATTTTGATCATATTCTGTGCCTTTGTAATTACCTCAGATTTACTCCTCTGTAAATTGAGATCATAATTTGACCCAATATGTTAATGACTTTAATATAAGAAATGATGAAACCATTTAATGAATATTTTCAAATGGGGTCACCTACTTGCTCATAACGCTCAGACAAAAGGGTGTCTGATTCGTTTGATATAGGTCATCTAGGGAACGTTCATGCGCAAAGGCCAAATGTAGTGTCCCTAACTGCTGCCGGAAAAGATGCTTCATAGAGAGGTAATATATGAAAGAGAGGAATAAGCAGGTTCTTGTTGGCAACAATGCAATCAGAATTCAACCTGGAATAGTATTTTGGCAGCTGGAAGTTATTTCAAGCAGAATAAGGCTGCCGGATCCCACCAGTTCATAGTAAATGACAGCAGTAGCAAAAAGCAGGAAAGATTGCTTGGGGGGGGGACGACGGACGGGACAAGGAGACTTGAAACACGTACACTCTTGAGATGTACAGGTGCCGACATACCTGCTATCTGTTCCAGGTGTTAAAAATATCCATTTCTGGTGGGTAATCATAACCATCAGTGACAGCAGTGCTGTTCGCAGGTGTATTCTGTAACCTGCCTGCTGCAGAAAAGGCTGCCGTGGGTTTTAACTTGATAACAAAGTGCTGCTGCCCTGGAAGACAAAGGCCTTGGACCAGTAATATGCCATGTTCTTCCACCTCCAGAGAGGTGAAATAACTTTTGAGTTCTGGTCCCTGCACTCTGGATTATTTCCCTTCTTTTTTCAATGGCAGTCCAATATAAAAACATAAAACTGTTCTGGGAAGGAAGAGGCAGAATTTAAGAACTTCTCTTTCTATTTGAGTAACCCAGTGTTACCTGTAGCTATGCTTCTTTTTGGTATTCTCATCTTGCACCAGGCATGTTGCACTCCAGGGAAGAGAACCCCTGGTTTCAGCCCAACTAGACCATCTACTACTTTTAACTCCTATTAAATTGGAAAAAAACCAGAGTAGAGGTGGTCTTTGGGAGGGGTGGGGGCAGAGGCATTATATCTGCTGCTGCTTGTGTAGACCCTGATACTTACATCTACCGCTGGAGGACCTTTGAGGGACTTTGTTTTAAGAAAGCTTAATCTAATGACATGCAAAGATACTGAAACTGTGATGGATGTGAATACTCGCTTTGTATTGAAGTAACTTGAAACATTCTTAGTAAACAGGATAATAGTGATGAATTTTATATGAAAAAAGAGGTACCTGCTCAATTTCAGAATCTGTACGGTGAGATAAATTTATTTGTCAGGAGAAGGGGTTTATGCTGCAAATTTGGGCATCAGCTCCGGCCATCAGATCCTGCTCTCAATATCAAAGTGGTTTCAGTTCTGTTGTGACTTGCCAAGAGTCACACGGGGAGAAAAACTTTTTCTGAACCGAGAGCTGGATCTGGGTTTTTTATAGGTCCGGATCCAGGCCTTTTCCAAAGACTTTTGTGGATTGCCCTTCTGCTGTCACATGTGCCTCCTGATGCCCCAGAGAAAACAGAATTTTTGTGTTTTCTTAGATTTCTTCACCCTCTATATTCTCCCCCCTACCCTTTTCCCTGTGGTCTGATGTTTAGTGTGAGTTCAAAGGCTGGTAGTCCTTCTTAGGAAACACAATCTAGTTTTCTCCAGACTAATCTCCTGATTCTTTTTCTCAGTTTGTTGCTTCTCTCAACCTATGCCTGTGTGCTTTCTGTTACGGCTCTACAGGAATTGTTACTTCAGATAGCTCAAGGCATTAAATCAGTTGTTTTCTTTAACACAGTTATCATTTATGGCTTATTGTATGTTTCTGACAAGACTGAAATACGAATCTCAATAGCTGGGGAGGGAAGGTTTTTGGAAGGTGTCCAGTAATTTAAAATCCTCTGATTTAATTGATTGCAAATGAGACAACTGAATTTAAAAGGATGCCACGTTGGTCAACCTTTGCAAAGATTGGTGCTGATTCTCTGCTGTTCTGCTAGACCCACAGGATTATTTCACAAGACATCAGGAGTTAGGGTGATGTATTGTCTGGAACAACAGGGCTTGTCCCTTAACCATAACAGTTTAATGAAGTCAAAAAGGAGTCTGGGGTGGATCACTGTTGCCCTTACTGAGCTGATGAGACTGGGCTGTTTCCTTCATCTTGCTTACATCTCTCGTTCCTCTTCTAGTATGTGAGCCTCTGATTAAATTGCAGGCTTGGGACTCTGACAATTTGTGTTGTATTCCCAGTTCTGCCACTGAGTTGACATAGCAGGATGTATGGCTTAGCTCATGGATGTTTTTTCTTACAAATATATGAACATTACAATGTGTGCAATTGCATATTTAATTTATGCACATAGACATAACAGTGACCATACACATAAATGAGATATTTGCAGATGCAAATAGCTACTTATGCATATAACAGGCCAACAGAAACACACAGCTGTAATTATACCCACAAACTATATGAATGAATGAACAGGCACGTTATGAAAATGAGACTGCTGGGTACACAGTTCATGTATACCATTTTTAAAACCAGATGTGTATTATTAATATTCCTATCCGTGATGAGACATGGTTTATTACCATTTGTAATGAGCTTTAAGATTATTAAATGGGAGGTGCTAAAGATCAGCAGGGTTTTTCTATCTGTGCCTGGAGGGTTAATTTATTTCACAGATTCCTCCCTTTGGATAATCTTGAAACTGTACTAATTCTTGCTTGGTTCACGCTTGCAGAACTTTGTATCACAGGGCTGGTGAACCTGGGTATATGTGGGTTGTTCTTCCCCCAGTCTCAAAAAAGGAAAAACAGGAGTGTGGAGATGAATTGAAGTTACTCTTCGGTGCTTTTAGAACCTTCCCTGAGCTGAGCCCCACTCCAGCAGGCAGGATTGGACTGGCTGCAGAAGCCATGTGTTTGTTTTGTAACTTTGCTGCCACCCCTCAGGCACTTCATGTACAGCCTAGTTGGTGTGATAAAGTAGCAACAGGGGAGAAAGTGAAGGCAAGAGCAGGATGTCAGAAAGACCTCTTTAAAGTCGATGTTCACGTGGCTGAAAAATTGAACATCATGCTTGGGTTTTGCCTTTCAGGGAAGAACCCAAACCAGAGCACCCTGCCTAGAAACCACAAAGCACTGTCGGATACTAAGCCTGGCTAATTGCATGTGGGAGACCGCTGCAGCTGAAGAAGGGTCGATCCAGGAGATGTAAACCATCTGTTTGCCAAGTTGTGTCTTCCAAGTAAGTATGATTCTTGAGGCAGTACTTGGCAGAATATTTTTGCTTCTCTCAAGTAGCCTGTGTCTGCTCTGTCCTACCAGAGGGAGTGATTGGGAATCCGTTATGGCTTGGTGCTTTCCACCCGGCTCATTTCTTTCAATAGTTGCAATGGGAAGCTAAATATCTTTTTATCAAATATTCATTCAAGAACGTCAAATTACAAGCAAACGTAAAAGTAATTATCCAGGAGAAAATAAGGTAGCTGAAATGTAATTATTTGTTTAATACCATTAATTTTTAATTATTTATTCTCAATTCTCTCTGATTAGGGCTGTGTGTCAGGACAGATGACCTTCCAATAGACCTTCTGTATCTGGCCTGCTAACTGCTCAGAATGGAGGACGTGGTAAGTTTTTGAGCAACTCTCTTTATGGAAGTGGTGGGACAGAGGGATGTGTGCTTCCATCCTTTCCCGAGAGAAAGTAGAGTTCATCCAGGTTGAGACAACCAGAGCAAATTTTTCCCAGGTAGCGTAAGACAGATGCTGTAATGTATTCCTTAGTTACTAAGGCCAACAGTACTTGATTTTACACTAGAGGATTTAGAACTCTCAGATGATGTGTCTTTGGATTGGATTTGAAAGCTTTTTCACTGAAACGGCAAGTGGTAATAGTGCACTTTTTTCCTAATCAGTTTAGTTCAAGATAAATAAAATAGACTTTCTAAACTAAGAAATAAATATTTGAAAGCTGGGGAAGATATTTTGTCTAGTTTTCTTAAACTCTTCTCTAAACTAAAACTAACCTGAAAGCTAGTGCAATAAAAAATCTTCATATGTACAAAATTCCCAGGCTATTTATTTGTAGTCCAGAAGTTGGCCTTAATGTGGACTTTCTTAGTATTTAACTTTTTGTTTATTAATTAATTATTGCAAGAAGATACTTCATATATAATGTATTTGCTGTAATAGAAGGTATTTCGGTTGCATGGAAGTAATACTATAATAGTTAGAGACTCTCAAATCCTATCATAAGAAAGTTTTGAGAGTATTGGGTTTGTCTTTACTTTGACTTTTTTTTTTTTTCTGATTTCTTAGTTTTCTACTATGTGAGTGAAGCTCTGCAGTTTGCACTTACTATGTAGATGCAGTCTTACGGTTTTAATATCACAAACAGAGTGCTGTTTCAGCTGGTAAAGTGGGGAGTATTACTGGGACAAGGGCACTTGCATCCTCATGCTAATTTGAACTGGGACACTAATAAGTGTTCAGTATGTATAGCTTGAGAGGCAAAAATGGTAAAAAAAAGTTGGTAAGATACAGCTGAAGCGAGTAATAGGAGTATGGTTCCTTAGCTAATCTCCAGGGAACAGTTCTTTCTTTTAACTTTGTAATATTGAGATTAATTTTAAATTGTGTATAACTGTATCTCCACAAAATGCATCCTTTTCATTGATGCTAGTGGAGTCATTTAGAAGTCTGAGAATCTGATAACTTTATAAACTTAGTTTCTGACTTTAAGTTTCTGACTCGCATTGTAAGTTAGACAGCTACTAAAAATAAATTTGTAATCCTGTGATAGGAAATCTTCAGAAACTGAGGAGATTCAGATAAGCTGTTCACTGGCTCTCAGCTCATCTGAACTCTTGGTGAATCTTTCTGGTCTGGAAATCTCTGTGGAAATCTAAGGAACACTGATATTGAAAGCACCGAAGATGGAGGAAAGGCTGCAGTCAGTCCTGCCACTGACTTACTGAATGACCTTGGGTAAGTGTCCAGAAGCTCAGATTAAATCTGAGCAAAAATTAATTATCCTTCGTTGTTACCTTTTTTCTTTTGCAAGCTAATGGAAACCAGTATTTTTGCCAGAGAATTTGCACCAACATACCCCAAACCGCTATCTTGGTGGTAGGACTAGGGAACTTGGTGTGAGTTTTGTGTTGGGGTTTAAAAATCTCAAACTGCTATCTGTTGTATAGTTCTGCACAGTAGGTCCTCAGTATTTGGAGACCCCTGAGGCTTACTGCCATAACAATGGTGGTAAGATTAGCAATAGCAGATTAGAATGATTAGGAAGACCACCTTTATGCTACATTTGTTTAAATTTTAGTTGTAATTTAACCAAGATCTGCAGATTTGTTTAAAGAAAACCCAACAAACCAAGCACAAAGCAAAAAAACCCCGACCACCATAACTGGATTTTTTTTTAACATCTCACTATAGATTCGGTTTAGGATTCACTTAAAGTTTTATGCCTATGTGTGCAAGTCCTTAGGCTACAAGAACCATGTATATGTCTCTCCTGGATAAAACAAACTGAAATGGAAAAGGAAAATAATGTTAATTTTATTTAAGGAACTTTTGTTGCCATATACATCTATTGGAATATTTGATAATGAAGAAAGAAAGTAGGTAATATGCATCAAATAGTTTCGTTCTGAGAACTGTTTTGTTTTAAGATTCATGTTTTATTAGGATTCAGGAAAAAGTATGAGCACAGGCAAGAAATAAACAGCAAGATATGAAACCAGGAGACATGTAAAGACAGAAGAGAATGTCAGTTTTTGTGAATTACGTTTATTTTGCACACATAATAAACCAGAACTGTGGATCCTAAACCCACTAATTGTGCTCTGTGAAATTCATAAGGAGCTCTCAGTTCTACAGCCTGAGAAAATCTCTAGCACAAATACAAAAGTCTTGTTTATATAATTTCATGAGGTGATGCAATTAAGGTGAAGTGTACTTAGTATAAAGATTACAAATACGCTTCTCTGTGTACATGACACTTTTAAAGGACTGTAACAAGATGGCTTAAGTAGCAGACATAGCACCTCTTTGTACTGCAGCAATAATTGGCTTAAGAGGCAGACAATGTCAGTGAGTATTTGTCTCTGCTCCTTGGAAAATGTCTTCACCCTGGCAAATGTATTTGCTCCACAATTCATTTTGTAGGTATTAAGCACAGTGCCATTTGCCTACCAAACCATGATCTCCTTAAGCAGATTACGGTTTATTGCTCCAAACATCAGCATCTGAAGGAGAAGGAACGTGTCCGTGATGTCATCCCAGCAGGTAGTGACATTTTGAATGCTTGATGACATTTCCTCTTGTAAATAGACAAGGGAAGTCAGTAGGTGCAGCATTGCTTTACCTTTTGTGAAATGTCACTGCGCTGAGCAAAGCAAAAGAGCTCCTGTATATTATTTTATTGTTTCTGGGAAACAGAAGGAAATTACACCAAAAGGGTCATAGTACCCTATGTATTTCTTAGATTATTTACCAAGTTTACTCTAAAGAAATACCAGTGAACTTCAACTGCATGCGTTTTTAGTTTTTATAATAAATAGCTCTCTTACCTAAATTCATGCCTCTTCACACTGTTAATGCTCCTGACTTTAGCTCATAGATACTCTGTCTTTTACAACCTTACCATCTGTCCTCCAGGATTTACTTTAAAAACGTTAGTTGTCATAACACCTCAAAATTTTCCTTTCCTTGTCTCTCTTGTTTGCTTTCTAGCATCTGAACTGGTATATTGTTGATCATTACAGTAATGCTTTCAGTTTTGGTCCCTGCTCTATTACCATTTTAGCTTCCTGGCTCTCACCTGCCTTCAGTCATCTTGCTCCCTGGTGTTCAGGGAGAAGAGCAATGTCATTGGGGTTCTTGGCACTAGCACTTTTTCCTCTACTGTAGACATCCTAGGACTTGAGTTATTACAGATCACAGAAAAGGAAATACAATTATTCTGAGTATAGTCATCCACAAGAGAAAATACGTATGGTCTGCAGTGTTACCTTTTTCTCTGGAAAGCTGACCCCAAATAGATCTGTGAATCCCACAGACTGTTGAGTCTAACGTAAAAACATTTCAGGAATAGTTTGGTGAATATTTTGTCTTAAAATACTTCTGAATGCCATTTA